>NC_054491.1:46065318-46379530 GCF_017639515.1 Carcharodon carcharias | reverse complement strand
TGACAGTGAGAGTGGGGTAGTGAGAGTTTATTGGTTGTGTGTGACAGTGAGTTTGCAGTAGTGAGAGTTTATAGGTGGAGTGTGACATTGAGAGTGTGTAGTGAGAGTTTTTTGCTGAATGCTTGACAGTGCGAGTGGGGTAGTGAGAGTTTATTGGTGGAGTGTGACAGTGTGAGTGGGGTAGTGAGAATTTATTGGTGGAGTGTGACAGGAAGATTGCGTTAGTGAGAGTTTACTGGTGAATGTGTGACAATGAGAGTGGCTAGTGTGTGTTTATTGGTGGAGTGTCTCATTGTGAGTGGCTAGTGAGAATTTATTGGTTTAGTGTGACGGTGAGAGTGGGGTAGTGAAAGTTTATTGGTGAATGCGTGACAGTGAGAGTGGGGTAGTGAGAGTTTTTTGGTGGAGTGTGACAGTGAGAGTAGGGTAATGAGAATTTATTGCTGGAGTGTGACAGTGTTAGTGAGGTAGTGATAGTTTATAGGTGGAATGTGACAGGAAGATTGCGGTTGTGAAAGTTTATTGGTGAATGTGTGACAAAAAGATTGGCTAGTGAGTGTTTATTGGTGGAGTGTGACAGTGTGAGTGGTTATTGAGAGTTTATTGGTGGAATGTGACAGTGAGTGTGGGGCAGTGTGAGTTTATTGGTGGAGTGTGACAGTGAGAGTGCAGTAGTGAGAGTTTATTGGTGGAGTGTTACAGTGAGAGTGCAGTAGTGAGTGTTTATTGGTGGTGTCTGACAATGAGAGTGGGGTAGTGAGAGTTTAATTGTTGAGTATGACAGTGATTGTGCGGTAGTGAGAGTTTATTGGTGGAGTGTGACATTGAGAGTGTGTAGTGAGAGTTTATTGCTGAATGCGTAACAGTGAGAGTGGGGTAATGAGAGTTTATTGGTGGAGTGTGACAGTGTGAGTGGCGTAGTGAGAATTTATTGGTGGAGTGTGACAGGAAGATTGCGTTAGTGAGAGTTTATTGGTGAATGTGTGACAATGAGAGTGGCTAGTGAGTGTTTATTGATGGAGTGTCTCATTGTGAGTGGCTAGTGAGAGTTTATTGGTGGAATGTGAGAGTGAGAGTGGGGTACTGGGAGTTTATTGGTGCAGTGTGACAGTGAGAGTGGGGTAGTGAGAGTTTATTGGTGGAGTTTGACAGTGAGAGTGGCATGGTGAGTGTTTATTGGTGGAGTGTGATAGTGTGATTGAGGTAGTGAGAGTTTATTAGTGGAGTATGACAGTGAGAGTGGGGTAGTGGGAATTTATTGGTGGAGTGTGACGTTGAGATTGGGGTATTGAGAGTTTGTTGGTGAAGTTTGACAGGCATATTGGGGTAATGAGAGTTTACTGCTGGTGTGTGACAGTGAGAGTGGGGTAGTGAGAGTTTATTGTTGGAGTGTGACAGTGAGAGTGGGGTAGTGAGAATTCATTGGTGGAGTGTGACAGTGAGAGTGGGGTAGTGAGAATTTATTGGTGGAGTGTGACAGTGAGAGTGGGGTAGTGAGAGTTTATTGGTGAATGCGTGACAGTGAGAGTGGGGTAGTGAGAGTATATTGGTGGAGTGTGACAGGGAGATTGCGGTTGTGAGAGTTTATTGGTGAATGTGTGACAATGAGAGTGGCTAGTGAGTGTTTATTGGTGGTGTGTGACAGTGCGAGTGGGGTAGTGAGAGTTTATTCTTGAATATGTGACAGTGAGTGTGGGGTATGTTGAGTTTTTTGGTGGAGTGTGACAATGGGAGTGGGGTAGTAAGAGTTTATTGCTGAATGCGTGAGAGTGAGAATGGCTAGTGAGTGTTTATTGGTGGAGTGTGACAGTGTGAGTGTGGTAATATGAGTTTATTGGTGGCATGTGACAGTGAGAGTGCAGTAGTGAGAGTTTATTGGTGGAGTGTGACAGTGAGAGTGCAGTAGTGAGAGTTTATTGGTGGTGTCTGACAATGAGAGAGCGGTAGTGAGAGTTAATTTGTGGAATGTGACTGTGAGAGTGGGGTAGTGAGAGTTTATTGGTGGAGTGTGACAGGAAGATTGCGGTAGGGAGCGTTTATTGGTGAATGTGTGACAATGAGAGTGGCTAGTGAGTGTTTATTGGTGGAGTGTGACATTGTGAGTGGCTAGTGAGAGTTTATTGGTGGAACGTGTCAGTGAGATTGGGGTAGTTAGAGTTTATTGGTGGCGTGTGACAGTGAGAGTGGGGTAGTGATAGTTTATAGGTGGAGTGTGACAGTGAGAGTGCAGTAGTGAGAGTTTATTGGTGGTGTCTGACAATGAGAGTGCGGTAGTGAGAGTTTATTTGTGGAGTGTGACAGTGAGAGTGGGGTGGTGAGAGTTTATTGGTGGAGCGTGACAGTGAGAGTGAGGTAGTGAGAGTTTATTGGTGGAGCGTGACAGTGAGAGTGTTGTAGTGAGAGATTATTGGTGGAGTGTGACAGTGAGAGTATGTAGTGAGTGTTTTTTGGTGAATGCGTGACAGTGAGAGTCGGGTAATGAGAGTTTATTGGTGGAGTGTGACAGTGTGAGTGGGATAGTGAGAATTTATTGGTGGAGTGCGACAGGAAGATTGCGGTAGTGAGAGTTTATTGGTGAATGTATGACAATGAGAGTGGCTAGTGAGTGTTTATTGGTGGAGTGTGACATTGTGAGTGGCTAGTGAGAGTTTATTGGTGGTATGTGTCAGTGAGTGTGGGGTAGTGAGAGTTCATTGGTGGAGTGTGACAGTGAGAGTGGGGTATTGAGAGTTTATTGGTGAAGTGTGACAGGCAGATTGGGGCAGTGAGAGTTTCTTGGTGGTGTGTGACAGTGAGAGTTGGGTAGTGAGAGTTTATTGTTGGGGTGTGACAGTGAGAGTGGGTAGTGAAAGTTTTTTGGTGGATGTGACAGTGAGAGTGGGATAGTGAGAGTTTATTGGTGGATGTGACAGTGAGAGTGTTGTAGTGAGCGGTTATTGGTGGTGCGTGACAGTGCGAGTGCGGTAGTGAGAGTTCATTGGTGAATATGTGACAGTGAGAGTGGGGCAGTGAGAGTTTATTGGTGCAGTGTGACAGTGAGAGTGGGGTAGTGAGAGTATATTGGTGGAGAGTGTCAGGGAGATTGCGGTAGTGATAGTGTTTTGGTGAATGTGTTACAATGAGAGTGGCTAGTGAGTGTTTATTGGTGGAGTGTGACAGTGTGAGTGGCTAGAGAGAGTTTATTGGTGGAATGTGACAGTGAGAGTGGGCTAGTTAGAGTTTATTGGTGGAGTGTGACAGTGAGAGTGGGATAGTGAGAGTTTATTGGTGCAGTGTGACAGGGAGATTGCCGTAGTGAGACTTTACTGGTGAATGTGTGACAATGAGAGTGGCTAGTGAGAGTTTATTGGTGTAAAGTGACAGTGAGAGTCGGGTTGTTAGAGTTTTTTGGTGGAGTGTGACAGTGAGGGTGCAGTAATGAGAGTTTACTTGTGGAGTGTGACAGTGAGAGTTGGTTAGTGAGAGTTTATTGGTGGAGTGTGACATTGAGAGTGGGGTACTGGGAGTTCATTGGTGCTTTGTGACAGTGAGAGTGGGGTAGTAAGTGTTTATTGGTGGAGTTTGACGGTGAGAGTGGTGTAGTGAGAGTTTATTGGTGGAGTGTGACAGTGAGATTGGGGTAGTGTGAGTTTCTTGGTGGAGTGTGACAGTGAGAGCAGGGTACTGAGAGTTTATTGGTGGTGTATGACAGTGAGAGTGGGGTAGTGAGAATTTATTGGTGAAGTGTGACAGGCATATTGGGGTAGTGAGTGTTTCTTGGTGGTGTGTGACAGTGAGAGTGGGGTAGTGAGAGTTTATTGTTGGAGTGTGACAGTGAGAGTGGGGTGGTGAGAGTTTATTGGTGGAGTGTGACAGGGAGAGTGGGGTAGTGAGAGTTTATTGGTGGAGTGTGACAGTGAGAGTGGGGTAGTAAGAGTTTATTGGTGAATGCGTGACAGTGAGAGTGGGGTCGTGAGAGTTTTTTGGTGGAGTGTGACAGTGAGAGTAGGGTAATGAGAATTTATTGCTGGAGTGTGATAGTGTTAGTGGGGTGGAGATAATTTATTTGTGGAATGTAACCGGAAGATTGCGGTTGTGAAAGTTTATTGGTGAATGTGTGACAAAATGATTGGCTAGTGAGTGTTCATTGGTGGAGTGTGACAGTGTGAGTGGTTATTGAGAGTTTATTGGTGGAATGTGACAGTGAGTGTGGCTAGTGAGTGTTTATTGGTGGAGTGTGACAGTGAGAGTGCAGTAGTGAGAGTTTATTGGTGGAGTGTGACGGTGAGAGTGCAGTAGTGAGTGTTTATTGGTGGTGTCTGACAATGAGAGTGGGGTAGTGAGAGTTTATTTGTGGAGTATGACAGTGAGAGTGTGGTAGTGAGAGTTTATTGGTGGAGTGTGACATTGAGAGTGTGTAGTGAGAGTTTATTGCTGAATGCGTGACAGTGAGAGTGGGGTAATGAGAGTTTATTGGTGGAGTGTGACAGTGTGAGTTGGGTAGTGAGAATTTATTGGTGGAGTGTGACAGGAAGGATTGCGTTAGTGAGAGTTTACTGGTGAATTTGTGACAATGAGAGTGGCTAGTGAGTGTTTATTGATGGAGTGTCTCATTGTGAGTGGCTAGTGAGAGTTTATTGGTGGAATGTAACAGTGAGAGTGGGGTACTGGGAATTTATTGGTGCAGTGTGACAATGAGAGTGGGGTAGTGAGAGTTTATTGGTGGAGTGTGACAGTGAGAGTGGGGTAGTGAGTGTTTAGTGATGGACTGTGACAGTGAGATTGGGGTAGTGAGAGTTTATTGGTGGAGTCTGACAGTGAGATTGGGGCAGTGAGAGTTTATTGGTGAATGTGTGACAATGAGAGTTGGGTAGTGAGAGTTTATTGGTGGAGTATGACAGTGTGAGTGGCTTGTGAGAGTTTATTCATCAAATGTGACAGTGAGAGAGGGGTAGTTAGAATTTATTCTTGGAGTGTGACAGTGAGAGTGGGGTAGTGAGAGATTATTGGTGCAGTTTGAGAGCGAGAGTCGGGCAGTGAGAGTTTATTGGTGGAGTGTTACAGGGAGAGTGGGGTAGTGAGAGTTAATTGGTGGAGTGTGACAGTGAGAGTAGGATAGCGAGAGTTTATTGGTGGAGTGTGACAGTGAGAGTGGGGTTGTGAGGGGTTATTGGTGGTGTGTGACAGTGCGACTGGGGTAGTGAGAGTTTATTTTTGAATATGTGACACTAAGAGTGGGGTAGTGAGAGTTTATTGGTGGAGTGTGATAGTGAGATTGGGGTAGTAAGAGTTAATTGGTGAATGCGTCACAGTGACAGTGGGGTAGTGAGAGTTTATTGGTCGAGTGTGACAATGAGAGTGGCTAGTGAGTGTTTATTGGTGGAGTGTGACAGTGTGAGTGTGGTAGTATGAGTTTATTGCTGGAGTGTGACAGTGAGAGTGCAGTAGTGAGATTTTACTGGTGGAGTGTGACAGTGAGAGTGCAGTAGTGAGAGTTTATTGGTGGTGTTTGATATTGAGAGTGGGGTAGTTATAGTTTATTTGTGGACTGTGACAGTGAGAGTGGAGTAGTGAGAGTTTATTGGTGGTGTGACTGTGAGAGTGGTGTAGTGAGAGTTTATTGGTGGTGTCTTACAATGAGAGTGCAGTAGTGAGAGTTTATTTGTGGAGTGTGACAGTGAGAGTGGGGTAGTGAGAGTTTATTGGTGGAGCGTGACAGTGAGAGTGTTGCGATGCGAGTTTATTGGTGGAGCGTGACAGTGAGAGTATGTAGTGAGTGTTTTTTGGAGAATGCGTGACAATGAGAGTGGGGTAATGAGAGTTTATTGGTGGTGTGTGACAGTGTGAGTGGGGTAGTGAGAATTTATTGGTGGAGTGTGACAGGAAGATTGCGGTAGTGAGAGTGTGACAGTGAGAGTGGCGTTGTGAGAGGTTATTGATGGTGTGTGACAGTGCGACTGGGGTCGTGAGAGTTTATTTTTGAATATGTGACACTAAGAGTGGGATAGTGAGAATTATATGGTGGAGTGTGACAGTAGGAGTGGTGTAGTGAGAGTTTATTGGTGGAGTGTGACAGTGAGAGTGGGGTAGTGTGAGTTTATTGGTGGAGTGTGTCAGTGAGAGTGGGGTAGTGAGAATTTATTGGTGAAGTGTGACAGGCAGATTGGGGTAGTGAGAGTATCTTGGTGGTGTGTGACAGTGAGAGTGGGGTAGTGAGAGTTTATTGTTGGAGTGTGACAGTGAGAGTGGGGTAGTGAGCGTTTTTTGGTGGAGTGTGACAGGGAGACTGGGGTAATGAGAGTTTATTGGTGGTCTGTGACAGTGAGGATGGGTTGTGAGAGTTTATTGGTGGAATGTGACAGTGAGAGTGGGGTAGTGAGAGTTTATTGGTGGAGTGTGACAGGGAGATTGTGGTAGTGAGAATTTATTGATGAATGTGTGACAATGAGAGAGGCTAGTGAGAGTTTATTGGTGTAGTGTGACAGTGAGGATGCAGTAATAAGAGTTTATCGGTGGAGTGTGACATTGAGTTTGCAGTAGTGAGTGTTTAATTGTGGAATGTGACAGTTAGAGTTGGGTAGTGAGAGTTTATTGGTGGAGTGTGACATTGAGTTTGCAGTAGTGAGAGTTTAATTGTGGAATGTGACAGTTAGAGTTGGGTAGTGAGAGTTTATTGGTGGAGTGTGACATTGAGTTTGCAGCAGTGAGAGTTTAATTGTGGAATGTGACAGTTAGAGTTGGGTAGTGAGAGTTTATTGGTGGAGTGTGACATTGAGTTTTCAGTAGTGTGCATTTAATTGTGGAATGTGACAGTGAGAGTGGGGTAGTGAGAGTTCACTTTCGGGGTGTGACAGGGAGATTGCGGTAGTGAGAGTTTATTGGTGAATGTGTGACAATGAGAGTGGCTAGTGAGTGTTTATTGGTGGAGTTTGACAGTGTGAGTGGCGGGTGAGAGCTTATTGGCGGTATGTGACAGTGAGAGTGGGTTAGTTAGAGTTTATTGGTGGCGTCTGACAGTGAGAGTGGGGTAGTGAGAGTTTATTGGTGGAGTGTGCCAGGGAGATTGCGGTAGTGAGAGCTTATTGGTGAATGTGTGACAATGAGATTGGCTAGTGAGTGATTATTGGTTGAATGTGACAGTGAGAGTGGTTAGTGAGTGTTTATTGGTGTAAAGTGACAGTAAGAGTGGGGTTGTTAGAGTTTATTGGTGGAGCGTGACAGTGAGAGTGTTTCATTGCGAGTTTATTGGTGGAGTGTGACAGTGACAGTATGTAGTGAGAGTTTTTTGGTGAATGCGTGACAATGAGAGTGGGGCAATGAGAGTTTATTGGTGGAGTGTGACAGTGTGAGTGGGTTAGTGAGAATTTATTGGTGGAGTGTGACAGGAAGATTGCAGTAGTGAGAGTTTATTGGTGGTGTGTGACAGTGAGAGTGGGGTAGTTATAATTTATTGGTGTCAGTGTGAGTGAGGTAGTGCGAGTTTAATGGTGGCATGTGACAGTGAGAGTGCAGTAGTGAGATTTTACTGGTGGAGTGTGACAGTGACAGTGCAGTAGTGAGAGTATATTGGTGGTGTGTGACATTGAGAGTGGGGTAGTTATAGTTTATTGGTGGACTGTGACAGTGAGAGTGGTGTAGTGAGAGTTTATTGGTGGTATGTGACAGTGAGAGTGGTGTAGTGAGAGTTTATTGGTGGTGTCTTACAATGAGAGTGCGGTAGTGAGAGTTTATTTTTGGAGTGTGAAAGTGAGAGTGGGGTAGTGGGAGTTTATTGGTGGAGCGTGACAGTGAGAGTGTTGCATTGCGAGTTTATTGGTGGAGTGTGACAGTGACAGTATGTAGTGAGTGTTTTTTGGTGAATGCATGACAATGAGAGTGGGGTAATGAGAGTTTATTGGTGGAGTGTGACAGTGTGAGTGGGGTAGAGAGAATTTATTGGTGGAGTGTGACAGGAAGATTGCGGTAGTGAGAGTTTATTGGTGGCGTGTGACAGTGAGAGTGGGGTAGTTATAATTTATTGGTGTCAGTGTGAGTGAGGTAGTGCGAGTTTAATGGTGGCATGTGACAGTGAGAGTGCAGTAGTGAGATTTTACTGGTGGAGTGTGACAGTGAGAGTGCAGTAGTGAGAGTTTATTGGTGGTGTGTGACAGTGAGAGTGGGGTAGTTATAGTTTATTGGTGGACTGTGACAGTGCGAGTGGAGTAGTGTGAGTTTATTGGTGGAGTGCGACAGTGAGAGGGTTGTAGTAAGAGTTCATTGGTGGAGTGTGACAGTCAGAGTGGGGTTGTGAGAGTTTATTGGTGAATGCGTGACAATGAGAGTGGGGAAGTGAGAGTTTATTCTTGAATATGTGACAGTGAGTGTGGGGTAGTGAGAGTTTATTGGTGGAGTGTGACAGTGAGAGTGGGGTACTAAGAGTTTATTGGTGAATGCGTGAGAGTGAGAGTGGCTAGTGAGTGTTTATTGGTGGAGTGTGACAGTGTGAGTGTGGTAATATGAGTTTATTGGTGGCGTGTGACAGTGGGAGTGCAGTAGTGAGAGTTTATTGGTGGAGTGTGACAGTGAGAGTGCAGTAGTGAGAGTTTATTGGTGGTGTCTGACAATGAGAGTGCGGTAATGTGAATTTATTTGTGGAGTTTGACAGTGAGAGTGTGGTAGTGAGAGTTTATTGGTGGAGTGTGTCAGTGAGAATATGTAGTGAGTGTTTTTTGGTGAATGCGTGACAGTGAGGGTCGGGTAATGAGAGTTTATTGGTGGAGTGTGACAGTGTGAGTGGGTTAGTGAGAATTTATTGGTGGAGTGCGACAGGAAGATTGCGGTAGTGAGAGTTTATTGGTGAGTGTGTGACAATGAGAGTGGCTAGTGAGTGTTTATTGGTGGAGTGTGACATTGTGAGTGGCTAGTGAGAGTTTATTGGTGGAGTGTGTCAGTGAGAGTGGGGTAGTGAGTGTTTATTAGTGGAGTATGACTGTGAGAGTGGGGTAGTGAGTGTTTATTAGTGGAGTGTGACAGTGAGAGTGGGGTAGTGAGCGTTTTTGGTGGAGTGTGACAGGGAGACTGCGCTAATGAGAGTTTATTGGTGGTCTGTGACAGTGAGATTGGGGTAGTTAGAGTTTATTGATGAATGTATGACAATGAGAGTGGCTAGTGAGTGTTTATTGGTGGAGTGTGACTGTGAGAGTGGGGCAGTGAGAGGCTATTGGTGGGTTGTGACAGAGCGAGTGGGGTAGTGAGAGTTTATTGGTGAATATGTAACAGTGAGAGTTTATTGGTGGAGTTTGACAGTGAGAGTGGGGCAGTGAGAGTTTATTGGTGGAGTGTGACATTGAGTTTGCAGTAGTGAGAGTTTAATTGTGGAATGTGACAGTTAGAGCTGGGTAGTGAGAGTTTACTGGTGGAGTGTGACATTGAGTTTGCAGTAGTGAGAGTTTATTTGTGGAATGTGACAGTGAGAGTGGGGTAGTGAGAGTTTATTGGTGAATGCATGAGAGTGAGTGTGGGGTAGTGAGAGTTTCTTGGTGGTGTGTGACAATGAGATTGGCTAGTGAGTGTTTATTGGTGGAGTGTGACAATGTTACTGTGGTAGTGAGAGTTTATTAGTGGCGTGTGACAGTGCGACTGCAGTAGTGAGAGGTTTTTGGTGGAGTGTGACATGTGAGTGGGGTAGTGAGAGTTCATTTTTGGAGTGTGAAAGGGAGGTTGCGGTAGTGAGAGTTTATTTGTGAATGTGTGACAATGAGTGTGGCTAGTGAGTGTTTATTGGTGGAGTTTGACAGTGTGAGTGGCGAGTGAGAGCTTATTGGCGGTATGTGACAGTGAGAGTGGGGTAGTTAGAGTTTATTGGTGGAGTCTGACAGTGAGAGTGGAGTAGTGAGAGTTTATTGGTGGAGTGTGCCAGGGAGATTGCGGTAGTGAGAGCTTATTGGTGAATGTGTGACAATGAGATTGGCTAGTGAATGATTATTGGTTGAATGTGACAGTGTGAGTGGCTATTGAGAGTTTATTGGTGTAAAGTGACAGTGAGAGAGGGATAGTGAGAGTTTATTGGTGGTGTGTGACAGTGAGTTTGCAGTATTGAGAGTTTAATTGTGGAGTGTGACAGTGAGAGTGGGTTAGTGAGAGTTTATTGGTGGAGTGTGACAGCGAGAGTTTTGTAGTGAGAGTTTATTGGTGGAGTGTGACACTGAGAGTGTGTAGTGAGAGTTTATTGGTGAATGCGTGGCAGTGAGAGTGGGGTAATGAGAGTTTATTGGTGGACTTTTACTTTGACAGTGGCATGGTGAGAGTTTATTGGTGGAGTGTGACAGTGAGTTGAGGTAGTGAGAGTTTATTGGTGGAGTGTGACAGTGAGTGTGGGGTAGTGAGATTTTATTGGTGGAGTGTGACAGGGAGGAGTGGGGTAGTGAGAGTTTATTGGTGGTGTGTGACAGTGAGACTGGGGTAGTGAGAGTTTATTGGTGGAGTGTGACAGTTAGAGTGGGGTAGTGAGAGTTTATTGGTGCAGTGCGACAGTGAGACTGGGATAGTGAGAGTTTATTGGTGGAGTGTGACTGTGAGAGTGGGGCAGTGAGAGGTTATTGGTGGGTTGTGACAGTGCGAGTGGGGTAGTGAGAGTTTATTGGTGAATATGTAACAGTGAGAGTTTATTGGTGGAGTTTGACAGTGAGAGTGGGGTAGTGAAAGTTTTTTGTTAGAGTGTGACAGTAAGAGTGGGGTAGTGAGAGTTTATTGGTGTTGTTTGACAATGCGAGTGGCTAGTGAGTGTTTATTGGTGGAGTGTGACAGTGAGAGTGGGGTAGTGAGAGTTTATTGGTGGAGTGTGACAGTGAGAGTGGGGTAGTGAGAGTTTATTGGTGGAGAGTGACAATGTGAGTGGGGTAGTGAGAGTTTACTGGTGGAGTGTGACTGGGAGTTTGCGGTAGTGAGAGTTTATTGGTGAATGTGTGACAATGAGAGTGGCTACTGGGTGTTTGTTGGTGGAATGTGACAGTGTGAGTGGCTAGTGGTTATTTATTGGTGGAATGTGACAGTGAGAGTGGGGTAGTTAGAGTTTATTGGTGGAGTGTGAAAGTGAGGGTGCAGTAATGAGAGTTTATTGGTGGAGTGTGTCAGTGAGAGTGGGGTAATGAGAGTTTATTGGTGGTTTGTGACAGTGAGTTTGCAGTAGTGAGAATTTAATTGTGGAGTGTGAAAGTGAGAGTGGGGTAGTGAGAGTTTACTGGTGGAGTATGACAGTGAGAGTGTGGTAGTGAGAGTTTATTGGTGGAGTGTGACAGTGAGAGGGTGGGTAGTGAGAGTTTACTGGTGGAGTATGACAGTGAGAGTGGGGTAGTGAGAGTTTATTGTTGGAATGTGACAGTGAGAGGGTCGGTAGTGAGAGCTTATTGGTGGAGTGTGACAGTTGGAGTGTGGTAGTGAGAGTTTTTTGGTGGAGTGTGACAGGGAGATTGCAGTAGTGAGAGTTTATTGGTGAATATGTGACAATGAGAGTGGCTAGTGAGTGTTTATTGGTGGAGTGTGACAGTGTGAGTGGCGCGTGAGAGTTTATGGGTGGAATGTGACAGTGAGAGTGGTGTAATGAGAGTCTATTGGTGGTGTGTGACAGTGAGGGTTGGGTAGTGAGAGTTTATTGTTGGAGTTCGACAGTGAGAGTGGGATAGTGAGAGTTTTTTGGTGGAGTTTTACAGTGAGAGTGGGTTAGTGAGAGGTTATTGGTGGTGTGTGACAGTGCGAGTGGGGTAGTAAGAGTTTATTGGTGAATATGTGGCATCGAGAGTGGGGTAGTGAGAGTTTATTGGTGGAGTGTGACAGTGAGAGTGGGGTAGTGAGAGTTTATTGGTGGAGTGTGAAAGTGAGAGTGGGGTAGTGAGAATTTATTGGTGAATGCGTGACAATGAGAGTGGGGTAGTGTGAGTTTATTGGTGGAGTGTGACAGGGAGATTGCGGTAGTGAGAGCTTATTGGTGAATGTGTGACAATGAGAGTGGCTAGTGAGTGTTTATTGGTGGCGTGTGACTGTGAGAGTGCAGTAGTCAGAGTTTATTGGTGAAGTGTGACAGTGAGAGTGCAGTAGTGAGAGTTTATTGGTGGTATGTGACAGTGAGAGTGGGGTAGTGAGAGTTTATTGGTGGAGTGTGACACTGAGAGTGTGTAGTGAGAATTTATTGGTGAATGCGTGACAGTGAGAGTGGGGTAATGAGAGTTTATTGGTGGAGTGTGACAGTGCGAGTGGGGTAATGAGAGTTTATTGGTCAATATGTGACACTGAGAGTGGGGTAGTGAGAGTTTATTGGTGAATGCATGAGAGTGAGTGTGGAGTAGTGTGAGTTTATTGGAGTTGGGTGACAATGAGAGTGGCTAGTGAGTGTTTATTGGTGGAGTGTGACAGTGTGAGTGGCTAGTGAGAGTTTATTGGTGGAATGTCACGGTGATTGTCGGGTAGTGAGAGTTCATTGGTGGAGTGTGACAGTGAGAGTGGGGTAGTGAGAGTTTATTGGTGGAGTGTGACAGTGGGAGTGGGGTAGTGAGAGTTTATTGGTGGAGTGCGACAGTGAGAGCGGGATAGTGAAAGTTTTTTTGTGGAGTGTGACAGTGAGCGTGGGGTAGTGAGAGGTTATTGGTGGTGTGTGACAGTGTGAGTGGAGCAGTGAGAGTTTATTGGTGGCGTGTGACAGTGACAGTGTGGTAGTGAGAGTTTATTATGGAGTGTGACATTGAGAGTGGGGTAGCGAGAGTTTATTGGTAGTGTGTGACAGTGAGTTTGCAGTAGTGAGAGTTTAATTGTGGAGTGTGAAAGTGAGCGTGGGCTACTGAGAGTTTATTTGTGGAGTGTGACAATGAGAATGGCTAGTGAGTGTTTATTGGTGGAGTGTGACAGTGTGAGTGGCTAGTGAGAGTTTATTGGTGGAATGTGACAGTGAGAGTGGGGTAATGAGTGTTTATTGGTGGTGTGTGACAGTGAGGGTGGCGTTGTGATAGTTTTCTTGGTGGAGTGTGACAGTGATAGTGGTGTAGTGAGAGTTTATTGGTGGAGTGTGACAGTGGGAGTGGGGTAGTGAGAGTTTATTGGTGGAGTGTGACATTGAGAGTGGGGTACCGAGAGTTTATTGGAGTTGTGTGACAATGAGAGTGGCTAGTGAGTGTTTATTGGTGGAGTGTGACAGTGTGAGTGGCTAGTCAGAGTTTATTGGTGGAATGTGTCAGTGAGAGTGGGGTAGTTAGAGTTTATTGGTGGAGTGTGATAGTGAGGGTACAGTAGTAGGAGTTTAATTGTGAATTGTGACAGTGAGAGTTGGATAGTGAGAGTTTATTGGTGGCATGTGACAGTGAGAGTGGGGTAGTGAGAAGTTATTGGTGTTGTGTGACAGTGAGAGTGGGGTAGTTAGAATTTATTAGTGCACTGTGACAGTGCGAGTGGTGTCGTGAGATTTTATTGGTGGAGTGTGACAGGGAGAGTGGGGTAGTGAGAGTTAATTGGTGTTGTATGACAGTGAGAGTGGGGAAGTGAGAGTTTATTGGTGGAGTGTGACAGTGAGAGTGGGGTAGTGAGTGTTTATTGGTGGAGTGTGACAGTGAGAGTGGGGAAGTGAGAGTTTATTGGTGGAGTGTGACAGTGAGAGTGGGGAAGTGAGAGTTTATTGGTGGAGTGTGACAGTGAGAGTGGGGTAGTGAGAGTTTATTGGTGGAGTGTGACAGTGAGAGTGGGGTAGTGAGAGTTTATTGGTGGAGTGCGACAGTGAGAGCGGGATAGTGTAAGTTTATTTGTGGAGTGTGACATTGAGAGTGGGGTATTGAGCGTTTGTTGGTGGAGTGTGACAGTGAGAGTGGGGTACTGGGAATTTATTGGTGCGGTGTGACAGTGAGAGTGGTGTAGTGAGATTTTATTGGTGGTCTGTGACAGTGAGAGTGGGATAGTGAGAGTTTATTTGTGGACTGTGACTGTGAGAGTTGGATGGTGATAGTTTGTTGGTGGAGTGTGACTTTGAGATTGAGGTAGTGAGAGTTTATTGGTGGAGTATGACAGTGAGAGTGGCTTAGTGAGAGTTTATTGGTGGAGTGTGACAGTGAGAGTAGGTTTGTGAGAGTTTACTGGTGGTGTATGACAGTGAGAGTGGGTTAGTGAGAGTTTATTGGTGAAATGTGACAGGGAGATTGGGCTAGTGAGAGTTTATTGCTGGTGTGTGACAGTGAGAGTGGGGTAGTGAGTATTTATTGGTGCAGTGTGACAGGGAGAGTGGGGTAGTGAATGTTTATTGGTGGAGTGTGACAGTGAGTGTGGGGTAATGAGAGTTTATTGGTGATGTGTGACAGTGAGGGAGGCGTTGTGAGAGTTTATTGGTGGAGTGTGACAATGAGAGTGTGGTAGTGAGAGTTTATTGTTGGAGTTCGACAGTGATAGTGGGGTAGTGGGAGTTTATTGGTGGAGTGTGCCTGTCAGAGTGGGGTAGAGAGAGGTTATTGGTGGTGTGTGAAAGTGCGAGTGGGGTAGTGAGAGTTTATTGCTGAATATGTGACACTGAGAGTGGGGTAGTTAGAGTTTATTGGTGGAGTGTGACAGTGAGAGTGGGGTAGTGAGTGTTTATTGGTGGAGTGTGAAAGTGAGAGTGGGGTAGTGAGAGTTTATTGGTGGAGTGTGACAGTTTGATTGCAGTAGAAAGAGTTTATTGGTGAATGTGTGACAATGAGAGTGGCGAAGTGAATGTTGATTAGTGGAGTGTGACAGTGAGAGTGGGGTAGTGATAGTTTATTGGTGGCGTGTGACAGTGAGAGTGCAGTAGTCAGAGTTTATTGGTGGAGTGTGACAATGAGAGTGGGGTAGTGAGAGTTTATTGGTGGTGTGTGACAGTGAGAGTGGGGTAGTGAGAGTTTATTTGTGGAGTGTGACAGTGAGAGTGGGGTAGTGATAGTTTCTTGGCGGTGTGTGACAGTGAGAGTGTTGTAGTGAGGGTTTATTGGTGGAGTGTGACACTGAGAGTGTGTAGTGAGATTTTATTTGTGAATGCGTGACAGTGAGAGTGCGGTAATGAGAGTTTATTGGTGGAGAGTGACAGTGAGTGGGGTAGTGAGCGTTTATGACACAAATGACAGTGAGAGACAGTGTGACATTGAGAGTGGCTACTGGGTGTTTATTCGTGGAACGTGACAGTTTGAGTGGCTAGTGGGAATTTATTGTTGGAATGTGACAGTGAGAGTTGGGTAGTGAGAGTATATTGTTGGTGTGTGACAGTGAGTTTGCATTAGTGAGAGTTTAATTGTGGAGTGTGACAGTGAGAGTGGGGTATTGAGAGTTTATTGGTGGAGTATGACAGTGAGAGTGGGGTAGTGTGAGTTTATTGGTGGAGTGTGAATGGGAGAATGGTATAGTCAGAGTTTGCTGGTGGTGTGTGACAGTGAGAGTGGGGTAGTGAGAGTTAATTGGTGGAGTGTGACAGTGAGAGTTGGGTAGTGAAAGTTTATTGGTGGAGTGTGACAGTGAGAGGGTGGGTAGTGAGAGCTTATTGTTGGAGTGTGACAGTGAGAGTGGGGTAGTGAGAGTTTATTTGTGGAGTGTGACAGTGAGAGTGGGGTAGTGATAGTTTCTTGGCGGTGTGTGACAGTGAGAGTGTTGTAGTGAGGGTTTATTGGTGGAGTGTGACACTGAGAGTGTGTAGTGAGATTTTATTTGTGAATGCGTGACAGTGAGAGTGCGGTAATGAGAGTTTATTGGTGGAGAGTGACAGTGAGTGGGGTAGTGAGCGTTTATGACACAAATGACAGTGAGAGACAGTGTGACATTGAGAGTGGCTACTGGGTGTTTATTCGTGGAACGTGACAGTTTGAGTGGCTAGTGGGAATTTATTGTTGGAATGTGACAGTGAGAGTTGGGTAGTGAGAGTATATTGTTGGTGTGTGACAGTGAGTTTGCATTAGTGAGAGTTTAATTGTGGAGTGTGACAGTGAGAGTGGGGTATTGAGAGTTTATTGGTGGAGTATGACAGTGAGAGTGGGGTAGTGTGAGTTTATTGGTGGAGTGTGAATGGGAGAATGGTATAGTCAGAGTTTGCTGGTGGTGTGTGACAGTGAGAGTGGGGTAGTGAGAGTTAATTGGTGGAGTGTGACAGTGAGAGTTGGGTAGTGAAAGTTTATTGGTGGAGTGTGACAGTGAGAGGGTGGGTAGTGAGAGCTTATTGTTGGAGTGTGACAGTGAGAGTGGGGTGGTGAGAGTTTATTGGTGGCGTTTGACAGTGAGAGTGGGGTAGTGAGAGTTTATTGGTGGATTGTGACAATGAGAGTGGGGTAGTGAGAGTTTATTGGTGGAGTGTGAATGGGAGAATGGTACAGTCAGAGTTTGCTGGTGGTGTGTGACAGTGAGAGTGGGGTAGTGAGTGTTTATTGGTGGAGTGTGACAGGGAGATGGTGGTAGTGAGAGTTTATTGGTGAATGTGTGACAATGAGAGTAGCTACTGAGTGTATATTGGTGGAGTGTGTGTGAGTGGCTAGTGAGAGTTTATTGGTGGAATGTGACAGTGAGAGTGGGGTAGTGAGTATATTGGGTGTGTGTATCAGTGAGTTTGCACTAGTGAGAGTTTAATTGTGGAGTTTGACAGTGAGAGTGGGGTAGTGAGAGTTTATTGGTGAAGTATGACAGTGAGAGTGGGGTAGTGAGCGTTTATTGGTGGAGTGTGAATGGGAGAGTGGTGTAGTCAGAGTTTACTGGTGGAGTGTGACAGTGAGAGGGTGGGTAGTGAGAGCTTATTGGTGGAGTGTGACAGTGAGTTTGGAGTAGTGAGAGTTTATTCGTGGAGTGTGACAATGAGAGTGGGGTAGTGTGAGTTTATTGGTGGAGTGTGACAGGTAGGAGTTGGGTAGTGAGAGTTTATTGGTGGTGTGTGACAGTGAGAGTGGGGTAGTGAGATTTTATTGGTGTAGTGTGACAGTGAGAGTGGGATAGTCAGAGTTTGTTGGTGGAGTGTGACAGTGCGAGTGGGTTAGTGAGAGTTTATTGGTGCATATGTAACAGTGAGAGTGAGCTAGTGAGAGTTTATTGCTGGAGTGTGACAGTGTGTGTGGGGTAGTGAAAGTTTATTGGTGGAGTGTGACCAGTGAGAGTGGGCTAGTGAGAGTTTATTGGTGAATGCGTGACAGTGAGAGTGGGATAGTGAGAGTTTATTGGTGTTGAGTGACAATGTGAGTGGCTAGTGAGTGTTTATTGGTGAAGTGTGACAGTGTCAGTGTGGTAGTGTGAGTTTATTGATGGCGTGTGACAGTGAGAGTGCAGTAGTGAGAGTTTATTGGTGGAGTGTGACAATGTGAGTGTGGTAGTGAGAGTTTACTGGCAGAGTGTAACAGGGAGATTGCGATAGTGAGAGTTTATTGGTGAATGTTTGACATTGAGAGTTGCTACTGGGTGTTTATTCGTGGAATGTGACAATTTGAGTGGCTAGTGGGAATTTATTGTTGGAATGTGACAGTGAGAGTTGGGTAGTGAGAGTATATTGTTGGTGTGTGACAGTGTGTTTGCAGTAGTGAGAGTTTAATTGTGGAATGTGACAGTGAGAGTGGGGTAGTGAGAGTTTAATTGTGGAATGTGACAGTGAGAGTGGGGTAGTGAGAGTTTATTGGTGGAGTGTGACAGTGAGAATGGGGTAGTGAGAGTTTATTGGTGAATGCGTGACAGTGAGACTGGGATAGTGAGAGTTTATTGGTGTTGAGTGACAATGTGAGTGGCTAGTGAGTGTTTATTGGTGAAGTGTGACAGTGTCAGTGTGGTAGTGTGAGTTTATTGGTGGCGTGTGACAGTGAGAGTGCAGTAGTCAGAGTTTATTGGTGGAGTGTGACAATGTGAGTGTCGTAGTGAGAGTTTACTGGCGGAGTGTGACAGGGAGATTGCGATAGTGAGAGTTTATTGGTGAATGTTTGACATTGAGAGTTGCTACTGGGTGTTTATTCGTGGAATGTGACAATATAGTGAGAGTATATTGTTGGTGTGTGACAGTGAGTTTGCAGTAGTGAGAGTTTAATTGTGGAGTGTGACAGTGAGAGTGGGGTAGCGGGAGTTTATTGGTGGAGTATGGCAGTGAGAGTGGGGTAGTGAGAGTTTATTGGTGGAGTGTGAATGGGAGAGTGGTAAGGTCAGAGTTTACTGGTGGTGTGTGACAGTGAGAGTGGGGTATTGAGAGTTTATTGGTGGAATGTGACATTGAGAGTGGGGTAGTGAGAGTTTTTGGTGGATTGTGACAGTGAGAGGGCGGGTAGTGAGAGCTTATTTTTGGAGTGTGACTGTGAGAGTGGGTTAGTGAGAGTTTATTGGTGGAGTGTGACTGTGAGAGTGGGGTAGTGAGAGATTATTGTGGCGTGTGACAGTGAGAGTGGCTAGTGAGTGTTTATTGGTGGAGTGTGACAGTGAGAGTGGGGTAGTGAGAGTTTATTGTGAATGCCTGACAGTGAGAGTCTGGTAGTGAGATTTTATTGGTGGAGTGTGAATGGGAGAGTGGTGCAGTCAGAGTTTACTGGTGGTGTGTGACAGTGAGAGTGGGGGAGTGAGAGTTTATTGGTGGATTGTGACAGTGAGAGTGGGGTAGTGAGAGTTTATTGGTGGAGTGTGACAATTAGAGTGGGGTAGTGAGAGTTTATTGGTGGAGTGTGAAAGTGAGAGTGGGGTAGTGAGAATTTATTGGTGTATGCGTGACAGTGAGAGTTGGGTAGTGAGAGTTTATTGGTGGAGTGTGACAGGGAGATTGCGGTAGTGAGAGTTTATTGGTGAAAATGTGACAATGAGAGTGGCTAGAGAGTGTTTATTGGTGGAGTATGACAGTGTGAGTGGCTAGTGAGAGATTATTCACGGAATGTGACATTGAGTGTGGGGTAGTTAGATTTTATTGGTGGAGTGTGACAGTGAGGGTGCAGTAATGAGAATTTATTGGTGGAGTGTGACAGTGAGAGTGGGGTAGTGAGAGTTTATTGGTGGTTTGTGACAGTGAGATTGCAGTGTTGAAAGTTTAATTGTGGAGTTTGACAGTGAGAGTGGGGTAGTGAGAGTTCATTGGTGGAGTGTTACAGTGAGAGTGGGGTAGCGAGAATTTATTGGTGTATGCGTGACAGTGAGATTGGGCTAGTGAGAGTTTATTGGTGGAGTGTGACAGGGAGATTGCGATAGTGAGAGTTTTTTGGTGAATGTGTGACAATGAGAGTAGCTAGTGAGTGCGTATTGGTGGACTGACGGTGTGAGTGGCTAGTGAGAGTTTATTGGTGGAATGTGACAGTGAGAGTGGGGTAGTGAGAGTTTATTGCGTGTGTGAATCAGTGAGTTTGCAGTAGTGAGAGTTTAATTGTGGAGCGTGACAGTGAGAGTGGGGTAGTGAGAGTTTATTGGTGGAGTATGACAGTGAGAGTGGGGTAGTGAGAGTTTATTGGTGGAGTGTGACAGTGAGAGTGGGGTAGTGAGAGTTTATTGGTGGAGGTTGACAGTGAGAGGGTGGGTAGTGGGAGTTTATTGGTGGAGGTTGACAGTGAGAGGGTGGGTAGTGGGAGTTTATTGGTGGAGTGTGACAGTGAGATTGGGGTAGTGAGAGTTTATTGGTGGAGTGTGACAGTGAGAGTGGGGTAGTGAGAGTTTATTGGTGGAGTGTGACAATGAGAGTGGGGTAGTGAGAGATGATTGGTTGAGTGTGACAGTGAGAGTGGGGTAGTGAGATTTTATTGGTGGAGTGTGACAGTGAGAGTGGGGTAGTGAGAATTTATTGTGAATGCGTGACAGTGAGAGTGGGGTAGTGAGATTTTATTGGTGGAATGTGAATGGGTGAGTGGTGTAGTCAGAGTTTACTGGTGGTGTGTACAGTGCGAGTGGGGTAATTAGAGTTTATTGGTGGAGTGTGACAGTGAGAGCGGGGTAGTGAGAGTTTATTGGTGGAGTGTGACAGTGAGTGTGGGGTAGTGAGAGATTATTAGTGGAGTGTGACAGTGAGAGTGTCTAGTGAGTGTTTATTGGTGGAGTGTGACAGTGAGAGTGGGGTAGTGAGAGTTTATTGGTGGAGTGTGACAATGAGAGTGGGGTAGTGAGAGTTTATTGGTGGAGTGTGAAAGTGAGAGTGGGGTAGTGAGAGTTTATTGGTGCAGTGTGACAGTGAGAGTTGGGTAGTGAGAGTTTATTGGTGGAGTGTGACAGTGAGAGTGGGGTAGTGAGAATTTATTGGTGTATGCGTGACAGTGAGAGTTGGGTAGTGAGAGGTTATTGGTGGAGTGTGACAATGCGAGTGGGGTAGTGAGACTTTATTGGTGGAGTGTGACAAGGAGAGTGGGTTAGTTAGATTTTATTGGTGGACTATGACAGTGAGAGTGGTGTAGTGAGAGTTTATTGGTGGCGTGTGACAGGGGGAGTGGGGTAGTGAGAGTTAATTGGTGGTGTGTGACAGTGAGTGGGGAACTGAGAGATTATTGGCGGAGTGTGACAGTGAGAGTGGGATAGTGAGAGTTTATTGGTGGAGTGTGACAGTGAGTGTGGGGTAGTGCGAGGTTATTGGTGGAGTGTGACAGTGTGAGTGGGGTAGTGAGAGTTTATTGGTGGAGTGTGACAGTGAGAGTGATGTAGTGAGAGATTATTGGTGGTTTATGACAGTGAGAATGGGGTAGTGAGAGTTTATTGGTGAATGCGTGACAGTGTGAGTGTGGTGGTGAGATTTTATTGGTGGAGTGTGACAATGGGAGTGGCTAGTGAGTGTTAATTGGTGCAGTGTGTCAATGTGAGTGGGGTAGTGAGAATTTATTGGTGGAGTGTGACAGGAAGAAAGCGGTAGTGAGAGTTTATTGGTGAATGTGTGACAATGAGAGTGGGTAGTGAATGTTTATTAGAGGAGTGTGAAAGTGAGAGTGGGGTAGTGATAGTTTATTCGTGGAGTTTGACGGTTAGAGTGGGGTAGTGAGAGTTTATTGGTGGCATGTGACAGTGAGAGTGCAGTAGTCAGAGTTTTTTGGTGGTGTGTGACAGTGAGAGTGAGGTAGTGAGAGTTTATTTGTGGAGTGTGACAGTGGGAGTGGGGTAGTGAGAGATTATTGGTGGAGTGTTACAGTGAGAGTGGGGTAGTGGGAGTTTATTGGTGAATGCATGAGAGTGAGTGTGGGGTAGTGAGAGTTTATTGGTGGTATGTGACAGTGTCACTGTGGTAGTGAGAGGTTATTGGTGGCGTGTGACAGTGCGAGTGCATTAGTGAGAGTTTATTGGTGTCGTGTGACAGTGTGAGTTGGGTAGTGAGAGTTTATTTTTGGAGTGTGACAGGGTGATTGCGGTAGTGAGAGTTTATTGGTGAATTTGTGACAATGAGAGTGGCTAGTGAGTGTTTATTGGTGGAGTGTGACAGTGTGAGTGGCTAGTGAGAGTCTATTGGTGGAATGTGACAGTGAGAGTGGGGTAGGTAGAATTTATTGGTGGAGTGTGACAATGAGAGTGGGGTAGTGAGTGTTTATTGGTGGAGTGCGCCAGGGAGATTGCGGTAGTGAGAGCTTATTAGTGAATGTGTGACAATGAGAGTGACTAGTGAGTGTTTATTGATGGAGTGTGACAGTGTGAGTGGCTAGTGATAGTTTATTGGTGGAATGTGACAGTGAGAGTGGGGTTATTAGAGTTTATTGGTGGTGTGTGACGGTGAGGGTGCAGTAATGAGTGTTTATTGGTGGAGTTTGTCAGTGAAAGTGGGACAGTGAGCGTTTATTGGTGGTGTGTGACAGTGAGTTTGCAGTATTGAGAGTTTAATTGTGGAATGTGACTGTGACAGTGGGGTAATGAGAGTTTATTGGTGGAGTTTGACAGTGTGAGTGGGGTAGTGATAATTTATTGGTGGAGTGTGACAGGACGATTGAGGTTGTGAGAGTTTATTGGTGAATGTGTGACAATGAGAGTGGCTAGTGAGTGTTTATTGGTGGAGTGTGAGAGTGTGAGTGGCTAGTGAGAGTTTATTGGTGGATTGTGACAGTGAGTGTGGGGTAGTGAGAGTTCATTTGTGGAGTGTGACAGTGAGAGTGGGATAGTGAGAGTTTATTGGTGGTTTGTGACAGTGAGATTGCGGTAGTGGGAGTTTATTGGTGAATGTGTGACAATGAGAGTGGCTAGTGAGTGTTTATTGTTGGAGTGTGACAGTGTGAGTGGGGTAGTGAGAGTTTATTGGTGGAGTGTGACAGTGTGAGTGGCTAGTGACAGTTTATTGGTGGAATGTGACAGTGAGAGTGGGGTAGTGAGAGTTTATTGGTGGAATGTGACAGTGAGAGTGGGGTAGTTAGTGTTTATTGGTGGCGGGTGACAGTGAGGGTGCAGTAATGAGAGTTTATTTGTATAGTGTGACAGTGAGAGTTGGGTAGTGAGAGTTTATTGGTGTTGTGTGACAGTGAGTTTGCAGTAGTGAGAGTTTAATTGTGGAGTGTGACAGGGATGAGTGGGGTAGTGAGAGTTTATTGATGGTGTGTGACAGTGAGAGTGGGGTAGTGAGAGTGTATTGGTGATGTGTGACAGTGAGAGTGGGGTTGTGAGTGTTTATTGGTGGAGTGTTACAATGAGAGTGGGGTAGTGTGAGTTTATTGGTGGAGTGTGACAGGGATGAGTGGGGTAGTGAGAGTTTATTGATGGTGTGTGACAGTGAGAGTGGGGTAGTGAGAGTTTATTGGTGGAGTATGCCAGTGAGAGCGGTGTAGTGAGAGTTTCTTGGTAGAGTGTGACAATGAGAGTGGCTAGTGATTGTTTATTGGTGGAGTGTGACAGTGAGAGTGGAGTAGTGAGAGTTTATTGGTGAATGTGTGACAATGAGAGTGGCTAGTGAGTGTTTATTGGTGGAATGTGACAGTGTGAGTGCCTCGTGAGAGCTTATTCGTGGAATGTGACAGAGAGTGTGGGGTAGTTAGAGTTTATTGGTGAAGTGTGACAGCGAGAGTTGTGTAATGAGAGTTTATTGTTGAATGCGTGACAGTGAGAGTGGGGTAGTGAGAGTTAATTTGGTGGAGTGTGACAATGAGAGTCACTAGTGAGTGTTTATTGGTGGCGTGTGACAGTGAGAGTGCAGTTGTGAGTGTTTATTGGTGTAGTTTGACAGTGAGTGTGGGTTCCTGTGTTTTTATTTGTGGAGTGTGACAGTGAGATTGTTGTAGTAAGAGATTATTGGTGAATGCGTGACAATGAGAGTGGGGCAATGAGAGTTTATTGGTGAAGTGTGACAGGGAGATTGCGGTAGTGAGAGTTTATTGGTGAATGTGTGACAATGAGAGTGGCTAGTGAGTGTTTATTGGTGGAGTGTGACAGTGTGAGTGGCTAGTGAGTGTTTATTGGTGGAATGTGACAGTGTGAGTGGTGTAGTGAGAGTTTTTTGGTGGAGTGTGTCAGTGAGAGTGTGGTAGTGAGTGTTTATTGGTGGACTGTGACTGTGAGAGTGGCATGGTGAGAGTTTATTGGTGGAGTGTGACGTTGAGATTGAGGTAGTGAGAGTTTATTTGTGTAGTTTGACAGGGAGAGTGGGGAAGTGAGAGTTTATTGGGGGAGTGTGACAGGAAGATTGCGGTAGTGAGATTTTATTGGTGGAGTGTGACAATGAGAGTGTGTAGTAAGAGATTATTTGTGAATGCGTGACAGTGAGAGTGGGGTAATGAGAGTTTATTGGTGGAGTGTGACAGGGAGAGTGGGGTAGTGAGAGTTTATTGGGGGAGTGTGACAGGAAGATTGCGGTAGTGAGAGTTTATTGGTGGAGTGTGAAAATGAGAGTGGCTAGTGAGTGTTTATTGGTGGAGTGTGACAGTGTGAGTGCCTAGTGAGAGTTTATTGGTGGAATGTGACAGTGAGAGTGGGGTAGTGAGAGTTTATTTGTATAGTGTGACAGTGAGAGTTGGGTAGTGAGAGTTTATTGGTGGTGTGTGACAGTGAGTTTGCAGTAGTGAGAGTTTAATTGTGGAGTGTGACAGTGAGAGTGGGGTAGTGAGAGTTTATTGGTGGACTGTGACTGTGACAGTGGGATGGTGAGAGTTTATTGGTGGAGTGTGACCGTGAGATTGAGGTACTGAGAGTTTATTGGTGGAGTGTGACAGTGAGAGTTGGGTAGTGAGAGTTTATTGGTGGAGTACGACAGTGAGAGTGGTGTAGTGAGAGTTTATTGGTGGAGTGTGACTGGGAGAGTGGTGTAGTGAGAGGTTATTGTTGGTGTGTGACAGTGAGAGTGGGGTAGTGAGAGTTTATTGATGGTGTGTGACAGTGAGAGTGGGGTAGTGAGAGTTTCTTGGTGGTGTGTGACAGTGAGAGTGTTGTAGTGAGAGTTTATTGGTGAATGCGTGACAGTGAGAGTGGGGTAATGAGAGTTTATTGGTGGAGTGTGACAGTGTGAGTGGGGTATTGAGAGTTTATTGTTCAATATGTTACAGTGAGAGTGGGGTAGTGAGAGATTATTGGTGGAGTGTTACAGTGAGAGTGGGGTAGTGAGAGTTTATTGGTGAATGCATGAGAATGAGTGTGGGGTAGTGAGAGTTTATTGGTGGTATGTGACAGTGTCACTGTGGTAGTGAGAGGTTATTGGTGGCGTGTGACAGTGCGAGTGCATTAGTGAGAGTTTATTGTTGTAGTGTGACAGTCTGAGTTGGGTATTGAGAGTTTATTTTTGGAGTGTGACAGGGTGATTGCGGTAGTGAGAGTTTATTGGTGAATTTGTGACAATGAGAGTGGCTAGTGAGTGTTTATTGGTGGAGTGTGACAGTGTGAGTGGCTAGTGAGAGTTTATTGGTGGAATGTGACAGTGAGAGTGGGGTAGTTAGAGTTTATTGGTGGAGTGTGACAATGAGAGTGGGGTAGTGAGTGTTTATTGGTGGAGTGCGCCAGGGAGATTGCGGTAGTGAGAGCTTATTAGTGAATGTGTGACAATGAGAGTGGCTAGTGAGTGCTTATTGATGGAGTGTGACAGTGTGAGTGGCTAGTGAGAGTTTATTGGTGGAATGTGACAGTGAGAGTGGGGTTATTAGAGTTTATTGGTGGACTGTGACGGTGAGTGTGCAGTAATGAGTGTTTATTGGTGGAGTGTGTCAGTGAAAGTAGGACAGTGAGAGTTTATTGGTGGTGTGTGACAGTGAGTTTGCAGTAGTGAGAGTTTAATTGTGGAGTGTTACAGTGGGAGTGGTCTAGTGAGAGTTTCTTGGTGGTGTGTGACAGTGAGAGTGGGGTAGTGAGAGTTTATTGGTGGAGTGTGACGTTGAGATTGAGGTAGTGAGAGTTTATTTGTGTAGTGTGACAGGGAGAGTGGGGTAGTGAGAGTTTATTGGTGGAGTGTGACAGGAAGATTGCGGTAGTGAGATTTTATTGGTGGAGTGTGAAAATGAGAGTGGCTAGTGAGTGTTTTTTTGTGGAGTGTGACAGTGTGAGTGGCTAGTGAGAGTTTATTGGTGGAATGTGACAATGAGAGTGTGTAGTAAGAGATTATTTGTGAATGCGTGACAGTGAGAGTGGGGTAATGAGAGTTTATTGGTGTAGTGTGACAGGGAGAGTGGGGTAGTGAGAGTTTATTGGGGGAATGTGACAGGAAGATTGCGGTAGTGAGAGTTTATTGGTGGAGTGTGAAAATGAGAGTGGCTAGTGAGTGTTTATTTGTGGAGTGTGACAGTGTGAGTGACTAGTGAGAGTTTATTGGTGGAATGTGACAGTGAGTGTGGGGTAGTTAGAGTTTATTGGTGGCGGGTGACAGTGAGGGTGCAGTAATGAGAGTTTATTTGTATAGTGTGACAGTGAGAGTTGGGTAGTGAGAGTTTATTGGTGGTGTGTGACAGTGAGTTTGCAGTAGTGAGAGTTTAATTGTGGATTGTGACAGTGAGAGTGGGGTAGTGAGAGTTTATTGGTGGATTGTGACTGTGACAGTGGGATGGTGAGAGTTTATTGGTGGAGTGTGACCGTGAGATTGAGGTAGTGAGAGTTTATTGGTGGAGTGTGACAGTGAGAGTTGGGTAGTGAGAGTTTATTGGTGGAGTATGACAGTGAGAGTGGTGTAGTGAGAGTTTATTGGTGGAGTGTGACTGGGAGAGTGGTGCAGTGAGAGGTTATTGGTGGTGTGTGACAGTGAGAGTGGGGTAGTGAGAGTTTATTGGTGGTGTGTGACAGTGAGAGTGGGGTAGTGAGAGTTTATTTGTGGAGTGTGACAGTGGGAGTGGGCTAGTGAGAGTTTCTTGGTGGTGTGTGACAGTGAGAGTGTTGTAGTGAGAGTTTATTGTTGAATGCGTGACAGTCAGAGTGGGGTAATGAGAGTTTATTGGTGGAGTGCGACAGTGTGAGTGGGGTAATGAGAGTTTATTGTTCAATATGTTACAGTGAGAGTGGGGTAGTGAGAGATTATTGGTGGAGTGTTACAGTGAGAGTGGGGTAGTGAGAGTTTATTGGTGAATGCATGAGATTGAGTGTGGGGTAGTGAGAGTTTATTGGTGGTATGTGACAGTGTCACTGTGGTAGTGAGAGGTTATTGGTGGCGTGTGACAGTGTGAGTTGGGTAGTGAGAGTTTATTTTTGGAGTGTGACAGGGTGATTGCGGTAGTGAGAGTTTATTGGTGAATTTGTGACAATGAGAGTGGCTAGTGAGTGTTTATTGGTGGAGTGTGACAGTGTGAGTGGCTAGTGAGAGTTTATTGATGGAATGTGACAGTGAGAGTGGGGTAGTTAGAGTTTATTGGTGGAGTGTGACAGTGAGAGTGGGATAGTGAGAGTTTATTGGTGGAGTGCGCCAGGGAGATTGCGGTAGTGAGAGCTTATTAGTGAATGTGTGACAATGAGAGTGGCTAGTGAGTGTTTATTGATGGAGTGTGACAGTGTGAGTGGCTAGTGATAGTTTATTGGTGGAATGTGACAGTGAGAGTGGGGTTATTAGAGTTTATTGGTGGTGTGTGACGGTGAGGGTGCAGTAATGAGTGTTTATTGGTGGAGTGTGTCAGTGAAAGTGGGACAGTGAGAGTTTATTGGTGGTGTGTGACAGTGAGTTTGCAGTATTGAGAGTTTAATTGTGGAGTTTGACAGTGACAGTGGGGTAATGAGAGTTTATTGGTGGAGTTTGACAGTGTGAGTGGGGTAGTGATAATTTATTGGTGGAGTGTGACAGGACGATTGCGGTTGTGAGAGTTTATTGGTGAATGTGTGACAATGAGAGTGGCTAGTGAGTGTTTATTGGTGGAGTGTGAGAGTGTGAGTGGCTAGTGAGAGTTTATTGGTGGATTGTGACAGTGAGTGTGGGGTAGTGAGAGTTCATTTGTGGAGTGTGACAGTGAGAGTGGGATAGTGAGAGTTTATTGGTGGTTTGTGACAGTGAGATTGCGGTAGTGAGAGTTTATTGGTGAATGTGTGACAATGAGCGTGGCTAGTGAGTGTTTATTGTTGGAGTGTGACAGTGTGAGTGGCTAGTGAGTGTTTATTGGTGGAATGTGACAGTGAGAGTGGGGTAGTGAGAGTTTATTGGTGGAATGTGACAGTGAGAGTGGGGTAGTGAGAGTTTATTGGTGGAGTATGCCAGTGAGAGCGGTGTAGTGAGAGTTTCTTGGTGGAGTGTGACTGTGAGAGTGGTGTTGGGAGTGTTTATTGGTGGAGTGTTACAATGAGAGTGGGGTAGTGTGAGTTTATTGGTGGAGTGTGACAGGGATGAGTGGGGTAGTGAGAGTTTATTGATGGTGTGTGACAGTGAGAGTGGGGTAGTGAGAGTGTATTGGTGGTGTGTTACAGTGAGAGTGGGGTACTGATAGTTTATTGGTGGAGTGCGACTTTAAGAGTGGGATAGTGAGAGTTTATTGGTGGAGTGTGACAATGAGAGTGGCTAGTGAGTGTTTATTGGTGGAGTGTGACAGTGAGAGTGGAGTAGTGAGAGTTTATTGGTGAATGTGTGACAATGAGAGTGGCTAGTGAGTGTTTATTGGTGGAATGTGACAGTGTGAGTGCCTAGTGAGAGCTTATTCGTGGAATGTGACAGTGAGTGTGGGGTAGTTAGAGTTTATTTGTGGCGGGTGACAGTGAGGGTGCAGTAATGAGAGTGGTGTTGTGAGTGTTTATTGGTGGAGTGTGACAGTGAGAGTTGGGTAGTGAGAGTTTATTGGTGGTGTGTGACAGTGACTTTGCAGTAGTGAGAGTTTAATTGTGGAGTGTGACAGTGAGAGTGGGGTAGTGAGAGTTTATTGGTGGGCTGTGACTGTGACAGTGGGATGGTGAGAGTTTATTGGTGGAGTGTGACCGTGAGATTGAGGTAGTGAGAGTTTATTGGTGGAGTGTGACAGTGAGAGTTGGGTAGTGAGAGTTTATTGGTGGAGTATGACAGTGAGAGTGGTGCAGTGAGAGTTTATTGGTGGAGTGTGACTGGGAGAGTGGTGTAGTGAGAGGTTATTGGTGGTGTGTGACAGTGAGAGTGGGATTATTAGAGTTTATTGGTGGAGTGTGACGGTGAGGGTGCAGTAATGAGTGTTTATTGGTGGAGTGTGTCAGTGAAAGTGGGACAGTGAGAGTTTATTGGTGGTGTGTGACAGTGAGTTTGCAGTATTGAGAGTTTAATTGTGGAGTGTGACAGTGACAGTGGGGTAATGAGAGTTTATTGGTGGAGTTTGACAGTGTGGGTGGGGTAGCGATAATTTATTGGTGGAGTGTGACAGGACGATTGCGGTTGTGAGAGTTTATTGGTGAATGTGTGACAATGAGAGTGGCTAGTGAGTGTTTATTGGTGGAGTGTGAGAGTGTGAGTGGCTAGTGAGAGTTTATTGGTGGATTGTGACAGTGCGTGTGGGGTAGTGAGAGTTCATTTGTGGAGTGTGACAGTGAGAGTGGGATAGTGAGAGTTTATTGGTGGTGTGTGACAGTGAGATTGCGGTAGTGAGAGTTTATTGGTGAATGGGTGACAATGAGAGTGGCTACTGAGTGTTTATTGGTGCAGTGTGACAGTGAGAGTGGGGTAGTGAGAGTTAATTCGTGGAGTGTGACAATGAGAGTTGGGTAGTGAGAGTTTATTGGTGGAGTGTGACAGGGAGAGTGGGGTAGTGAGAGTTTATTGGGGGAGTGTGACAGGAAGATTGCGGTAGTGAGATTTTATTGGTGGAGTGTGAAAATGAGAGTGGCTAGTGAGTGTTTATTTGTGGAGTGTGACAATGTGAGTGGCTAGTGAGAGTTTATTGGTGGAATGTGACAATGAGAGTGTGTAGTAAGAGATTATTTGTGAATGCGTGACAGTGAGTGTGGGGTAGTTAGAGTTTATTGGTGGCGGGTGACAGTGAGGGTGCAGTAATGAGAGTTTATTTGTATAGTGTGACAGTGAGAGTTGGGTAGTGATAGTTTATTGGTGGTGTGTGACAGTGAGAGTGGGGTAGTGAGAGTTTATTGGTGAAGTGTGACATGGAGATTGCGGTAGTGAGAGTTTATTGGTGAATGCGTGACAGTGAGAGTGGGGTAGTGAGAGTTTATTGGTGAATGTGTGACAATGAGAGTGGCTAGTGAGTGTTTATTGGTGGAATGTGACAGTGTGAGTGCCTAGTGAGAGCTTATTCGTGGAATGTGACAGTGAGTGTGGGGTAGTGAGAGTTTATTGGTGGTGTGTGACAGTGAGTTTGCAGTAGTGAGAGTTTAATTGTGGAGTGTGACAGTGAGAGTGGGGTAGTGAGAGTTTATTGGTGGGCTGTGACTGTGACAGTGGGATGGTGAGAGTTTATTGGTGGAGTGTGACCGTGAGATTGAGGTAGTGAGAGTTTATTGGTGGAGTGTGACAGTGAGAGTTGGGTAGTGAGAGTTTATTGGTGGAGTGTGACAGTGAGAGTGGTGTAGTGAGAGTTTATTGGTGGAGTGTGACTGGGAGAGTGGTGTAGTGAGAGGTTATTGGTGGTGTGTGACAGTGAGAGTGGGGTAGTGAGAGTTTATTGGTGGTGTGTGACAGTGAGAGTGGGGTAGTGAGAGGTTATTGGTGGTGTGTGACAGTGAGAGTGGGGTTGCGAGTGTTTATTGGTGGAGTGTGACAGTGAGAGTGGGGTACTGAGAGTTCATTGGTGGAGTGCGACAGTAAGAGAGGGATAATGAGAGTTTATTGGTTGAGTGTGACAGTGAGAGTGGGGTAGTGAGAGGTTATTGGTGGTGTGTGACAGTGAGAGTGGGGCACTGAGAGTTCATTGGTGGAGTGCGACAGTAAGAGTGGGATAGTGAGAGTTTATTGGTGGAGTGTGACAGTGAGAGTGGGGTCGTGAGACGTTATTGGTGGTGTGTGACACTGCGAGTGGGGTAGTGAGAGTTTATTGGTGAATATGTGACAATGAGAGTGGGGTAGTGAGACTTTATTGGTGGAGTGTGACAGTGAGAGTGGGGTAGTGAAAGTTTATTGGTGGAGTGTGACAGTGAGAGTGGGGTAGTGAGAGCTTATTGGTGAATGCGTGACAGTGGGAGTGGGGTAGTGAGCGGTTATTGGTGTTGTTTGACAATGAGAGTGGCTAGTGAGTGTTTATTGGTGTAGCGTGACAGTGTCAGTGTGGTAGTGAGAGTTTATTGGTGGCGTGTGACAGTGAGAGTGCAGTAGTGAGAGTTTATTGCTGGATTGTGACAGGGAGAGTGGGGTAGTGAGAGTTTATTGCTGGAGTGTGACAGTGAGAGTGGGGTAGTGAGAGATTATTGGTAGAGTGTGACAGTGAGAGTCTATAGTGAGACATTATTGGTGAATGCGTGACAGTGAGAGTGGGGTAATGAGAGTTTATTGGTGGAGTGTGACATTCAGAGTGGGGTAGTGAGTGTTTATTGCTGGAGTGTGACAGGGAGAATTGGGTAGTGAGAGTTTATTGGTGAAGTTTGACAGGGAGAGTGGGGTAGTGAGAGTTTATTGGTGGAGTGTGACAGTGAGAGATGTGTAGTGAGTGTTTATTGGTGGAGTATGACATTGAGAGTTGGGTAGTGAGAGTTTATTGGTGGAGTGTGACCGGGAGAATGTGTTGTGAGAGTTTATTCTTGAATGCGTGACAGTGAGAGTGGGCTAATGAGAGTTTATTGGTGGAATGTGACAGTGTGAATGGGGTAGTGATAATTTATTGTTGGAGTGTGACAGGAAGATTGCGGTTGTGAGAGTTTATTGGTGAATGTGTGACAATGAGAGTGGCTAATGAGTGTTTATTGGTGGATATGAGTGTGACAGTGAGAGTGGGGTAGTGAGAGTTTAATTGTGGAGTGTGACTGTGAGAGTGGGGTAGTGAGAGTTTATTGGTGGGCTGTGACTGTGACAGTGGGATGGTGAGAGTTTATTGGTGGTGTGTGACAGTGAGAGTGGGGTTGTGAGAGTTTATTGGTGGAGTATGCCAGTGAGAGCGGTGTAGTGAGAGTTTCTTGGTGGAGTGTGACTGTGAGAGTGGTGTTGGGAGTGTTTATTGGTGGAGTGTTACAATGAGAGTGGGGTAATGTGAGTTTATTGGTGGAGTGTGACAGGGATGAGTGGGGTAGTGAGAGTTTATTGATGGTGTGTGACAGTGAGAGTGGGGTAGTGAGAGTGTATTGGTGGTGTGTTACAGTGAGAGTGGAGTACTGATAGTTTATTGGTGGAGTGCGTCTTTAAGAGTGGGATAGTAATAGTTTATTGGTGGAGTGTGACAATGAGTGTGGCTAGTGAGTGTTTATTGGTGGAGTGTGACAGTGAGAGTGGAGTAGTGAGAGTTTATTGGTGAATGTGTGACAATGAGAGTGGCTAGTGAGTGTTTATTGGTGGAATGTGACAGTGTGAGTGCCTAGTGAGAGCTTATTCGTGGAATGTGACAGTGAGTGTGGGGTAGTTAGAGTTTATTTGTGGCGGGCGACAGTGAGGGTGCAGTAGTGAGAGTTTATTTGTATAGTGTGACAGTGAGAGTTGGGTAGTGAGAGTTTATTGGTGGTGTGTGACAGTGAGTTTGCAGTAGTGAGAGTTTAATTGTGGAGTGTGACAGTGAGAGTGGGGTAGTGAGAGTTTATTGGTGGGCTGTGACTGTGAGAGTAGGATGGTGAGAGTTTATTGGTGGAGTGTGACAGTGAGAGTGGTGTAGTGAGAGTTTATTGGTGGAGTGTGACTGGGAGAGTGGTGTAGTGAGAGGTTATTGGTGAATGCGTGACAGTGAGAGTGGGGTAATGAGAGTTTATTGGTGGAATGTGACAGTGTGAGTGGGGTAGTGAGAATTTATTGGTGGAGTGTGACAGGAAGTAAGCAGTAGTGAGAGTTTATTGGTGAATGTATGAGATTGAGAGTGGCTAGTGAGTGTTTATTGGTGGAATGTGACAGTGTGAGTGGCTAGTGAGAGTTTATTGGTGGAATGTGACGGTGAGAGTGGGGTAGTGAGTGTTTATTGCTGGAGTATGACAGGGAGAGTGGGGTAGTGAGAGTTTATTGGTGAAGTTTGACAGGGAGAGTGGGGTAGTGAGAGTTTATTGGTGGAGTGTGACAGTGAGTTTGCAGTAGTGAGAGTTTAATTGTGGAGTGTGACAGTGAGAGTGGGGTAGTGAGAGTTTATTGGTGGGCTGTGACTGTGAGAGTAGGATGGTGAGAGTTTATTGGTGGAGTGTGACAGTGAGAGTGGTGTAGTGAGAGTTTATTGGTGGAGTGTGACTGGGAGAGTGGTGTAGTGAGAGGTTATTGGTGAATGCGTGACAGTGAGAGTGGGGTAATGAGAGTTTATTGGTGGAATGTGACAGTGTGAGTGCGGTAGTGAGAATTTATTGGTGGAGTGTGACAGGAAGTAAGCAGTAGTGAGAGTTTATTGGTGAATGTATGAGATTGAGAGTGGCTAGTGAGTGTTTATTGGTGGAATGTGACAGTGTGAGTGGCTAGTGAGAGTTTATTGGTGGAATGTGACGGTGAGAGTGGGGTAGTGAGTGTTTATTGCTGGAGTATGACAGGGAGAGTGGGGTAGTGAGAGTTTATTGGTGAAGTTTGACAGGGAGAGTGGGGTAGTGAGAGTTTATTGGTGGAGTGTGGCAGTGAGAGATGGGTAGTGAGAGTTTATTGGTGGAGTATGACATTGAGAGTGGGGTAGTGAGAGTTTATTGGTGGAGTGTGACATGGAGATTGCGGTAGTGAGAGTTTATTGGTGGAGTGTGAAAATGAGAGTGGCTAGTGAGTGTTTATTGGTGGAGTGTGACAGTGTGAGTGACTAGTGAGAGTTTATTGGTGGAATGTGACAGTGAGTGTGGGGTAGTTAGAGTTTATTGGTGGCGGGTGACAGTGAGGGTGCAGTAATGAGAGTTTATTTGTATAGTGTGACAGTGAGAGTTGGGTAGTGAGAGTTTATTGGTGAATGTGTGACAGTGAGAGTGGGGTAGTGAGAGTTTATTGGTGAATGTGTGACAATGAGAGTGGCTAGTGAGTGTTTATTGGTGGAATGTGACAGTGTGAGTGCCTAGTGAGAGCTTATTCGTGGAATGTGACAGTGAGTGTGGGGTAGTGAGAGTTTATTGGTGGTGTGTGACAGTGAGTTTGCAGTAGTGAGAGTTTAATTGTGGAGTGTGACAGTGAGAGTGGGGTAGTGAGAGTTTATTGGTGGGCTGTGACTGTGACAGTGGGATGGTGAGAGTTTATTGGTGGAGTGTGACCGTGAGATTGAGGTAGTGAGAGTTTATTGGTGGAGTGTGACAGTGAGAGTTGGGTAGTGAGAGTTTATTGGTGGAGTATGACAGTGAGAGTGGTGTAGTGAGAGGTTATTGGTGGTGTGTGACAGTGAGAGTGGGGTAGTGAGAGTTTATTGGTGGTGTGTGACAGTGAGAGTGGGGTAGTGAGAGGTTATTGGTGGTGTGTGACAGTGAGAGTGGGGTTGCGAGTGTTTATTGGTGGAGTGTGACAGTGAGAGTGGGGTACTGAGAGTTTATTGGTGGAGTGCGACAGTGAGAGTGGGGCACTGAGAGTTCATTGGTGGAGTGCGACAGTAAGAGTGGGATAGTGAGAGTTTATTGGTGGAGTGTGACAGTGAGAGTGGGGTCGTGAGACGTTATTGGTGGTGTGTGACAGTGCGAGTGGGGTAGTGGGAGTTTATTGGTGAATATGTGACAGTGACAGTGGGGTAGTGAGACTTTATTGGTGGAGTGTGACAGTGAGAGTGGGGTAGTGAAAGTTTATTGGTGGAGTGTGACAGTGAGAGTGGGGTAGTGAGAGCTTATTGGTGAATGCGTGACAGTGAGAGTGGGGTAGTGAGCGGTTATTGGTGTTGTTTGACAATGAGAGTGGCTAGTGAGTGTTTATTGGTGTAGCGTGACAGTGTCAGTGTGGTAGTGAGAGTTTATTGGTGGCGTGTGACAATGAGAGTGCAGTAGTGAGAGTTTATTGCTGGATTGTGACAGGGAGAGTGGGGTAGTGAGAGTTTATTGCTGGAGTGTGACAGTGAGAGTGGGGTAGTGAGAGATTATTGGTAGACTGTGACAGTGAGAGTCTATAGTGAGACATTATTGGTGAATGCATAACAGTGAGAGTGAGGTAATGAGAGTTTATTGGTGGAGTGTGACATTCAGAGTGGGGTAGTGAGTATTTATTGCTGGAGTGTGACAGGGAGAGTGGGGTAGTGAGAGTTTATTGGTGGAGTGTGACAGTGAGAGATGGGTAGTGAGTGTTTCTTGGTGGAGTATGACATTGAGAGTGGAGTAGTGAGAGTTTATTGGTGGAGTGTGACCGGGAGAATGTGTTGTGAGAGTTTATTCTTGAATGCGTGACAGTGAGAGTGGGGTAATGAGAGTTTATTGGTGGAATGTGACAGTGTGAATGGGGTAGTGATAATTTATTGGTGGAGTGTGACAGGAAAATTGCGGTTGTGAGAGTTTATTGGTGAATGTGTGACAATGAGAGTGGCTAATGAGTGTTTATTGGTGGAGTGTGACAGTGAGAGTGGGGTAGTGAGAGTTTATTGGTGGAGTATGACAGTGTGAGTGGGGTAGTGAGAGTTTATTGCTGCAGTGTGACAGTGAGAGTAGGGTAGTGAGAGTTAATTGGTGGAGTGTGTCAGTGAGAGTGGGGTAGTGAGAGGTTATTGGTGGTGTGTGACAGTGCGAGTTGTGTAGTGAGATTTTATTGGTGAATATGTGACAGTGTGAGTGGAGTACTGAGAGTCTATTGGTGGAGTGTGACAGTGAGAGTGGTGTAGTGAGAGTTTATTGGTGGAGTGTGACAGTGAGAGTGGGGTAGTGAGAGTTTATTGGTGGAGTGCGAAACTGAGAGTGGGATAGTGAGAGTTTATTGGTGGAGTGTGACAGTGAGTTTGCAGTAGTGAGAGTTTAATTGTGGAGTGTGACAGTGAGAGTGGGGTAGTGAGAGTTTATTGGTGGGCTGTGACTGTGAGAGTAGGATGGTGAGAGTTTATTGGTGGAGTGTGACAGTGAGAGTGGTGTAGTGAGAGTTTATTGGTGGAGTGTGACTGGGAGAGTGGTGTAGTGAGAGGTTATTGGTGAATGCGTGACAGTGAGAGTGGGGTAATGAGAGTTTATTGGTGGAATGTGACAGTGTGAGTGGGGTAGTGAGAATTTATTGGTGGAGTGTGACAGGAAGTAAGCAGTAGTGAGAGTTTATTGGTGAATGTATGAGATTGAGAGTGGCTAGTGAGTGTTTATTGGTGGAATGTGACAGTGTGAGTGGCTAGTGAGAGTTTATTGGTGGAATGTGACGGTGAGAGTGGGGTAGTGAGTGTTTATTGCTGGAGTATGACAGGGAGAGTGGGGTAGTGAGAGTTTATTGGTGAAGTTTGACAGGGAGAGTGGGGTAGTGAGAGTTTATTGGTGGAGTGTGGCAGTGAGAGATGGGTAGTGAGAGTTTATTGGTGGAGTATGACATTGAGAGTGGGGTAGTGAGAGTTTATTGGTGGAGTGTGACATGGAGATTGCGGTAGTGAGAGTTTATTGGTGGAGTGTGAAAATGAGAGTGGCTAGTGAGTGTTTATTGGTGGAGTGTGACAGTGTGAGTGACTAGTGAGAGTTTATTGGTGGAATGTGACAGTGAGTGTGGGGTAGTTAGAGTTTATTGGTGGCGGGTGACAGTGAGGGTGCAGTAATGAGAGTTTATTTGTATAGTGTGACAGTGAGAGTTGGGTAGTGAGAGTTTATTGGTGAATGTGTGACAGTGAGAGTGGGGTAGTGAGAGTTTATTGGTGAATGTGTGACAATGAGAGTGGCTAGTGAGTGTTTATTGGTGGAATGTGACAGTGTGAGTGCCTAGTGAGAGCTTATTCGTGGAATGTGACAGTGAGTGTGGGGTAGTGAGAGTTTATTGGTGGTGTGTGACAGTGAGTTTGCAGTAGTGAGAGTTTAATTGTGGAGTGTGACAGTGAGAGTGGGGTAGTGAGAGTTTATTGGTGGGCTGTGACTGTGACAGTGGGATGGTGAGAGTTTATTGGTGGAGTGTGACCGTGAGATTGAGGTAGTGAGAGTTTATTGGTGGAGTGTGACAGTGAGAGTTGGGTAGTGAGAGTTTATTGGTGGAGTATGACAGTGAGAGTGGTGTAGTGAGAGGTTATTGGTGGTGTGTGACAGTGAGAGTGGGGTAGTGAGAGTTTATTGGTGGTGTGTGACAGTGAGAGTGGGGTAGTGAGAGGTTATTGGTGGTGTGTGACAGTGAGAGTGGGGTTGCGAGTGTTTATTGGTGGAGTGTGACAGTGAGAGTGGGGTACTGAGAGTTTATTGGTGGAGTGCGACAGTGAGAGTGGGGCACTGAGAGTTCATTGGTGGAGTGCGACAGTAAGAGTGGGATAGTGAGAGTTTATTGGTGGAGTGTGACAGTGAGAGTGGGGTCGTGAGACGTTATTGGTGGTGTGTGACAGTGCGAGTGGGGTAGTGGGAGTTTATTGGTGAATATGTGACAGTGACAGTGGGGTAGTGAGACTTTATTGGTGGAGTGTGACAGTGAGAGTGGGGTAGTGAAAGTTTATTGGTGGAGTGTGACAGTGAGAGTGGGGTAGTGAGAGCTTATTGGTGAATGCGTGACAGTGAGAGTGGGGTAGTGAGCGGTTATTGGTGTTGTTTGACAATGAGAGTGGCTAGTGAGTGTTTATTGGTGTAGCGTGACAGTGTCAGTGTGGTAGTGAGAGTTTATTGGTGGCGTGTGACAATGAGAGTGCAGTAGTGAGAGTTTATTGCTGGATTGTGACAGGGAGAGTGGGGTAGTGAGAGTTTATTGCTGGAGTGTGACAGTGAGAGTGGGGTAGTGAGAGATTATTGGTAGACTGTGACAGTGAGAGTCTATAGTGAGACATTATTGGTGAATGCATAACAGTGAGAGTGGGGTAATGAGAGTTTATTGGTGGAGTGTGACATTCAGAGTGGGGTAGTGAGTATTTATTGCTGGAGTGTGACAGGGAGAGTGGGGTAGTGAGAGTTTATTGGTGGAGTGTGACAGTGAGAGATGGGTAGTGAGTGTTTATTGGTGGAGTATGACATTGAGAGTGGAGTAGTGAGAGTTTATTGGTGGAGTGTGACCGGGAGAATGTGTTGTGAGAGTTTATTCTTGAATGCGTGACAGTGAGAGTGGGGTAATGAGAGTTTATTGGTGGAATGTGACAGTGTGAATGGGGTAGTGATAATTTATTGGTGGAGTGTGACAGGAAAATTGCGGTTGTGAGAGTTTATTGGTGAATGTGTGACAATGAGAGTGGCTAATGAGTGTTTATTGGTGGAGTGTGACAGTGAGAGTGGGGTAGTGAGAGTTTATTGGTGGAGTATGACAGTGTGAGTGGGGTAGTGAGAGTTTATTGCTGCAGTGTGACAGTGAGAGTAGGGTAGTGAGAGTTTATTGGTGGAGTGTGTCAGTGAGAGTGGGGTAGTGGGAGGTTATTGGTGGTGTGTGACAGTGCGAGTTGTGTAGTGAGATTTTATTGGTGAATATGTGACATTGAGGGTGGGGTGTGAAATTTTATTGGTGGTGTGTGAGAGTGAGAGTGGGATAGTGAGAGTTTATTGGTGAATGCGTGACAGTGAGAGTCGGGTAGTGAGAGTTTATTGGTGAATGCGTGACAGTGAGAGTGGGGTAATGAGAGTTTATTGGTGGAATGTGACAGTGTGAGTGTGGTAGTGAGAATTTATTGGTGGAGTGTGACAGGAAGTAAGCAGTAGTGAGAGTTTATTGGTGAATGTATGAGATTGAGAGTGGCTAGTGAGTGTTTATTGGTGGAATGTGACAGTGTGAGTGGCTAGTGAGAGTTTATTGGTGGAATGTGACGGTGAGAGTGGGGTAGTGAGTGTTTATTGCTGGAGTATGACAGGGAGAGTGGGGTAGTGAGAGTTTATTGGTGAAGTTTGACAGGGAGAGTGGGGTAGTGAGAGTTTATTGGTGGAGTGTGGCAGTGAGAGATGGGTAGCGAGAGTTTATTGGTGGAGTATGACATTGAGAGTGGGGTAGTGAGAGTTTATTGGTGGAGTGTGACATGGAGATTGCGGTAGTGAGAGTTTATTGGTGGAGTGTGAAAATGAGAGTGGCTAGTGAGTGTTTATTGGTGGAGTGTGACAGTGTGAGTGACTAGTGAGAGTTTATTGGTGGAATGTGACAGTGAGTGTGGGGTAGTTAGAGTTTATTGGTGGCGGGTGACAGTGAGGGTGCAGTAATGAGAGTTTATTTGTATAGTGTGACAGTGAGAGTTGGGTAGTGAGAGTTTATTGGTGTATGCTTGACAGTGAGAGTGGGGTAGTGAGAGTTTATTGGTGAATGTGTGACAATGAGAGTGGCTAGTGAGTGTTTATTGGTGGAATGTGACAGTGTGAGTGCCTAGTGAGAGCTTATTCGTGGAATGTGACAGTGAGTGTGGGGTAGTGAGAGTTTATTGGTGGTGTGTGACAGTGAGTTTGCAGTAGTGAGAGTTTAATTGTGGAGTGTGACAGTGAGAGTGGGGTAGTGAGAGTTTATTGGTGGGCTGTGACTGTGACAGTGGGATGGTGAGAGTTTATTGGTGGAGTGTGACAGGGAGAGTGGGGAAGTGAGAGTTTATTGGTGGAGTGTGACAGTGAGAGTGGGTTAGTGAGAGTTTATTGGTGGAGTGTGACAGTGAGAGGGGGGAATTAAGAGGTTATTGGTGGTGTGTGACAGTGCGAGTGGGGTAGTGGGAGTTTATTGGTGAATATGTGACAGTGAGAGTGGGGTAGTGAGACTTTATTGGTGGAGTGTGACAGTGAGAGTGGGGTAGTGAAAGTTTATTGGTGGAGTGTGACAGTGAGAGTGGGGTAGTGAGAGGTTATTGGTGGTGTGTGACAGTGAGAGTGGGGTAGTGAGAGTTTATTGGTGTTGTTTGACAATGAGAGTGGCTAGTGAGTGTTTATTGGTGTAGCGTGACAGTGTCAGTGTGGTAGTGAGAGTTTATTGGTGGCGTGTGACAATGAGAGTGCAGTAGTGAGAGTTTATTGCTGGATTGTGACAGGGAGAGTGGGGTAGTGAGAGTTTATTGCTGGAGTGTGACAGTGAGAGTGGGGTAGTGAGAGATTATTGGTAGACTGTGACAGTGAGAGTCTATAGTGAGACATTATTGGTGAATGCATAACAGTGAGAGTGGGGTAATGAGAGTTTATTGGTGGAGTGTGACATTCAGAGTGGGGTAGTGAGTATTTATTGCTGGAGTGTGACAGGGAGAGTGGGGTAGTGAGAGTTTATTGGTGGAGTGTGACAGTGAGAGATGGGTAGTGAGTGTTTATTGGTGGAGTATGACATTGAGAGTGGAGTAGTGAGAGTTTATTGGTGGAGTGTGACCGGGAGAATGTGTTGTGAGAGTTTATTCTTGAATGCGTGACAGTGAGAGTGGGGTAATGAGAGTTTATTGGTGGAATGTGACAGTGTGAATGGGGTAGTGATAATTTATTGGTGGAGTGTGACAGGAAAATTGCGGTTGTGAGAGTTTATTGGTGAATGTGTGACAATGAGAGTGGCTAATGAGTGTTTATTGGTGGAGTGTGACAGTGAGAGTGGGGTAGTGAGAGTTTATTGGTGGAGTATGACAGTGTGAGTGGGGTAGTGAGAGTTTATTGCTGCAGTGTGACAGTGAGAGTAGGGTAGTGAGAGTTTATTGGTGGAGTGTGTCAGTGAGAGTGGGGTAGTGAGAGGTTATTGGTGGTGTGTGACAGTGCGAGTTGTGTAGTGAGATTTTATTGGTGAATATGTGACAGTGTGAGTGGAGTACTGAGAGTCTATTGGTGGAGTGTGACAGTGAGAGTGGTGTAGTGAGAGTTTATTGGTGGAGTGTGACAGTGAGAGTGGGGTAGTGAGAGTTTATTGGTGGAGTGCGAAACTGAGAGTGGGATAGTGAGAGTTTATTCGTGGAGTGTGACAGTGAGAGTGTGGTAGTGGGAGGTTATTGGTGGTGTGTGACATTGCGAGTGGTGTAGTGAGAGTTGATTGGTCAATATGTGACATTGAGGGTGTGGTGTGAAATTTTATTGGTGGTGTGTGAGAGTGAGAGTGGGATAGTGAGAGTTTATTGGTGAATGCGTGACAGTGAGAGTCGGGTAGTGAGAGTTTATTGGTGAATGCGTGACAGTGAGAGTGGGGTAATGAGAGTTTATTGGTGGAATGTGACAGTGTGAGTGTGGTAGTGAGAATTTATTGGTGGAGTGTGACAGGAAGTAAGCAGTAGTGAGAGTTTATTGGTGAATGTATGAGATTGAGAGTGGCTAGTGAGTGTTTATTGGTGGAATGTGACAGTGTGAGTGGCTAGTGAGAGTTTATTGGTGGAATGTGACGGTGAGAGTGGGGTAGTGAGTGTTTATTGCTGGAGTATGACAGGGAGAGTGGGGTAGTGAGAGTTTATTGGTGAATTCATGACAGTGAGAGTGGGGTAGTGAGAGTTTATTGGTGGAGTGTGGCAGTGAGAGATGGGTAGTGAGAGTTTATTGGTGGAGTATGACATTGAGAGTGGGGTAGTGAGAGTTTATTGGTGGAGTGTGACATGGAGATTGCGGTAGTGAGAGTTTATTGGTGGAGTGTGAAAATGAGAGTGGCTAGTGAGTGTTTATTGGTGGAGTGTGACAGTGTGAGTGACTAGTGAGAGTTTATTGGTGGAATGTGACAGTGAGTGTGGGGTAGTTAGAGTTTATTGGTGGCGGGTGACAGTGAGGGTGCAGTAATGAGAGTTTATTTGTATAGTGTGACAGTGAGAGTTGGGTAGTGAGAGTTTATTGGTGAATGCGTGACAGTGAGAGTGGGGTAGTGAGAGTTTATTGGTGAATGTGTGACAATGAGAGTGGCTAGTGAGTGTTTATTGGTGGAATGTGACAGTGTGAGTGCCTAGTGAGAGCTTATTCGTGGAATGTGACAGTGAGTGTGGGGTAGTGAGAGTTTATTGGTGGTGTGTGACAGTGAGTTTGCAGTAGTGAGAGTTTAATTGTGGAGTGTGACAGTGAGAGTGGGGTAGTGAGAGTTTATTGGTGGGCTGTGACTGTGACAGTGGGATGGTGAGAGTTTATTGGTGGAGTGTGACCGTGAGATTGAGGTAGTGAGAGTTTATTGGTGGAGTGTGACAGTGAGAGTTGGGTAGTGAGAGTTTATTGGTGGAGTATGACAGTGAGAGTGGTGTAGTGAGAGGTTATTGGTGGTGTGTGACAGTGAGAGTGGGGTAGTGAGAGTTTATTGGTGGTGTGTGACAGTGAGAGTGGGGTTGCGAGTGTTTATTGGTGGAGTGTGACAGTGAGAGTGGGGTACTGAGAGTTTATTGGTGGAGTGCGACAGTGAGAGTGGGGCACTGAGAGTTCATTGGTGGAGTGCGACAGTAAGAGTGGGATAGTGAGAGTTTATTGGTGGAGTGTGACAGTGAGAGTGGGGTCGTGAGACGTTATTGGTGGTGTGTGACAGTGCGAGTGGGGTAGTGGGAGTTTATTGCTGAATATGTGACAGTGACAGTGGGGTAGTGAGACTTTATTGGTGGAGTGTGACAGTGAGAGTGGGGTAGTGAAAGTTTATTGGTGGAGTGTGACAGTGAGAGTGGGGTAGTGAGAGCTTATTGGTGAATGCGTGACAGTGAGAGTGGGGTAGTGAGCGGTTATTGGTGTTGTTTGACAATGAGAGTGGCTAGTGAGTGTTTATTGGTGTAGCGTGACAGTGTCAGTGTGGTAGTGAGAGTTTATTGGTGGCGTGTGACAATGAGAGTGCAGTAGTGAGAGTTTATTGCTGGATTGTGACAGGGAGAGTGGGGTAGTGAGAGTTTATTGCTGGAGTGTGACAGTGAGAGTGGGGTAGTGAGAGATTATTGGTAGACTGTGACAGTGAGAGTCTATAGTGAGACATTATTGGTGAATGCATAACAGTGAGAGTGGGGTAATGAGAGTTTATTGGTGGAGTGTGACATTCAGAGTGGGGTAGTGAGTATTTATTGCTGGAGTGTGACAGGGAGAGTGGGGTAGTGAGAGTTTATTGGTGGAGTGTGACAGTGAGAGATGGGTAGTGAGTGTTTATTGGTGGAGTATGACATTGAGAGTGGAGTAGTGAGAGTTTATTGGTGGAGTGTGACCGGGAGAATGTGTTGTGAGAGTTTATTCTTGAATGCGTGACAGTGAGAGTGGGGTAATGAGAGTTTATTGGTGGAATGTGACAGTGTGAATGGGGTAGTGATAATTTATTGGTGGAGTGTGACAGGAAGATTGCGGTTGTGAGAGTTTATTGGTGAATGTGTGACAATGAGAGTGGCTAATGAGTGTTTATTGGTGGAGTGTGACAGTGAGAGTGGGGTAGTGAGAGTTTATTGGTGGAGTATGACAGTGTGAGTGGGGTAGTGAGAGTTTATTGCTGCAGTGTGACAGTGAGAGTAGGGTAGTGAGAGTTTATTGGTGGAGTGTGTCAGTGAGAGTGGGGTAGTGAGAGGTTATTGGTGGTGTGTGACAGTGCGAGTTGTGTAGTGAGATTTTATTGGTGAATATGTGACAGTGTGAGTGGAGTACTGAGAGTCTATTGGTGGAGTGTGACAGTGAGAGTGGTGTAGTGAGAGTTTATTGGTGGAGTGTGACAGTGAGAGTGGGGTAGTGAGAGTTTATTGGTGGAGTGCGAAACTGAGAGTGGGATAGTGAGAGTTTATTCGTGGAGTGTGACAGTGAGAGTGTGGTAGTGGGAGGTTATTGGTGGTGTGTGACATTGCGAGTGGTGTAGTGAGAGTTGATTGGTCAATATGTGACATTGAGGGTGGGGTGTGAAATTTTATTGGTGGTGTGTGAGAGTGAGAGTGGGGTAGTGAGAGTTTATTGGTGAATGCGTGACAGTGAGAGTGGGGTAGTGAGAGTTTATTTGTGGAGTGTGACAATGAGAGTGGCTAGTGAGTGTTTATTCGTGGAGTGTGACAGTCTGTGTGTGGTAGTCAGAGTTTATTGATGGCATGTGACAGTGAGAGTGGGGTAATGAGAGTGTATTGGTGGAGTGTGATAGTGAGAGTGTTGTAGTGAGATTTTATTGGTGGAGTGTGACACTGACTGTGTGTAGTGAGAGTTTATTGGTGAATGCGTGACAGTGAGAGTGGGGTAGTGAGAGTTTATTGGTGGAATGTGACAGTGTGAGTGGGGTAGTGAGAAGTTATTGGTGGAGTGTGACAGGAAGTAAGCAGTAGTGAGAGTTTATTGGTGAATGTATGAGATTGAGAGTGGCTAGTGAGTGTTTATTGGTGGAATGTGACAGTGTGAGTGGCCAGTGAGAGTTTATTGGTGGAATGTGACGGTGAGAGTGGGGTAGTGAGTGTTTATTGCTGGAGTATGACAGGGAGAGTGGGGTAGTGAGAGTTTATTGGTGAAGTTTGACAGGGAGAGTGGGGTAGTGAGAGTTTATTGGTGGAGTGTGGCAGTGAGAGATGGGTAGTGAGAGTTTATTGGTGGAGTGTGTCCGGGAGAATGTGTTGTGAGAGTTTATTCTTGAATGCGTGACAGTGAGAGTGGGGTAATGAGAGTTTATTGGTGGAATGTGACAGTGTGAATGGGGTAGTGATAATTTATTGGTGGAGTGTGACAGGAAGATTGCGGTTGTGAGAGTTTATTGGTGAATGTGTGACAATGAGAGTGGCTAATGAGTGTTTATTGGTGGAGTGTGACAGTGAGAGTGGGGTAGTGAGAGTTTATTGGTGGAGTATGACAGTGTGAGTGGGGTAGTGAGAGTTTATTGCTGTAGTGTGACAGTGAGAGTAGGGTAGTGAGAGTTTATTGGTGGAGTGTGTCAGTGAGAGTGGGGTAGTGAGAGGTTATTGGTGGTGTGTGACAGTGCGAGTTGTGTAGTGAGATTTTATTGGTGAATTTGTGACAGTGTGAGTGGGGTAGTGAGAGTCTATTGGTGGAGTGTGACAGTGAGAGTGGTGTAGTGAGAGTTTATTGGTGGAGTGTGACAGTGAGAGTGGGGTAGTGAGAGTTTATTGGTGAATGATTGACAGTGAGAGTGGGTTAGTGTGAGTTTATTGGTGGAGTGCGACACTGAGAGTGGGATAGTGAGAGTTTATTCGTGGAGTGTGACAGTGAGAGTGTGGTAGTGAGAGGTTATTGGTGGTGTGTGACATTGCGAGTGGGGTAGTGAGAGTTGATTGGTCAATATGTGACATTGAGGGTGGGGTGTGAAATTTTATTGGTGGTGTGTGAGAGTGAGAGTGGGGTAGTGAGAGTTTATTGGTGAATGCGTGACAGTGAGAGTGGGGTAGTGAGAGTTTATTTGTGGAGTGTGACAGTGAGAGTGTAGTAGTGAGAGTTTATTGGTGGCATGTGACAGTGAGAGTGCAGTAGTGAGAGTTTATTGGTTGAGCATGACAATGAGAGTGTAGTACTGAGAGTTTATTGGTGGTGTGTGACAGTGAGAGTCAGGTAATGATAGTTTATTTATGGACTGTGACAATGTGTGTGGGGTAGTGAGAAGTTATTGGTGGTGTGTGACCGTGCGAATGGAGTAGTGATAGTTTATTGGTCAATATGTGACAGTGAGAGTGGGGTGTGCGATTTTATTGGTGGACTGTGACAGTGAGATTGGGGTAGTGAGAGTTTATTGGTGGAGTGTGACAGTGAGAGTGGGGTAGTGAGAGTTTATTGATGAATGCGTGACGGTGAGAGTGGCGTGGTGAGAGTTTTTTTGTGGAGTTTGACAATGAGAGTTGGGTAGTTGTAATTTATTGGTGGTGTGTGACAGTGAGAATGGAGTTGTGAGAGTTTATTGGTGGAGTTTGACAGTGAGAGTGGGGTAGTGAGAGTTTATTGGTGGAGTTTGACAGTGAGGCTGGGGTAGTGAGAGTTTATTATTGTCGTGTGACAATGAGAGAGGGGTCATGAGAGTTTATTGGTGGAGTGTGACAGTGAGAGTGGGGTAGTGAGAGTTTATTGGTGAATGCGTGACAGTGAGAGTGGGGTAGTGAGAGTTTATTTGTGGAGTGTGACAATGAGAGTGGCTAGTGAGTGTTTATTCGTGGAGTGTGACAGTCTGTGTGTGGTAGTCAGAGTTTATTGATGGCATGTGACAGTGAGTTTGGGGTAATGAGAGTGTATTGGTGGAGTGTGACAGTGAGAGTGTTGTAGTGAGATTTTATTGGTGGAGTGTGACACTGAATGTGTGTAGTGAGAGTTTATTGGTGAATGCGTGACAGTGAGACTGGGGTAATGAGAGTTTATTGGTGGAATGTGACAGTGTGAGTGGGGTAGTGAGAATTTATTGGTGGAGTGTGACAGGAAGTAAGCAGTAGTGAGAGTTTATTGGTGAATGTATGAGATTGAGAGTGGCTAGTGAGTGTTTATTGGTGGAATGTGACAGTGTGAGTGGCTAGTGAGAGTATATTGGTGGAATGTGACGGTGAGAGTGGGGTAGTGAGAGTTTATTGGTGGAGTATGACAGTGAGAGTGGGGTAGTGATTGTTTATTGGTGGACTGTGACAGTGAGAGTGGGGTAGTGAGATTTTATTGGTGAATATGTGACAGTGAGAGTGGAGTAGTGAGAGTCTATTGGTGGGGTGTGAAAGTGAGAGTGGGGTAGTGAGAGTTTATTGGTGATTGCGTGAGAGTGGGCTAGTGTGAGTTTATTGGTGGAGTGCGACAGTGAGTGTGGGATAGTGAGATTTTATTCGTGGAGTGTGACAGTGAGAGTGGGGTAGTGAGAGTTTATTGATGGTGTGTGACATTGCGAGTGGCTTAGTGAGAGTTTATTGGTCAATATGTGACAGTAAGAGTGTGTTGTGAAATTTTATTGGTGGATTGTGACAGTGAGAGTGGTGTAGTGAGAGTTTATTGGTGGAGTTTGACAGTGAGAGTGGTGTAGTGAGAGTTTATTGGTGAATGCGTGACAGTGAGAGTGGGGTAGTGAGAGTTTATTTGTGGAGTGTGACAATGAGAGTGGCTAGTGAGTGTTTATTGGTGGATTGTGACTGTCTGTGTGTGGTAGTGAGAGTTTATTGTTGGCATGTGACAGTGAGAGTGCATTAGTGAGAGTTTATTGGTTGAGTGTGACAGTGAGAGTGTAGTAGTGAGAGTTTATTGGTGGCATGTGACAGTGAGAGTGCAGTAGTGAGAGTTTATTGGTTGAGCATGACAGTGAGAGTGTAGTAGTGAGAGTTTATTGGTGGTGTGTGACAGTGAGAGTCAGGTAATGATAGTTTATTTGTGGACTGTGACAATGTGTGTGGGGTAGTGAGAAGTTATTGGTGGTGTGTGACAGTGCGAATGGAGTAGTGATAGTTTATTGGTCAATATGTGACAGTGAGAGTGGGGTGTGCGATTTTATTGGTGGAGTGTGACAGTGAGATTGGGGTAGTGAGAGTTTATTGATGAATGCGTGACAGTGAGAGTGGCGTGGTGAGAGTTTATTTGTGGAGTGTGACAATGAGAGTTGGGTAGTGGTAATTTATTGGTGGTGTGTGACAGTGAGAATGGAGTTGTGAGAGTTTATTGGTGGAGTTTGACAGTGAGAGTGGCGTAGTGAGAGTTTATTGGTGGAGTTTGACAGTGAGGCTGGGGTAGTGAGAGTTTATTATTGTCGTGTGACAATGAGAGAGGGGTCATGAGAGTTTATTGGTGGAGTGTGACAGTGAGAGTGGGGTAGTGAGAGTTTATTGGTGGAGTGTGACAGTGAGAATGTTGTAGTGAGAGTTTATTGGTGGAGTGTTACACTGAGAGTGGCTAGTGAGAGTTTATTGGTGAAAGCGTGACAGTGAGAGTGGGGTAATGAGAGTTTATTGGTGGAGTGTGACAATGTGTGTGGGGTAGTGAGAATTTATTGGTGGACTGTGACTGTGAGAGTGACATGCTGAGAGTTTCTTGGTGGAGTGTGACGGTGAGAGTGGGGTAGTGAGAGTTTATTTGTGGAGTATGACAGTGAGAGTGGGGTAGTGAGAGTTTATTGGTGGACTGTGACTGCGAGAGTGGCATGCTGAGAGTTTATTGGTGGAGTGTGACAGTGAGATTGAGGTAGTGAGAATTTACTGGTGGAGTATGACAGTGAGAGTGGGGTAGTAGGAATTCCTTGGTGGAGTGTGACAGTGAGAGTTAGGTTGTGAGAGTTTATTGGTGCAGTGTGATAGTGAGAGTGGGGTAGTGAGAGTTCATTGCTGGACTGTGACTGTGAGAGTGGCATGCTGAGAGTTTATTAGTGGAGTATGACAGTGAGATTGAGGTAGTGAGAATTTATTGGTGGAATATGACACTGAGAGTTGGGTAGTGGTAATTTATTGGTGGTGTGTGACAGTGACAATGGAGTAGTGAGAGTTTATTGGTGGAGTTTGCCAGTGAGAGTGGTGTAGTGAGAGTTTATTGGTGGAGTTTGACAGTGAGAGTGGGGTAGTGAGAGTTTATTATTGTAGTGTGACAGTGAGAGAGGGGTCGTGAGAGTTTATTGGTGGAGTGTGACAGTGAGAGTGGGGTAGTGAGAGTTTATTGGTGGAGTGTGACAGTGAGAGTGGGATAGTGTGAGTTTATTGGTGGAGTGTGACAGTGGCACTGGGATAGTGAGAGTTTATTGGTGAATATGTGACAGTGAGAGTGGGGTAGTGAGAGTTTATTGGTGGAGTGTGACAGTGAGAGTGGGGTAGTGTGAGTTTATTGGTGGAGTGTGACAGTGGCACTGGGATAGTGAGAGTTTATTGGTGAATATGTGACAGTGAGAGTGGGGTAGTGAGAGTTTTTTCATGGAGTGTGACAGTGAGAGTGGGGTAGTGAGTGTTTATTGGTGAAGTGTGACAGTGACTGTGGGGTAGTGAGAGTTTATTGGTGAATATGTGACAGTGAGAGTGGGATGGTGAGATTTTATTGGTGAATGTGTGACAGTGAATCTAACGGCGAGAGTTTGATGGTCATTGTGTGATGGTGAGCTCATCATAGATGGACTGTCAGTGACATCTTGATGGTGCACTTGTGAAATGGGAATGTAATGGTGATTGTCTGATGGTGACTGTAATGGTGAAAGCTACCACTACAAGGTTCAGGATGTTACATCTCTGACCCAGTTAATACACACATTTATGGGTGTGTTGGGGATAACTGATTGTGGGTGCTGCTTATTCCCTTGCGCCATGGCTGTGAGTTTTGTCAGACTTTTCAAAACCATTACATGCCTGAAAAGACATGCTCGAAGCCACTGGAATCTAGGATGTTGCTGGATCTGGAGTATAGACCGAACCACATCTTCTTCAGGTCTTCCTCAAAGTCACTGATGGAATTGTACATCCCTGTGAACAGGAACAAGACATTTGAAATACAAACTACTAAAGATTTCCAAAAGACAAAGACGATATGATATGTTGTCACATTGTGTGTAACAGTGTATAACTGCTGGTGTATCTGACTGAGAGACCGACAGAGCCTGAGATATGGTTACACTATTGGATGAATCTTTGGATCCTGCATTGCAATCTGACAACTTCAGCAACTCACACTCCAGAGAGATTTCAAACTCTGCAGTAGAAATTATCTCACCTGCAAGTTGGGAGCCTGTCTCTTTAAATATAATAGAATCATCAAATAATTACAGCAGAGAAAGGGGCCATTAGTCCCACCTTGTTGATGCTGTCCTCTGCAAGAGTCACTCAGCTCGTCCCTTTCCAATTTACCCCGTAGTCCTGAGAATTTTCTCTCTTCAGCTAATTGTCCAATTCCTCATTTAAACCGTGATTGAATCAGCCTCCACCGTATTCTCAGATCCTTACCACTCACACATAAAAACGTTTTCCCTCATGTCAGCATATGTTCTTTTTCATTCATCTTAAATCTGTGCCCTCTGGCTCTCGATCTTTCCACCAATGGCAACAGTTTTGCTCTACCTACTTTGACCTGACCCTCATGGTTTTGAATGTCTTTTGAGGACTAGAATATAAAAGCAGGGATGTGCTGCTGAGGCTTTATAAGGCTCTGGTCAGACCACATTTAGAATATTGTGAGCAATTCTGGGCCCCGTATCTCAGGAAGGATGTGCTGGCCCTGGAGAGGGTCCAGAGGAGGTTCACGAGAATGATCCCAGGAATGAAGGGCTTAACATATGAGGAACGTTTGAGGACTCTGGGTCTATACTTGATGGAGTTTAGAAGGATGAGGGGGGATCTGATTGAAACTTACAGAATACTGACAGGCCTGGATAGAGTGGATGTGGGGAAGATGTTTCCATTAGTAGGAGAGACTAGGACCCGAGGGCACAGCCTCAGAGTAAAGGGAAGACCTTTTAGAACAGAGATGAGGAGAAACTTCTTTATCCAGAGAGTGGTGAATCTATGGAATTCATTGCCACAGAAGGCTGTGGAAGCCAGGTCATTGAGTGTATTTAAGACTGAGATAGATAGGTTCTTGATTGGTAAGGGGATCAATGGTTACGGGGAGAAGGTTGGAGAATGGGGTTGAGAAACTTATCAGCCATGATTGAATGGCGAAGCAGACTCGATGGGCTGAATGGCCTAATTTCTGCTCCTATGTCTTACGGTCTTGTGCTCTTATGGTCTCATCAATCTCCTCTCAATCTTCTCTTCTCTAAGGACAACAATCCCAGTTTCTCCAGTTTATTCATGTAACTGAAGTTCCTCATCCCGGGACACATTCTCGTGAATCTTCTCTGCAGGCTTTCTAATGTCTTTACATCCTTCCTAAAGGTTGGTTCCCAGAAATGAAAATGATACTCCAGTTGAGGCTGAACCAGTGTTTTACAAAGGTTGACCTTAATTTCCTTGCTTTTGCACTCTGTGCTCCTATTTATAAAGCCCAGGATGCTGTTTGCCTTATTAACCATTTTCTCAACTTGTCTTCCCACCTTCAATGATTTGCGAATATATCCCCCCAGGACGCTCTGTCCTGCTCTGCCTTTAAAATTGTATCAGTTATTACGCATTGTCTCTTCTCGTTCTTCATACCAAACTGTTTCACTTTGTATTTCTCTGCATTAAATTTTATTTACCACTATGTATCCATTCCACCAGCCTGTCTATATCCTCTTCAAATCTACCACCCTCCTTTTCACAGTTCATAAACCCTCATAGAACATTTCAATGTCATTTTGCATTCAAATGCAGTCAAAAATGATCGCTAATCATTTGACATTATTTGATATCAAAAGGTGTAATTTGGAGTAAGTTTTTCATCAGTTGTCAGCACTCACTGTCATCTTCACCCCTTTCCCCCACCAGCCCCACTCCCATACCAGGCTCCCAATCACAGCACCTAGCCTCACTTGGCCCCAGGCCATGGTCCTATCCTTGGCCTCAGAGCTGCTCTTGGCTCTAAACCATGGTCCTGTGTCCTACCCCAGGCAGCTTTTGGCCTCGGACCCTCTCTTGGCCCCAGTCCACAGTACCGCGCCCTTCCCCCAGCCATGGAGCTGTGTTGTCCCCCAAGGCTGCAGTCCTGCTCTCAGCTCTACCCAGCGGCAGTGACTCACACAGAGGAGGCAGCATCATGATGATGGTCCAGTGTAGGAAGGCGCTCTGTGGGCTGCAGATGAGCCACTGGGGCTGTGACCTCTGCATCTCTCAAACACAAAGCGAGTTAAAGTCAGGTGGTTTTGGTTCAAACACTGTGAGGAATACATGATCCATGTGCATGTTTCTGAGATCTGCTCCTGTGGTATAAAGCCTTTCTATTGAGCTTTAACAGTGAAGAAGTTCTCTGGGGACTGAAAGGATTATGTTTTTGTTGTCTATTGTGCCTATGTCCTGGGAAAGTTGAATTGTTTCCATGCTCATATTGCTGCTGACAATCCTTTGTGAATTAGACCAGGAGTGGCTGTGTCACAAAATAAAGCAAGTTCCATGGCACTGTCCGGGTAGCACACTAGGTCATAGGCACTAGGACAGGATCTAGATGTGTAAACAGCCATGATATCCTCACTTCTATTGTCCTATTCCTGAATTGCACTAGGTGACGTGGCGCTCGTGTAAAAGAATGTTTTTCCAGCCAACTGTTTTGTGCCGTATCGTCCGCTTCCCACCCCATTCATTATGCAGCCACAGGAATCCCGCTATCTCGCTAGCGGAGAGCCTCTGAATCACCATTACCTCACGGGGCCATATCTAAACTGCAGCCACCCACAATCCTCAATGCTTACAGCCTAGGACTGCTCCAGTGAACACATGGCCCTGAAGGCCAAGAAGAGCTCAGTGACCTGTCCCTGGAATGCCTTTTAGAAGCTCACCATGATGTCCTCCACCCTTGCTCTGGCTGCAGGATGTCCAGCAGTCTCACCACTCTGGCTTGGGAGGCGGTGGCAGTGTTGGTCAGTACCAACGCTGCACAGAAGAGGTTGACCATCCAGTGCAGAAAGAGGATGAATGATCCCATCCATGCCACCAGGGTCAGGCAACTATTTCATCGCTCTAAACTCACACACTCAGTAAACTGCTGGATGGGGACATCAACTGTGCTATCAAGCAATAACCTGCTCACTGACACTCAGTTTGGGATCCACCAGGGTCACTCAGCTTCTGACCTCATTACAGCCTTGGTTCAAACATGGACAAAAGAGCTGAACTCCCGAGGTGAGGTGAGAGTGACTGCCCTTGACATCAAGGCAGCATTTGACTGAGTGTGACATCAAGGAGCCCTAGCAAAACTGGAGTCAATGGGAATCGGGGGAAAACTCTCCACTGGTTAGAGTCATACCTAGCACAAACGGAGATGGTTGTGAATGATGGAGACCAATCATCTCAGCTCCAGGACATCACTGCAGGAGTTCCTCAGGGTAGTGTCCTCGGCCCAGCCATCTTCAGTCGCTTCATCAATGACCTTCCTTCCATCATAAGGTCAGAAGTGGGGATGTTCAATGATGATTGCACAACGTTCAGCACCATTTACAACTCCTCACATACTGAAGTTGTCCTTGCCCATATGCAGCAAGACCTGGACAGGCTTGGGCTGATAAGTGGCAAGTAACATAATGACCATCTACAACAGGAGGAAATCTGACCACATCCCATTGCTTTTCAACAGCATCAACATCCTGGTGGTTACCATTGACCAGAAGTTTAACTGTTCCAGTCATATAAATATTGTGGCTATAAGAGCAGGTCAGAGGCTGGGAATCCTCTCCACTTGGCTGAATGAGTGAAGCTCGACATCATCCAGGACAAAGCAGCCTGCTTGATTGGCACCCCATTCAAAACCTTAAACATTCACTCCCTCACCATCGGCACACAGTAATAGCAATGTCTACCATAAACAAGATGCACCTAGTAATAGTCAATTAGGAAATTAGTCAAGCTTCCTTCCGGACTTGTATCCTCTACCATCTAGCAGGACAAGGGCACTAGATATATGGGAACACCACCACCTGCAAGTTCTCCTCCAAGTCACTCACCATCCTGATTTGGAAATATATCACCGTTCCTTCACTGTCGCCGGGTCAAAATCCTAGAACTCCCTCCCTAACAGCACTGTGGGTATACCTACAGCACAGGGACTGCAGCAGTTCGAGGAGGCAGCTCACCACCACCTTCTCAAGGGCAATTAGGGATGGGTAATAAACGCTGGCCCAGCCAGTGACACCCACATCCAGTGAATGAATTAAAAAAACCCTCATAAGCCCATCACACATTCACTGACATCTCACTCACTGCCAGCTCAAGGGACATTGCCACTCGCTCTCTCACACACAGCCTTCACCATCTTGAGGCCACTTGAGGCCACTTGCATAGATCAACATGTGCCCCAACAAACACCCTGGGATACCATCACCCCTTCCCCAAGCATGCCCTAGCACTGCAGCCACATTGAAAAGCCACCTAGTCTTCTGGTTGCTCTGGTAGGTAGTGACCTGCCTGGGGGCCTCCTTAAAGGTGATGTGGTGCTGCCTGTGAAGCCTGGTGCTGATGACTGCGAGTACTGCCCACAGACAGCTGGGTAAACAAACTTCAAAGTCTTGAGCAATGTGCAGTTGGGCTTGTAATAAGATGTTAAAGCATTGGAATTCGGTTCCTGCCATACGGTAGCAGGAAGATGGCCCACCATTACGGACAATCGCAAACTGGTTTTAGAACAACCTGAAACTGATTTTTGTGATCTCCTGATATTTTGCGCTCCCACCCACTCTGACACCTGCCACACACAGCAGCAGAAAACCCCGGCCTTGGTCACATTTTATTGTGACGGTAGAACTTTGAATTGTCCCTCACGAGCCATCCCTAACCACTTTGGATGTCAGTTGAATTGTTTCTGACTGATTTGAAGGTAATTAAATGATGCTAAATGATTGCAGATTATGTTGTTCGAGCACTGTTTGGCTCCATTTGATGTCAGTTATTGGTTGATGATGTTGGTTAATTGCTACCTGGGAAGTGAAATGATGGTTAAATGATTGTTTTCGAGTGTAGATGATCACAAATGGGCACAAATGGTGCCTGTTGAATATTGTCAAATGCAAATGATGTCAACATTTTCTGGTTGGGATTTCTTTCAAGTTTTATGTCATCTGTAAATTTTGAAATTATTTGCCACACACTCAAGTGTAAGTCATTAATAATGGTCGAGAAAAGCAATGGTCTTAGTACTGAATCCTGCGGAACATGGCTATAACCCTTCTTTCAGTTAAAAACAACCGCAAGCTTGTCACGCAACCAATTTCGTGTCCATGTTGCTTCTGTCTCTTTTATTCCATGAGCTCTAACTGTGCTGACAGGTCTGTTGTACAGCACCTTATCAAATGCCTTTTGGAAATGCATGTAGACCACATCAACAGCATTACCCTTATCAATGTTCAAAAAACTCATCAAAAAACATAAGCAAGTTTAGTTAAACACAATTTTCCCTTAAAAAATCCATGCTGGCTTTAGATATTCCACGTAGATCGGAGTGACTGTTAATTTTGTCCTGATTATCATCTCTAAAATTCCCCACCACTGAGGTTAAATTGACTGCTCTGTAGTTACTGGACTTATCCTTGCTTCCTTCTTTTGTAACATTTGTAATTCTCCAATCCTCTGGCAGCACCTAAGGAGATATCTAAGGAGCTGGAAGATTATGACCAGCAGCTCTGCAATTTCCATCCTTACTGACCTCAGTATCTCGAATCCATCTTATCCAGTCTCGGCGACTTATCAACTTTAAGTACAGGCAGCCTTTCTACGACCTCCTCTTTACCAATTTTCAACCCATCCAGTGTCTCAACTATCTCATCTTCACTATGACTTTGGTAGCATTTGGGTAAAGACAGATGCAAAATACTAATTTAATACGTGTAGGCCATACCTCTGCCTCTACGTGTTGATCCTCTTTTTGGTCCCTAATCAGCCCCACTCCTCCTTTTATCACCCTTTTATATGCCTGTAAAAGACTTTTGATTTCCTTTTGTGTTATCGGCCAGTGTCTTCTCATACTCTCTCTTTGATGCTTTTATTTCCTTTTTTCAATTTCCCCTCTGAATTTTCTATATGCAACCTGGTTCTGACTTGAATTATTGACCAGTCATCTGTTATATGCACCCTGCTCCATCTTACTCTCCATATCTTCCATCGTCCATGGAGCTCTGGCTTTGTTTATCCTACCTTTTTCCTCATGGGAATGTACCTTGACTGTACCCAAATTATCTCCTCTTTAAGATAAAAGCAAAAAACTGCGGATGCTGGAAATCCAAAACAAAAACAAAAATACCTGGAAAAACTCAGCAGGTCTGGCAGCATCTGTGGAGATGAACACAGTTAACATTTCATATCCATATGACTCTTCAACAGAACTAAGGAAAAATAGAAAAGAGGTAAAATAAAATGGTTTAAGGGGGGATGAGACAGGTATAGCTGGATAGAGGGCCAGTGATAGGTGGAGATAACCAAAAGATGTCACAGACAAAAGGAATGAGAGGTGTTGAAGGTGGTGATATTATCTAAGGAATGTGCTAATAGGTGACTTTAAGGGTAGAAAGCAGGATGAACAAGGTACAGATAGCCCTAGTGGGGGTGGGGTGGGGGGGAAGGAATTGAAATAGGCTAAAAGGTAGAGATAAAACAATGGATGGAAATACATTTAAAAATAATGAAAATAGGTGGGAAAAGAAAAATCTATATAAATTATTGGAAAAAGGGGGATTGGAAAGGGGGTGGGGATGGAAGAGAGAGTTTATGATCTAAAATTGTTGAACTCAATATTCAGTCCGGAAGGCTGTAAAGTGTCTAGTCGGAAGATGAGGTGCTGTTCCTCCAGTTTGTGTTGAGTTTCACTGGAACAATGCAGCAGGCCAAGGACGGACATGTGGGCATGAGAGCAGGGTGGAGTGTTGAAATGGCAAGTGACAGGGAGGGCTGGGTAATACTTGTGGACAGACTGAAGGAGAATGGAGTCAAGATAGTCAAGACATTCTCTCTCTCCTTGTCCAGTCTCTTCCCAACTACTTCCGTGATTCCTCTGACACCCTACGTCATATCAACAATTTCCAGTTCCCTGGCCCTAACTGCCTCCTCTTCACCATGGACATCCAATCCCTCTACACCTCCATCCCCCACCAGGATGGTCTGAGGGCCCTTAGCTTCTTCCTCGAACAGAGGCCCGAACAATCCCCATCCACCACTACTCTCCTCCGTCTGGCTGAACTTGTTCTCACGCTGAACAATTTCTCCTTAAACTCCTCTCACTTCCTCCAAATAAAAGGTGTGGCTATGGGTACCCGCATGGGCCCAAGCTATGCCTGTCTCTTTATGGGGTTTGTGGAACATTCCTTGTTCCAGTTCTAGTCCGGCTCCCTTCCACAACTCTTTCTCCGGTACATCGATGATTACTTCGGTGCTGCTTCATGCTCTCGTCGGGACTTGGAAAAATGTATTAACGTTGCTTCCAATTTCCACCCCTCCATCATTTTCCCATGGTCCATCTCTGACACTTCCCTTCCCTTCCTTGACCTCTCTGTCTCAATCTCTGGTGATAGACTGTCCACCAATATCCATTACAAGCCTACCGACTCCCACAGCTACCTCGACTACAGCTCCTCACACCCCGCTTTCTGTGAGGACTCCATCCCAGTCTCTCAGTTCCTTCGCCTCCGTCGCATCTGTTCTGATTATGCTACCTTCAAAAATAGTTCCTCTGACATGTCTTCCTTCTTCCTTAACCAAGGTTTTCCACCCACGGTGGTTGACAGGGCCCTCAACCGTGTCCGGCCCATGTCCCACGCATCCACCCTCACTCCTTCCTCTTCCTCCCAGAAACATGATAGGGACTCCCTTGTCCTCACTTATCACCCCACCAGCCTCCGCATTCAAAGGATCATCCTCTGCCATTTCCGCCAACTCCAGCATGATGCCACCACCAAACACATCTTCCCTTCGCCACCCCCCTCCTCCCCCCGGCGGCATTCCGCAGGGATCATTCCCTCCGGGACACCCTGGTCCACTCCTCCATCACCCCCTACACCTCTATCCCCTCCCACGGCACCTTCCCATGCAATCGCAGAAGGTGCAACACCTGCCCCTTTACGTCCCCCCTCCTCACTGTCCAAGGGCCCAAACTTTCAAGTGAAGCAGCATTTCGCTTGCACTTCCCCCAATTTAGTCTACTGCATTCGCTGCTCCCAATGCGGTTTACTCTACATTGGAGAGACCAAACGCAGACTGAGTGACCGCTTTGCAGAACACCTTCGGTCTATCCACAAGCATGACCCAGACCTCCCTGTCACTTGCCATTTCAACACTCCACCCTGCTCTCATGCCCACATGTCCGTCCTTGGCCTGCTGCATTGTTCCAGTGAAGCTCAACGCAAACTGGAGGAACAGCACCTCATCTTCTGACTAGGCACTTTACAGTCTTCCGTACTGAATATTGAATTCAACAATTTTAGATCATGAACGCTCTCCTCCATCCCCACCCCCTTTCCGATCCCCTTATTTCCAATAATTTATATATATTTTTCTTTTCCCAGCTATTTCCATTATTTTTAAATGTATTTCCATCCATTGTTTTATCTCTACCTTTTAGCCTATTTCAATCCCTTCCCCCCCTTCCCCCTCCCCCACTAGGGCTATCTGTCACTTGCTTGTCCTGCTTTCTAGCCTTAATGTCACCATTAGCACATTCCTTAGATAATATCACCATCATCAACACCTCTTTGTCCTTTTCTATATCAGTATATAAAATTTATAATCATAGTACCATAACATATGATTATTGCCCCTAAATGTTCCCCACCTGGCACTTGATCCACTTATTCCATCTCATTCTCCTGAAGCAGATCCAGCAATGTCTCATTCCTTGTTGGCCTAGAAACTCGCTGATGTAGAACATTCTCCTGAACACTTTAGAAATCCTTCCCAATCCCTGTCCTTTATGCTTTTATTTATTGTTTCAGAGGATGTGGACATTGCTGGCTAGGCTAGAATTTGTTGCTCACCCTTAACTGCCCTTGTAATTTAGGTACAGCCACTGTGCTGTTAGGAAGGGAGTTCCAGGATTTTGACCCAGGACAGTGAAGGAATGGTGAAATGTTTACAAGCCAGGGTGGTGAGTGACTTGGAGGGGAACTTGCAGGTGGTGGTGTTCCACCTGCAAGTTACCCTCCTAGATGTAACATATGTAAAAAGCAAGGGGGTAGCCAGGGAAAAGGTTGGCCCACTCAGGGACAGAGGTGGGAATCTGTGTGTGGAGCCAGAAGAAATGGGAGAGATACTTAATGAATACTTCTCATCAGTATTCACCAAAGAGAAGGACAAGCGGTCGATTTGTCTAGGGAAGAGTATGTAGATAGCCTGGATCATGTTGAGATCAAAAAAGAGGAGGTGTTAGGCATCTTGAAGAATATTAAGGTGGATAAGTCACCAGGGCCAGATGGGATCTACCCCAGAGTACTGAGGGAGGCAAGGGAGGAGATTGCTGGGGCCTTGACAGAAATCTTTGTATCCTCACTGGCTACAGGTGAGGTCGCAGAGGACTGGAGAATGGTCAATGTTGTTCCATTGTTTAAGAAGGGTAGCAGGGATAATCCAGGAAATTACAGGCTGGTGAGACTTACTTCAGTGGTAGGGAAATTATTAGAGGAGATTCTTCGTGACAGGATTTATTACCATTTGGAAGCAAATGGGCATATTAGTGAGAGGCAGCATGGTTTTGTGAAGGGGAGGTCGTGTCTCACTAACTTGATTGAGTTTTTCGTGGAAGTGACAAAGATGATCGACGATGGAAGGGCAGTGGATGTTATGTACATGGATTTCAGTAAGGCCTTTGACAAGGTCCCTCATGGCAGACTGGTACAGAAGGTAAAGTCACATGGGATCAGGGGTGAGCTGGCAAGATGGATACAGATTTGGCTTGGTCATAGAAGACAGAGGGTAGCAGTGGAAGGGTGCTTTTCTGAATGGAGAGCTGTGACTAGTGGTGTTCTGCAGGGATCAGCGCTGGGACCTTTGCTGTTTGTGGTATCAATAAATGATTTGGAGGAAAATGTAACTGGGCTAATTAGTAAGTTTGCAGAGGAGTTGCAGACAGTGAAGAGGATTGTCAAAGGATACATCGGGATATAGATCGGTTGGAGACTTGGGCAGAGAAATGGCAGGTGGAGTTTAATCCGGACAAATGTGAGGTAATGCATTTTGGAAGGTCTAATCCAGGTAGGAATTATACAGTAAATGGCAGAACCCTTAAGTGCATCGACGGGCAGAGGGATCTGGGTGTACAGGTCCACAGGTCACTGAAAGTGGCAACGCAGGTGGATAAGGTAGTCAGGAAGGCATATGGCATGCTTGCCTTCATTGGCAGGGGTATTGAGTATAAAAGCTGGGAAGTCATGCTGCAGCTGTATAGAACCTTGGTTAGGTCACACTTGGAATATTGCGTGCAATTCTGGTCGCCACATTACCAGAAGGATATGGAGGCATTGGAGAGGGTGCAGAGGAGGTTTACCAGGATGCTGCCTGGTCTGAAGGTTATTAGCTATGAGGAGAGGTTGGAGAAACTCGGATTGTTCTCACTAGAGTGACGGAGTTTGAGGGGTGACTGATAGAAGTTTACAAAATTATGAGTGGCATGGACAGAGTAGATAGTCAGAAGCTTTTCCCAGGGTGCAAGAGTCAATTACTAGGGGACATAGATTTAAGGTGAGAGGAGAAAACTATAGAGGAGATGTACGGGGCAAGTTTTTTACGCAGAGGGTAGTGAGTGTGTGGAATTCGCTGCCAGAGGAGGTGGTGGAAGCAGGTACAATAGTGGTGTTTAAGATGCAGCTTGACAAATACGTGAATAGGATGGGAATAGAGGGATACGAACCCCGGAAGTGCAAAATGTTTTATTTGACGGGCAATATGATTGGCACAAGCTTGGAGGGCCGAAGGGCCTGTTCCTGTGATGTACTTTTCTTTGTTCTTTGTTCTCACGTGTCTGCTGCCCTTGTCCTTCTAGGTGGTAGTGGTCGTGGGTTTGGAAGGTGCTGTCTAAGGAGTCTTGGGTGAGTTCCTGCAGTGCATCCTGTATATCTCACAGTCTGCATGACACTGTGTGTTGGTGGTGGAGGGAGTCAATGTTTTCTTTTGAATGATGTTGAAACTTTTTGAGTGTTGTAGGAGCTGCACTCATCCAGGCAAGTGGAGAGTATTCCATCACACTCCTGACTTGTGCCTTTTAGATGGTGGACAGGCTTTAGGGAGTCAGGAGGTGAGTTACTGCTGCAGATTTCTCAGCCCCTGACCTGGTTTTATAGCCTTAGTATTTATATCGCTGATCCAGTTCAGTTTCTGGATGATGATAACCCCCATTTTGTCAATAGTGAGGGTATTCAGTGACAGTAATGCCATTGAATGTCAAGGGGAGATGGTTGGATCCTCTCTTGTTGGAGATGGTCATTGCCTGGCACTTGTGTGATGTGAATGTTATTTGCTACTTACCAGCCCAAGCCTGAATATTGCTATTACCATCCCAGCCTACATTTATATAAAGTTCCTTTTATAACTACTTTGTAGTTTCTACACCTCTCTATAATTTCCTTGCAAATTTGTTCCTTAATATCTTCCCCACTACTCTGTGGCCTATAGACTACACCCAGTAGTGTAACTGTGCCTCTGCTGTCTCTTGCAGAGAGCTGGCATGGACACAATGGCTCCAAGGACCTCCCTTTGTGCTGTAACCATCCACGATCCCATCATTCTAAGGCCTTGGCATTCTTAATGTGTTTACCTCAGACTGGTCACAACATTCCAGCTGTGCCTAAGCAGTTATTTGGAAAGGTTTAACATGTCTTCCTTGCTTTTCTATGATTCTGTTTATCAATCCCAGAATCCTGTTTGCCTTTTTAACAGTTTTATCAACTTGTCCTGCCATCTTCAACAATTTGTGTTGTCCTGAAATCTATTGATCTTTGTGTCCCTGCATGCTAAATTAAAAGTCTGTGGAGGTTGTAACATTTAAGGTACAAGATGTTCCAATGCTTGTTACATTGGTTCCTGACTAGTTAACAAGGGTGGGACCCTCTGGGAGTGTTTTGATAGATCCCCAGATCACTTCAAGGGTCAGTGAACATCTCTTCTTGAGGCAGTTAGTTTTGGGAGAGTCAGCCAGGAGTGTTGCAGGCAGCGCTCAGGGTAAGCCCAGCCAATCAGAGAGGGCTCAGGGAAACCCAGCCAATCAGAGAGGGCTCAGCGAAAGCCCAGCCAATCAGAGAGGGCTCAGGGAAAGCCCAGTCAATCAGGGAGGGCTCAGGGAAAGCCCAGACAATCAGAGAGGGCTCAGGGAAAGCCCAGCCAATCAGAGAGGTCTCAGGGAAAGCCCAGCCAATCAGAGAGGGCTCAGTGGAAGCCCTGCCAATCAGAGAGAGCTCAGGGGAAGCCCTGATAGTCAGGATAGCTGGAGGCAGGAGTTTGGAGAAACTCAGGGATAGTACCAGATCAGTGAAGTTATGTCTAGCAAAGAGTTGAAATTACGCCAGGAAGTAGAAGCTGAAATGCAGAATTAGGAATCTAGGGAAAAGGAATCTGGGAAGGCGAGACTGGAACCCTGTGAGGTGGGCCATTGTTAAAGCTGTCTGAGTGGGAGTGACTTTTGGAGAGAATTCCAAGGAGAGACCTTTGAAAGTAATTCCTCATGAGACAGAGTTTCAATGAGATTGGGTGCCTTGGTGTTTATTTGATGCCTGGATGTGTTCTTGAGAAATCTATGGACTGTGTCTTGGTTGATATGTAGTGTGGTGTGTTCGACCACAGTTAATTCACGTGTACCTCACACTTACCCTGAATGTTACAATATAAGATATTCTAGGTTGTTCTATCTTTCTGAATTTGAGTGTAAAGTTTATTTTTGTTCGTTTAAAACCAGTGGAATCTTGTGGGCTTTATTTCAAAAGCAGGTGCCTGGAATCTCAACCTTTACCTAAACAAAACTTTACTGGTCCCTAATCAGATCTCCCCCATGTCCTGGCAAAGGATTGTAACAGTGTACATTTACATCTTTAAAACTGTAACCTTTATATTACATCCCCTTATTCTGTCTACCAAAATGTATCAGTTTAAGTTTCTCTGCATTAAATTTCATTTTCATGTGTCCACCCATTTCATCAATCTATCCATGCTCCCCTGTTACTATCCTCCTCGCTGCTTAGTATCTGTATGTACAGCCTGGGCATGTGTATGTCTTTGGGGCAGTGGTGGAGTGGGTTCTCAGGTTGAAGTTTTCCTTCTCAGCCACATGTCATAGCTGCTCTGGTGACATCCTGGCCAACTAACAGAGCAGGAGTCAAACCTGAAAATCGTCACAGTGCTGATTTGACCATTGGGAACAATGGAATATCAGCTCTGTAGAAAGCTCTGTTGCATCTAACCTGCCTGTTTCATAGTCTATATTCTGACTGTGCTAATGAAGACAGAGTCACAGTTTGAGAACAGAAAGTCACATCACTGCTGAAAGAATGTGATGACGTAGGACACTTACTCTTTGACAGGAGGACCCGAAACAGTTTGTCCATGATAAAGGTCTTCATAATCTCTGTGATAAACATGTCTTGTTCTTCCAATTGTTCCATGGTGAACTTTTCTGCGATGCCTGTCATTCGGTGGTAGTTGCTTAAGAGAGCAATGAATCTAGCGAATGTTGGCCTTGAGAACAGGACCTCCTCATTCACATAGGAGTAAAGCCTAAAGGGAAAAAGCAAGAAGAGCTGTGAAATTAGAAAGGAGGAGTTTCTGTGAGCTGAATCTGATAGTTCTGTAAGTTTTAATGAAATTTGTAGAGGTAAATACCCATGCTCCTGCTTAGGGTGGTTATAGTGTATCCTGTAGCTCCACACTATTAGGCCTTTGGTAATCACAGAATAATAGAATCATACAATTGTTACAGCACAGAAAGTGGCCATTCAGCCCATCATGTCTGTGCTGGCTCTCTGAAGGAACAATTTACCTAGTGCCACTCCCACACCTTTGCCCCATAACCCTGCACATTCTTCCTTTTCAGATAATAATCCAATTCCTCTTGAATGGCTCAGTTGAACCTGTCTTCACCACCCTGAGTCAGTACATTCCAGATCCTAACCATTTATTTGGTGAAAAGGTTTCTCCTCATGTCACTAATTTTGCCAATTATCTGTGCCCTCTGGTTCTTGATCCTTCCATCAATGGGAGCAGCATCTCCCTATCTACTCTGTCCAGACCCCTCATGAGTTTCAATATCTTTATCAAATCTCCTCTCAACCTTCTCGTCTCTGAGGAGAGTTGTTCCAACTTCTCCAATCTATGTAACCAAAGTTCCTCCTCCCTGGAACCATTCTCATGAATCTTTTGTGCACTCTCTCTAATGCCTTCACATTCTTCCTAAAGTGTGTGGCCCAGGACTGGACGCAATACTCCAATTAAGGCTGAAACAGTGTTTTATACAAGTTTAACATAACTGCCATGCTTTTGTACTCTATCCTCCAGTTGAGAAAGGCCAGGATATCACATGCTCCATGCTTCTAACAGGTTACTGAAGTTTTGTGTTTCCCTAACAATGTTCCAAGCTGAAAAGATGGACTTTCATTGAGTACTCCAAACTCTGGGAAATCTGAAGGATCTCAGCTTCATCCTCCTCTTTTCCAAACAATAAAGTCCTAAAGTAGATAGTCCTCACTCCTAGTATATCCCTCATAGTTCAGTAATCGGTCCCGGAATTCTCCTCTAATAATTCTATATCTTTAATGTGCTCCTCGAAAATCAAGCCAAAAACATTATAAAATACACCTTCCGTCTGTCCGCAAGCATGACCCAGACCTCCCTGTCACTTGCCATTTTAACACTCCACCCTGCTCTCTTGCCCACATGTCTGTCCTTGGCCTGCTGCATTGTTCCATTGAAGCTCAACGCAAACTGGAGGAACAACACCTCATCTTCCGACTAGGCACTTTACAGCCTTCCGGACTGAATATTGAATTCAACAACTTTAGATCAAGAGCTCTCTCCTCCATCCCCACCCCCTTTCTGATCCCCCTTGTTCCAATAATTTATAATGTTTTTAAACTATATTTTTTTCTTTCCCCTCCTATTTTAAAATTTATTTTGATCTATTGTTTCATCTCCACCTTTTAGCCCATTCGATCCCTTCCCCCCACCCCACTCCACCCCACCCCCACTAGGGCCATCTGTCACTAGCTTGTCCTGCTTGCTTCCCTTAATGTCCCCATTAGCACATCCTTTAGATAATGCCACCACCATCAACACCCCTTTGTCCTTTTGTCTATGACATCTTTGACAGTGTCTTCTTGGCCTCCACCTATCACTGGCCCCCTATCGAGATCTACCTATCCCACCCCCCCCCAGCAGCTTATATTTCATCTCATTTCTATATGTCTTAGTTCTGATGAAGGGTCATACGGACTCGAAACGTTAACTGTATCCCTCTCCACAGATGCTGTCAGACCATTTGGCCCATTATATCCATGCCAGCTGTCTGAATCACAGAATTGTTATAGTGTAGAAGGAGGCCATTCCGCCCATCGTGTCTGCACCGGCTCTCTGAGTATTGTAACTTAGTGCCAATCTCCTGCCTTTTCCCCATAACCCTGCACATTGTTTCTATTTAAATAGTCACCCAATGCCCTCTTGAATGCCTCAATTGAATCTGCCTCCACCACACTTCCAGGCAGTGCATTCCAAACCCTAAGTTTTTTCTCAACTCACATTTGTTTCTTTTGTAAAACACTTTAAAACTGTGCCCTCTGTTTCTCGATCCGTTTACGAGCAGGGACAGTTTCTCCCTATCTACTCTGTCCAGACCCCTCATGATTTTGAAAACTTCTATCAAGTCTCCTCTTAGCCTTCTCCTCTCCGAGGAAAACAGTCCCAACTTCTCCAATTTTTCCTCATAACTGAAGTGTCTCATCCCTGGAACCATTCTTGTAAGCCTCTTCTGCACTCTCTCGAACGTGTTCACACCCTTCCTATAGTGTGGCGCCCAGAACTGTACACAATACTCCAGTTGAGGTCTAACCAGTGTCTTAGATAAGTTCATCATAACTTCCCTGCTCTTGTAACTCTGCAAGAGGTACTCAACTAGTCCCACTACCCTGTCTTTTCCCATTATCCCAGTCTATTCCCTGCCTTTTCCCATTATCCCAGTCTATTCCCTGCCTTTTCCTGTTATCCCAGTCTATGTTAGGATAAAGTCCCTTATTATAACTACTTTGCCATTCTTGTGCTTCTCTGTAATTTCTTGCAAATTTGTTCCTCTATATGGTTCCCTCTAGTTGGTGACCTACAGCTACACCAAGCAACATCATTTCACCTTTTTGTTCCTTAGCTCTGGCCAAATTAATTCCATCCTTGATCCCTGAGACATCTTATCTCTCCAGCTCTGCAACGTTTGACTTAATCAATACTGCCACTCTTCCTCCTTTTCTTCCTTCTCTATATTTCCTGAACACCTTGTATCCAGGAATATTGAATTCCCAACCTTTCCCTTCTTTGAGCCAGGTCTCTGTTCCAATATGACCCTCCGGAGAGGTTCAGCCCTTGAGGATGCTGAGATCCTGAAATAAGATAAATCACTGGAAGTGGGGATGAGGTGAAGGAGGAGCATTCAGGACACTGCATTGCCCTATCTACATAGGGAGGTAGCCAAGCCCAGAGTGGGTCTCGTCAGGATGCCATGAATGTCAGGTATCATTCGATTCAGGAAGAGCTGAGTCCCACAGATCCAGGATAAGGGACATGGAATACAATTCACCCTGAAACATGAGCAGGAGCACTGCCTGTGTGTGTGGGGGGGGGTGCAAGCTGAAACCTTGTTCAGAGAGCACTTTAAGAATCAACCACATTGCTGTGGGCCTGGAGTCACATGTAGGCCTAAAGGACATTAGCGAACCAGGTGGATTTTTATGGTAATGGTTTTGTGGTCCCCATCAGATTAATTCAAATTTCACCATCTGCTGTGGTGGGATTCAAACCCTGGTCCTCAAAGCATTACCCTGGGTCTCTAGATTATCAGTCCCATGACAATACCACTACGCCACCCATATAGCAAATAATTAGGAAAGCAAATGGAATGTTGGCCTTTATTGCAAGGGGGGTGAGTATAAAAGTAGGGAATGCTTGCTACAGCTCTACAGGCCATTGGTGAAAACAGCCCTGGAGAACGATGTAGTTTTGCTTTCCTAATGAGGGACAGACACACACTGAAAGCAGCTCAAGGAGGGTTCACTCAGCTGATTCCTGGGATGAAGAGTTTGTCTTATGGGGGAAGGTTGAACAGGTTGGGCCTATACTCATTGGAGTTTAGGAGAATGAGAGGTGATCTTATTGAAACATATAAAATTCTGCTGGGCTTTGACAGGGTGTGGATGTTGAGAGGATGTTTCCCCTTGTGGGAAAATCTAGAATGAGGGGGAATACTTTAAGTATAAGGGATTTCCCATTTAAGACCGAGATGAGAAGGAATTTGGAATTCACTACTCCAGAGACCAGTGGAGACTGGGTCATTGAATATATTCAAAGCTGAGTCAGACAGATTCTAGACTGGCAAGGAAGTCAAAGGCTATGGGGGGCAGGCAGATAGGCAGAGCTGAGGCCTCAATCAGATCAGCCATGGCCTTAGCGAATGTTGGAGCTGACTAAATGGGCCAAATGGCCTACTCATGGTTCCATTTCTTATGTTCTTATGAATTTCTTCACCTGCCTCCCCCTGCCCCAAGCTAAAAGGCTAATAGGCTTGGGGTGGGATCCCCACCCCTCGGCAACAGTAAGTCCCAGCTCTGAGGCTGACACTCTCCCATTCCATCAGGAGCAGTTGTCACTGCTGATATCGCAGGAAGATGTGCTGCACTAGAGCTGGGACCATAGGTGAGTGTAGGGGTCCCACTGGGGCCAGACTGGCAGGCCTTGATGAGGAGGATGGAGGGGTTTGGAGGACGAAGGCAGTGGAGATCAGGGTAGCAAGGCCAAGGCAGGTGGAGAAACTTGGGGCAGCTTATACCTGGGGGGGGTGGGGGGTGGGTGGGGGGGTTATCCATTGGGCCCAGGAGACCCATTAAGTGGGGGGTCACCACTGTCACATAGAGAAAGCTGTCAGGCTGGGCACTTGGCATGAGCTCTCCTACTGCGAAACAGGACATCAGGAAGTTGCCTGGACATTTTGATCCAGGAGGCAGTCCCATTCTTTCCATTAGCAAGCGGTGTCATCAACAAGAACTGAAGGGAATTTCGAAGATATCGATCAAAATCAACCCATCGAATCCTGTGCTCCGGGACTGGTGCTGTTGAACTGTTTTATCCCACCCTTAAAATTTTGTCTAAAGGGATGATAAGCCCTTTTTCATCAAATGATGCAGCTAAATCCATACCTATATTAAGGGACACAGCAGCTATTCAAACTCTTTTGCTGGAGAAGGACCTAGTTTTCCCTGCAGAGTGTTCAATAAAAGTTAAAGTATTGGTAAATAGGATAATTGGAGTGTATATCCCAGCTCCATTGTGCAAGGTGCAATTGGATTGTTGTCTGTATTGTGGTTGAGGGAGTGGTTAATAAATTACCCGTGGATGGAGTTGATTTGCTCCTGGGAATTTGTCAGGAGTGAAGGTTATAGCTTCACCCATAATTACAGAAAGTCCAAGAGAGGCTAAAGAGATGGAACAGTTACAAGAACAAGTTCGTGGTATTTTTCCATCATGTGTGGTGACCAGAGCAATGGCTGAACAAAGTAAGTTACCAGAGGTCAAGGGAATGCCACGAGCGGATGTTAGAGTAGCCGAAACTTTCTTTAAGGATGAGGATAATTCAAAGGAAGCATTTGGCAGGTCTTCATTAATTGAGGCTCAGAAAGCAGATCCAGAGTTAAACAAGTTAGCACAGTCAGCTCACACTGAAGTTGAGGCTGAAGTTCTAGAGTGCTATTACTTTAAAGACTAAGTTCTGATGAGGAAGTGGAGACACCCTCACTGACCTGTGGATGAGGAATGGATGGTTGTTCTTCAGATAGTGGTACCACCCAAATATTGTAAGGAGATATTGCAAGTAGCACATGAGATTCTCATGGCAGGGCATGTAGGAATACAGAAAACCCAAGCATTGATAAACAGGCATTTACTTGGCCAAGATGTAGTATGTAGTATGTAGATTCATAAAGATGTAGTGCAATTTTGTAAAATGTCTCATTCATGTCAGGTAGTAGGTAAACCTCAACATGTAATCAAGCCAGCACCTTTAATATCCATACCAGTCTTTGAAGAACTGTTCAGTTGGGTATTAATAGATTGTGTAGAACCATTACCCAGAACAAAAACAGGACATCAGGATACCCTGACAATCATGGATATGACCACCCAATTTCCAGAAGCTATTCTTTTAAGGTCAATTACAGCTAAATTCATAGTGGAAAGGTTAACTCAGTTTTTCACTTGTTATGGCCACCAGTTGAAACATAACCTGACCAAGGTTCTAATTTCATGTCTAAAATTTTTCAGGATATAATCAGCAGTTTGGGTATCAAACAACTAAAGTCTAACGCCTATCACCCACAGACACAGGGAGCTTTAGAGAGATACCATCAGACTGTCAAAACCATGATTAAGACCTATTGCCACGAATACTCAAAGGATTGAGACAAGGGATTAGATTTCTGACTATTTGCTCCCAGAGATTCTCCCAATGAATCTATCGAATTCAGTCCATTTGAATTGATCTATGGTCATGAAATTTGAGGTCCATTAAAAGTGATTAAGGAAAGGTTCCTAAAGCAGAAAAATGAATCCTCCATGTTGGGTTACATGTCCATGCCCTCTGAGTCTTTCTAGAAAGATGTAAAGTAGCACAAGAGCAGACTATTAGAAAAGAGTTGGAGAAACAAGTTAAGTGAAAATCCAGCACAGGTGATCCGGTGCAGAGTGATGCTAAAGAGGTGAAATTCAGAAGTAGGGATCGTAAACAGAGTAAAAGCAAAGACTGAGCAAAACGGGACAAATCAAAATCTAAAAGTAGAGAATGAAGTAAAAGCAAAGAGCGAGTAAAAAACGGCCATATCAAAATCTAGAAGCTGAGATAGAGAACAGAGTAATGACAAGGGGAGTGGGGGCGGGGTTGAGGGGGGGAGCAAAAGGGACAAATCTGGAAGTAAACAAAGAGTAAAAGAAAAAGTAAAGAAAGAGAAAAACATGCGAACTCAAGAAGCCGAGGCAGGGAACAAAAGCACAAAGAAAACTGGGTTAAATCCAATAGTAATGATGCAGAACAGGACAAAAGTAAAGATCAAGAAAAAAGAGCCAAATCCAAAGGCAAAGGAAAGGGATAGAGAAGCCGGTAGGTACTTTCCCAAGAAACTAAACCAATATCAGAGGAAGTGCTCTATAGTAGAAAAGGAAACTCTAGCATTGTTGCTGTCTCCACAACCTTTTGAAGTTTATGTCCAACACGATAACAAAGAAACACTAATCTACACTGACCATAAAGGGCTGGCATTCATTGATAAGTTTCAAACTCAAAAATGTGAAGCTGTTTACATGGAGTCTATTGTTTCAACCATTCAATGTAAAGATTGTTCACATTGCCAGTAAAGATAATGTGATCACGGATGCATTGCCCTGGGTGTAAAATACTGAAATAAGTTAAAGGGGCAAGAAATGCTGAAGATTGTAGGGGGAGGAAGGATGAATGGATGTAAGTCTCATGCTTTGTTGTCCTTGTGTTATGTACCTTGTGATGAAACACGTTTTTGAAGGGTGCAGGTATGTAAAGAACATATCCTATTTTATTTTTCTCTATTTCTGTTGGGATTTGGATTTAAAACTACAATGGCTGCAGTTTGAAAGACGTGTCTTCTGGAACAGGATGATAGATATATACAATGTTGCAATCCTGGAATAGAGTGTGGCATGAAAGACAGGATGGTGCCAGAAAGGAGTCCTGGACCAAGGGAACTGCCTGAAAACAGCATTTTAATTTGCTCCTGACCAGGGTTTGTATGGCAGCAGTGGAGCAGAATAGATCCTGGCCTGCAAAGAGAAAACACCTAAAAATCTCTTTTCCTCATATCTCTATAACCTGCTCTGGCCTGGAGGAAACCCCTGTAAAAAGGAAAAGGGGAAAACTACTGTTAGAGACATTGAAAAGCAAGTTCTCAACCAGTGAACTCAAAATTGAAAATGCTAGAATTTCATGTCATGAACATAGAACTAAAAGGAATTTGGGAGACATCAGTCCACCTCAACCCATCGAACCCTGTAGCCTGGATTGGTGCTATTGAACTGTTTTATCCCACCTGGAAAATCCAAGTTTTGTGTGTCTTATGTGTCTTGTGTGTGTGAGGGTGTACAGGGATTTAAGAAGGCGGTAGAGATTAGGTTATATAATTAGAAGTTAGCAGTTCATATTGTTTCTTTTGCCACTGGTTAAAGTCAATTTGTTCAATAAACAGTTATTTACTTACTAAGTTTACAAACCTGGTGCTTGTATTCTGTTAACCTAAATTAAACAGTTAGGTAGAATTGGGGAAATCTGGTGGTTTGGTGAAACTTTTCACATTAGTTGCTGCTTGGGGAACAGTGGGACTTGATGTTACAGTGCACTATCCCCAGTGAGTCATAAAAGTATAAAGAGAGAGACCAGTAGCAGGAATACGTTGAGAGTGGCAGCAGTATAAAGACTGAGAGAAATAGCAGGAACACAATGAGAGAGGTGGCAGTGTAAAGAGAGAGACCAGTAGCAGGAACACAGTGAGAGTGGCAGCAGAATAAAGACTGAGAGAAATAGCAGGAACACAATGAGAGAGGTGGCAGGATAAAGAGAGAGACCAGGAGAGGGAACACAGTGAGAGTGGCGGCAATATAAAGAGAGAGACCAGTAGTTGGAAAACAGAGAGAGTGGTGGCAGTATAAAGAGGGGGACTATAGAGGGAACACAGTGAGAGTGGCGGCAGTATAAAGAGAGAGAGTATAGAGGGAACACAGTGAGAGTGGCGGCAGTATAAGGAGAGAGAGTATAGAGGGAACACAGTAAGAGTGGTGCTAGTATAAAGAGAGAGACTTTAGAGGGAACACAGTGAGAGTGGTGGCAGTATAAAGAGAGAGGCTATAGAGGGAACACAGTGAGAGTGGCGGCAGTATAAAGAGAGATACTATAGAGGGAACACAATGAGAGTGGCGGCAGTATAAAGAGAGAGACTATAGAGGGAACACAATGAGAGTGGTGGCAGTATAAAGAGAGAGACTATAGAGGGAACACAGTGAGAGTGATGGCAGTATAAATAGAGAGACTATAGAGGGAACACAGTGAGAGTGGCGGCAGTATAAAGAGAGAGAGTATAGAGGGAACACAATGAGAGTGGCGGCAGTATAAAGAGAGAGAGTATAGAGGGAACACAATGAGAGTGGCGGCAGTATAAAGAGAGAGACTATAGAGGGAACACAGTAAGAGTGGCGCTAGTATAAAGAGAAAGACTATAGAGGGAACACAGTGAGAGTGGCAGGATAAAGAGTGGAGCTAATGTGCTTGTAAAAATGTCAGAGGATGACATTATTGGGAAGCTGGAAAGTGATTGGTTGATTTAAAAATGATTTGGTGATTAACAGCTGGAAGTGTTGGGTACCGAACTGTCCCAGAAACAAAGTGAGGTCACAGGACAAAGAGTCACCCAGGGTGAGTGAATAATATTTTTAATTTAATCTAAATTGATCAAATATAAAATAAGGCTAAACCAATTGGATGAATTGATGCAGAGAGTAAAACCTGAAGCCAATTTTGGAATTGATCATCTAATTTACAATCTGTGCTCCATCAATTAATCAAAGCGGAGAGTAAAATAGTAATTACATAACAAGGGATAGTTACACTAAATGGTTCTCATCTTTCAGCCAAGTAAAATCCCAGGTTTTTCGATAAAATATTTCAGTGAGTCTCTCAATTTTTAAGCGACGTCAGCAGAGGGGAAGCAGCTGATTGGTGAGTGTTTTTTTAAACTGGACTCTTTTATTATCTAATATGTGGAACAATGAAAGGGCAGCTCGTGGAATGTGCATCGTGTCCCTGTAGGAATTCCAGAGTCCTCAATAAGCAGATGTGCAGCAAGTATCCTCAGCTACAGCAGCTCAAACTCTGGGTTTCAGAGCTTGAGGATAGTTTGGAGAGGTTGGGACTGGTTTCCTTGGAGAAAAGAAGGCTGAGAGGAGACTTGATAGAGATGTTCAAGATCCTGATGGGTATGGCCAGGGTAAATAGTGAGAAACTGTTCCCACTCAAGAGAACATCAAGAACTAGAGGGCACAGATTCAAAATAATTGGCAAGAGGAGTAAATGTGATGTGAGGAAAAACTTTTTCACCCAGAGGGTGGTTGGAGTCCGGAACAAACTTCCTGAAAGGGTGGCAGAGGCAGGTTCAATCAAGGCATTCGGAAGAGACTTGGATTGCTACCTGAAAAGAGAGAATGTGCAAGGTTATGATGAAAAGGCAGGGGAGTGGGACTAGGTATGATGTCCTTTCAGAGAGCCAGTGCATACTCAATGGGCTGAATGGCCTCCTTCAGCATTGTAAAGATTCTGTGATAATGAGCTGGTGTCACTGTGGTACAGTGGTGAAGTCGAGAGCTTTCTGGATGCCACATTTCCACGTGTGGTTGCCCTGCAGCTTAAGGGGATGCTGGGAGAGAGGGAATCGGTGACCACCAGGTAGACAAAAAGAAACAGGCAGGAGGAGTCCCCTAAGTGCATCCCACACCCCAACCAGTATTCAGTTCTGGAGAGTGACAGTTCATCTGGGGAGTGCAGCCAGAGACAAACCCATGGCACGGGTGGTTCAGCTGTACAGGTAGGCATGAAGCCGGAGGAGCAATAGTGATAGGGACTTTAATAGTTCTGGGAACAGACAGGCGGTTCTGTGCCTGTAGGCCTGAATCCAGGATGGTGCCTCCCTGGTGCCAAGGCCAAGATGTCACTGGCTGCAGAGCACCCTGAGCGGGGGAGGGTGAACAGTCTCAGAGCACCCTGAGCGGGGGAGGGTGAACAGTCTCAGAGCACCCTGAGCGGGGGAGGGTGAACAGTCTCAGAGCACCCTGAGCGGGGGAGGGTGAACAGTCTCAGAGCACCCTGAGCGGGGGAGGGTGAACAGTCTCAGAGCACCCTGAGCGGGGGAGGGTGAACAGTCTCAGAGCACCCTGAGCGGGGGAGGGTGGACAGTCTCAGAGCACCCTGAGTGGGGGAGGGTGGACAGTCTCAGAGCACCCTGAGCGGGGGAGGGTGAACAGTCTCAGAGCACCCTGCGCGGGGGAGGGTGAACAGTCTCAGAGCACCCTGAGCAGGGGAGGGTGAACAGTCAGCAGCCGTGGTCCACATCGGTACGATCGACATACGGGGAAAGGGGGATGTGGTCCTGTAGTCAGAATTTAGGGAGCTAGGTCGGCGAAAGCAAGCAGGACTTCAAAAGTAGTAATCTCTGCATTACTCCCAGTGCCACCTGGCAGTGAGTGTAGAAATGGGGGGATAAAGCAGGTGAATGCATGTTTGGAAAGATTGTGTAGGAGGGATGGGATCTGTACAGAGCTGGGAACAATTTCCTAGTGCAACTGGGAGAGTTTAAACTAACTGGACAGGAGTGAGGGGACCAGGAGGGAATACTAGAGAGGAATATCAAGGTGCACAGAATACTGGAGAGATAGATAGCAACAGAGTAGAAACAGTAAAATAGTAGGTGAGATTGGAGTCACTGGGAAAGTAATAAAATGTAAATTAAGGTTACTGTGCATATATGTGAATGCAACGGAGTGTGATAACTAAGCTTGGTGAGTTGCAGGCACAGAGAGCTGCCTGCAAATGTGACATTGTGGTGATAAGGCAGAGCTAAGCATTAAATATTCCTGAATACAGGGTGTTCAGGAAAGATAGGAAAGGAAGTAAAGCAGGAGGAGCAGCAGAATTGACTAAGGAGAATTTTTAAAAGAACTTTCATGGGATGTGGGTTTCGCTGGCTGGGCCAGCATTTATTGCCCACCCCTAGTTGCCCTTGAGAAGGTAGTGGTGAGCTGCCTTCTTGAGCCGCTGCAGTCCATGGGTGTAGGTACACCCACAGTGTTGTTAGGGAGGGAGTTCCAGGATTTTGACCTAACAACAGTGAAGGAATGGTAATATATTTCCAAGTCAGTATGGTGAGTGGCTTGGAGGGGAAGTTCCAGGTGGTGGACTTCCCATTTGTCTACTGTCCTTCTAGATGGTAGTGGTTGCGGGTTTGGAAGATGCTGATGAAGGAGCCTTGGTGAGTTGCTGCAGTGTATCTTGTAGATGATGATGATTTATGGGAGAGAGAGGATGTCCCATAGGGGTCAAGGATATCTATTTGGCTAGAACTAAGGACCACAGTTGGGACAATTACATTGCTTGGTATAGTCTATAGGCCACCAACTAGTTGAAAAGATGTAGAGGAACAAATTTGCCAGGAAATTATAGGCTGGTGCAAGAATTATAGAGTAGCTGTAATGTGCATATAGGTTGGGATAGTAGCAGCGTTAAGGGCAGAGGGGTGAAGAGTTCCTAGAGTGTGTTCAGGAGAATTTTCTACAGTGTGTTTCCTCTCCAATGAGAATAGAAGCCCTTCTGGACCTGGTTCCTGGGAATGAGGCGGGCCAAGTGGATGAGGTGTCAGTAGGGTAATATTTTGGGTCACTGTATCATAGTGGTTCAGCTGGACTGTGGAAAATCACAAAGAGCAACCCAGTTTAAGAATAATTAAACCAAATTCAATGGGGGAAGAATGGATCTGGGCCAGATAAATTGGAGTCCAAGGTTGGCAGGAAAAACTGGTCTTTAAAAGCAGCACATTGTTCAGAAGAGATATTTCAGACAGTCAAGGTATGTTCCTTTGAAGGGGAAACATAGGGCAAACAAACCCAAAGCTTCTTGGATGATGAAAGAGATAGAAATTAAAATGAAGCAGAAAAAAATGTGCTTTTGACAGAGGTCAGGCTGATAATGCAATTGAGAACCAGGTAGAATATAGAATATTCAGAGGGGAACTGTAAAAGCAAATAAGAGGAACAAAGAGAAAGTATGGGAAGAGACTGGCAGCTAATACAAGGAAAGTCTTCTAGAGGCATATAAACCATAATGGTTGGTAAAAGGAGGAGTGGAGTCAATAAGGGGCCAAAATCAGATTTACAAATGGAGGGGGGGCATTAGCTGAGTTATTTCCTACCTAGCTCCCTAAATGAACATCGTGTAATGATGGAGGTGAGTGGGCCCTCGGCTTTCTGATATCTGGTTTCCAATGCAGGGAATTAGGTCCCCGCCAGTGGAGGTTCATCGGCCTTGGAAGATGCCAGGCAGGGAATTCAGTGCACCTGGGCCGAAATCCTGAAGAAAACTGGACATGGAGCTTAAGGCCAGGGTGGGGGCTAAAAAAGCTGGAGGTGGGGCTTGAGCCTGAGGAGGACTGGCTGGAGGAGAAGGAGGGACCAGGAGCTCATGGAGAGGGAAGGGATAAGACTGCAGCTGTCTAATGAGTCACTGCGTTGAGGAGCCAAAGTCCCAAATAGGATAGAGAGCTGGAGCATCGGCAGCGAATATTCCCTGCAAGTAGCTTGTTTCTCGAAGTTACACTTTGCCTTGAGAGCTTATGCAGTTGGAATAAGGAACCTGGTTTTTAAACCTTTGTGCAGTCCATGTGCTTAAATCCCACATTATATTTCCATCTGTATTTACCAAGGAAGAAGATGCTGCCCAGATCATTGTGAGAAAGAGGTAATTCTGACATTTGATTGGTTTTAAATTGATAAATAAGAGGTTATTGGGATAAGCTGTTTGTGTTAAACTTGATGAGGCTCCAGGAATGGGTGATCACCAGATAGTCAAAAAGGAACAGACCAGTAGCACAGGAGCCCCCTGAGCGCATCCCACCCCCCAAGCAGTATTCGGTTCTGAATACCGATGAGAGCGATGGTTCATCTGGGGAGCACATTGCACCATGGGTGGTTCAGCCATAAAGAGGGCTCATAGAAACTGGAACAGCAATAGTGATAGGAGATTCGATAGTTAAGGGAATAGAAAAGTGTTTCTGTGGCCACAAACATGAATCCAGGTTGGGGTGTTGCCTCCTGGGTGCCAGGGTTAAGGATGTCACTGAGGGGCTGCAGAGACCCCTGGAGGGGGAGGGTGAACAGCCAGCAGTTGTGGTTCACATCAGTACCTACAACAAAGGCAGCAAGAGGGATATGGTCCTGCAGTCAGAATTTAGGGAGCTAGGTAGGGAATGAGCAAGCAGGGCCTCAGAAGTAGTAATCTCCAGCTTACTCCCAGTGCCACATGGGATTGAGCTGGGAAGTTGGTGCAAGAGGCAGGGCTTTAGATTTTTGGGACATTGGGACTGGCTCTGAGGGAGATGGGACCTGCCGGACCTGAACAGAGCCAGAACAGAGTTCCACGCGGATGTTTTGCTAGTGCTGTTGGGAAGGGTTTAAGCTAACATGGCAGGAGTTTGGGAAGCAGGAAAAAATATCAAAGGAATACCAAGGTGCACAATATGCTGGGAGATACAGATAGTATCGTATTAGAATAAGAAACAGGAAGTTAATGGGTGTGGGTTAGAGTAATGGAGAAAGTAATAAAGTCTAAATCAGGGCCACTGTGCATCATGTGAATGCACAGAGTGTGGTTAATATGATTGGTGAGTTAGAATGGTCTTCTATGTGTGGAGCCTCACGAGATGGGAGTGATCTTAAACAATTTTTTTGCATCGGTATTTACTCAGGAAACTGGCATAGTGTATAAGGAAGGAAGCAGTAGTTTCATGGAACATACAGAGATTAAAGAGGAGGAGGTGCTTGCTGCCTTACAGCGAATAAAGGTAGATAAATCCCCCAGGCCTGACATGACATCCCCTCGGACCTTGAAGAAGACTAGTGTAGAAATTGCAGGGGCCCTGGCAGAAATATTTAAAATGTCCTTAGTCACGGGTGAGGTGCTGGAGGATTGGAGGGTGGCTCATGTTGTTCCGTTGTTTAAAAAAGGCTCCAAAAGTAAACCAGGTAATTACAGGCCAGTGAGCCTGACATCAGTAGTAGGTAAATTATTGGAAGATGTTCTGAGAGATCGGATATATAATGATTTGGACAGCCAAGGGCTGATTAAGGATAGTCAGCATGGCTTTGTGTGTAGTAGGTCATGTTTAACGAACCTTGTAGAGTTTTTCGAGGAGGTTACCAAGAAAGTAGATGAAGGAAAGGCTGTGGATGTTGTCTACATGGACTTTAGTAAGGCCTTTGACAAGTTCCCACCTGGGAGGTTAGTTCAGAAGGTTCGGACACTTGGTGTCCATGGAGAGGTTGTAAACTGGGTTTGAAATTGGCTGTGTGGGAGAAGACAGAGAGTGGTAGTGGATGATTGCTTCTCAGACTGGAGGTCTGTGACTAGTGGTGTGCCTCAGGGATCTGTGCTGGGACCATTGTTGTTTGTTGTCTATATCAATGATTTGGATGATAATGTGGTGAATTGGATCAGCAAGTTTGCTGATGACACTAAGATTGGAGGCATTGTGGACAGCGAGGAAGGCTTTCAAAGCTTGCAGAGAGATCTGGACCAATTGGAAAAATGGACCAGAAAATGGCAGATGGAATTTAATGCAGAAAAGTGTGAGGCGTTAATTTTGGAAGGTCAAACCAAGGTAGGACATACACAGTAAATGGTAGGGCACTGAGGAGCGTGGAGGAACAAAGGGATCTGGGAGTTCAGATACATAATTCCCTGAAAGTGGCGTCACAGGTAGACAAGGTTGTAAAGAAAGCTTTTGGCATACTTGGCCTTCATAAATCAAAGTATTGAGTATAGGAGTTGGGATGTTATGGTGAGGTTGTATAAGACATTGGTGAGGCCAACTTTGGAGTATTGTGTGCAGTTCTAGTCGCCTAACTACAGGAAGGATATCAGTAAGATTGAGAGAGTGCAGAGAAGATTTACTAGGATGTTGCCGGGTCTTAAGGAGTTGAGTTACAGGGAAAGATTAAACAGGTTAGGACTTTATTCCTTGGAGTGTAGAAGAATGAGGTGAGATTTGATAGAAGTTTACAAAATTATGAGAGGTATAGACAGGATAAATGCGAGTAGGCTCTTTCCACTCAGATTAGGAGAGACAAACACGAGGGGACATGGCTTTAGGGTGAAAAGTTTAGGGGGAACATTAGGGGGAAGTTCTTCACTCAGAGAGTGGTGAGAGCGTGGAACGAGCTGCCATCTGATGTGGTAAATGCGGGCTCACTCTTAAGTTTTAAGAATAAATTAGATAGATACATGGATGGGAGAGGTCTGGAGGGTTATGGACTAGGTGCAGGTCAATGGGACTAGCGGAATAATATTTCGGCACAGACTAGAAGGGCTGAATGGCCTGTTTTTCTGTGCTGTAGTGTTCTATGGTTCTAAATATGATGTGGCTATCACAGAGACCTGGCTCAAAGAAGGGCACAACTGGGTGTTAAATATTCCTGGGTACAAGGTGTTCAGGAAAGATAGGAAAGGAAGGAAAGAAGGAGGGGTGGCGGTATTGATTAAGGAGAGCATTGCGGTGCTGGAGAAAGAGGATGTCCCAGAGGATTAAGCACAAAATCAATTTGGCCAGAGCTAAGGAACAAAAAGTGTGCAATTACATTGCCTGGTGTAGTCTATAGGCCACCAACTAGTGGGAAGGATGTAGAGGAACAAATCTGCAGGGAAATGACAGAGAGATGCAAAAACAATGGAGTAATTATAATGGGCAACTTTAATCATCTAAATATAGACTGGGATAGCAATGGTGTAAAGGGCAGAAGGGGCAAGAGTTCCTAGGGCATGTTCTATTGCATATGTCCAGTCCAATGAAACACAGGGCCCTCCTAGACCTGGTTCTTGGGAATGAGGTGGGCAAAGTGGATCAAATGTCAGAAGGAGAACATTTAAGGGACAGTGAGTATTGTATCATAAGGTTTAGGATGACTGTGGAAAAGGACAAAGAACAATCCAGAATAAGAATAATTGGGGAAAGTCAACTTCAATGGGCTAAGAATGCATCCGGGCCGAATAAACTGGAGTCAAAGGTTGGCAGGAGAAATGATATTTGAACAGCAGAGATAGTTCAGGCACAGTCCAGGTATAATCCCTCAAAAGGGAAAGGTAGAGCAAACAAATCCAGAGCTCCCTGGATGGCAAAGAAGATAGAAATTAAGATAGAAACAGTGTTCTTATGACAGTTGTCAGGTAGAAAATATAATTGAAAACCAAACTGGGTATAGAAGGCTCAGAGGGAAGATGAGAAAGCAAATAAGAGAAGCAAAGAGGGAGTGTGCAAAAAGACTAGTAGCTAACACAAAGGGGAATCCTCAATGCCTAATGCTTTCTATAGGTACATAAATAGTAAAATGGTGGTAAAGGGAGGAGTAGGGCTGATTATGGACCAAAAAGAGGATTTATGCATGGAGGTAGAGGGAATAGCTGAGGTATTAAATGAATATTTTACTTCTGTCTTAACCAAGGAAGAAGTTGTTGCACAGGTCACCATGAAAGAGGAAGTAATTAATACACTGGAAGGGTTTAAAATTGATAAGGAGGAGGTATTGGATAGGTTGTCTGTACTTAAGAGTTGATAAGAAATCAGGACTGGATGAGATATATCCAGAATACTGAGGGAAGTGTATTTTGAAATTGCAGGGGCACTGGCCATAATTTTCCAGTCTTCCTTAGACAAAGGGGTGGTGCCACAGGACTGGAGAATTGTGAATGTTATACCCTTGTTCAACTAAGGGTGTAAGGATAAGCCCAGCAACTACAAACCAGTCAGCTGAACTTTGGTGGTGGGGAAACTTCTGGAAACAAAAATTCTGGAACAAAATTAATAATCACTTAGACAAATATGAGTTAATTAAGCATAGATTTTTTGAGAGAAAATCATGTTTAACTAATTTGCTAGCATTTTTTGAGAAGGTAACAGGATTGTTGAGGCTAAAGCTGTTGATGTGGTGTACATGGACTTCCAACAGGCATTTGATACAGTGCCGCACAACAGGCTTGTGAGAAAAGTTATAGCTCATGGAATAAAAGGGACAGTAGCAACATGGATATGAAACTGGCTGAGTGACCAGAAACAGTGAGTGATGGTTAATAGATGTTTTTCTGGCGAAGGATGGTTTGTAGTGGAGTTCCCAGGGATCAGTATTGGTACCCTTACTTTTCTTGATATGTATTCATGGTCTAGATCTTGGTGTGCAGGGGACAATTTCAAAATTTGCAGTGATACAAAACTTGGAAGCATTGTAAACTGTGAGGAGGGCAGTGTAGAACTTCACAAGGACATAGACAAGTTGGTGGAGTGGGCAGATAGGTGGAAGATAAAATTTAATGTGGAAAAATGTGAAGTTATTCATTTTGGCAGGAAGAACATGGAGAGATAATATAAAATAAAGGGTACAAAGGAAGTGCAGGAGCAGAGGGACCTGGGTGTATAATTGAATAAGTCATTGAAGATGGCAGGACAGGTGGAGAGAGCAGTTAATAAAGCATAAAGTATCCCAGGCTTTATTAATAGAGGCATAGAGTACAAGAGCAAGGCAGTTATGCTGAACTTGTATAGGACACTAGTTAGACCTCAGCTGAGTATCGTGTATAGTTCTGGGTGCCACGCTTTAGGAAGGATGTGAATGCATTAGAGAGAGTGCAGAAAAGATTCACAAAAATGGTTTCAGGGATGAGGAATTTCAGTTACGTAGAAAGGTTGGAGAAGTTGGGACTATTTTTGTTGGAGAAAAGAAGGCTCAGAGGGGATTTAATAGAGATATTCAAAATCATGAGGGGCCTGGACAGAATAGAGAGGTAAAACTTTCCCACTCGTGAAAGGATCAAGGAGGAGAGGGCACAGATTTAAGGTAATTGTCAAAAGAATCAATGGTGACATGAAAAACAGTGAGTGGTTAAGGTCTGGAAAGCACTGCCTGAGAATGTGCTGGATACAGGTTCAATTGTGGCATTCAGAAGGGAATTAGATGGTTATTTGAGAAGGCAGGAGAATGGCACTGAGTAGACTGTTCATTCAGAGAGCTGGTGTAGACAAGGTGGGCCAAATGACTTCCTTCTGCACTATAATAATTCTGTGATTCTAAAAGGTTTTTGATAAAGTGCCACACAAAAGACTTGTGAATAATGTTACAGCTAATGGGATAAAAGTGACAGTAGCAACATGGATGTAAAATTGGCGGAGTGACAGGAAATAGAGAGTAGTTAATGGTTGTTTTTTGAATAGTTGGAAGGTTTATAGTGGAGTTCCCCAGGGGTCAGTGTTATGATGCCTGCTCTTCCTGAAATGTATTCATTTTCTAGACCTCATTGTACAGGGCACAATTTCAAAATTTGCAGATGATACAAAATTTGGATGCATTGTGAACTATGAGGATAGTGTTAAATGTCAGAAGGACATGAACAGGTTGGTGGAATCACCAGAAAAGTGGAGGATGGAATTTAATGCAGAGAAGTGTGAAGTGATTCTTTTTTGTAGGAAGAATGGGGAGAGACAATATAAAATAAAGGGACCTGGGGCTATATGTGAACAAAATATTAAAGGTGGCAGAACAGTTGAGGGGGTGGTTAATAAAGCATACACAGCATCCTGGCCTATAGAGGCATAGAGTACAAAAACAAGGAAATTATGCTAAACTTGTATAGAACAATGGTTCAGCCCCAACTGGAGTATTGTGTCCAGCCCTGGGCATCACATTTTAGGAAGGATGTGAAGACATTATAGAGGGTAATTCACAAGAATGAGGAAAGCTGCAGAACATTAGTTATGTAGATAGATTGGAAAAGTTTGGGCTGTTTTCCTAATTGAAGAGAGGAATGATTGAGAGTAGATTTGATAGAGGTATTCAAAATCATGAGGGGTCAGGACAAAAAAGTAGAGAGAGATAAATTATTCCCATTGGTGGAAGGATTGAGAAGCAGAGAGCACAGATTTAAGGTGATTGGCAAAAAAAACCCAATGGCAGCATGAGGGAAAATGAATGGTTAGGGTATGGAATGCACTGTCTGGGAGTGTGGTGAAGGCAGACTCAATAATTCAAAAGGGAATTGGATCATTATCTGAAAAGGAAAGATTTACAGGGCTGTGGGGGAAAAGGTAGGAGTGGCTCCCGGTGGACATGCTGGACAAAATGGCCTCCTTTTGTTTAGCAGCCAGTCTTTGATTCTCAGACCAATTGAGTGGGGGCTGTGAAAAGGAATGTGCTCATAATTGGAGAGATTATAGTTGGGGAATAGATACTGGTCCTTGTAGCCATGAATGGGAGTGCCTGCCTGGTGCAAGGATTAAAGAAACCTGCTTGTGGTTGGAGTGGGACAGCCAAGACCCAGTTGTCATGGGCCCTGTTGGAACCAATGACATGAGTACAACTAGGAATGAAGTTCCACTGTGATAGCTAGATCCAAATAAACAAGCAGAACCTCAAAGGTTTGAACTGTTATCAGAGCCACATGCAAATTCGCATAGGGACAAAGAGATCAGCAAGCTGAATATGTGGCTCAGAGTGGTGTGTGAGGATAGGGGTTTGATTCAAGGGGCATTGGCACCAACACTGAGGAAAGAGGGAACTATTCTGTTGGGACGGACTCCAATTAAATTGGGCAGGAATTGTGTCCTGGTGCTATTATAACTGAGGCTTTAGATAGTGTTTTAAACTGAACAGTGGAGGGTGAGGATTCAAGTGAAAAGAAAAGTCAAGACCACTGAGCTGTGTAGTGATTAGGTAACAATATGAAAAGAGTGACAAGGACAGGCAAAACATTTAACAGTAATAGTGCATCAGAACCTCAGGGTTTCATAGTGCAATGTTAAAATTCAAATTAAAAGGTGTTTTATTTGAATGTATGAAGTGTGTATTACAGGATAAGTTTCAAAGGAGAATCATATTCAATTTGAAACATTAACTCTGTTTTTCTCCACAGAGGCAGTACAGACACAATGGGCTGTTTGGCCTTCTCTGTGCTGTAACCATTCTATAATTCTATGATCCCATTGAAAAGTACAGACTCCAAGGGAGAAGAGACTCTTCTGTGGCTAACTAAAGGAGTTAAGTCAGGTTAAAAGAAGAGGTTTTTGATATCACCAGGAAGAATAGCAAGTCTGAGGATCAGTAGAGTTTTGATATAAGCAAAGTTTGACCAAAAATTTGATGAAGGAAAAATGGATTATGAAAGTACATTAGAAATACTTTTTTAAATTGTAAAACTTTTACAAGTATGTAAAAAAAAAAAGTGGATAAAATAAATGTGGGTCCCTTAGATACTGAGACAGGAGGACTTCTAATGGTAAATGTTTTGAGTCGTTAATTACAGCAGCAAACACAGAAACATAGAATTAATGGGGAACCAAGGGTCTAATGAGAGGGAGAAACCTCATGTAATCATTATTAATAATGTAATTATTAGTGGTATTAATGACATAATTAAAATTAATAAAGGAAAAGTACTGGAGAAATTGATGAGACTGAAAGCTAACAGATTTCCTGCCGCTGATGTCCTATACCCAGGAATTCCAGGAGAGAACTCCAGTGATTGTGATTATGCTGGAATGATCCCAGTGGATCGGAGTAAATTGCAACATCACTATTCAAGGAAGCAGCAAGTCAGAAAACAGGCCAGTTAGACTAACATCAGGAAAACACTGCAATCTATTATTAAGGAGGTGTTAACAGGGCACTTAGAAAATCATAATATAATGTCAGCTGACCTACATTGGCTCTCAGTCTGGCAAAGCCTCAGATTTAAAACTCTCATTCTTGTCATCAAATCCCTCCACAGTCTCACCTTAGGACAGCAGAGTTTTGGATGAGCTCAAATTCAAGACTATACCTACCGCTGACGGGCGTGATCGATCTTAGCTCCAGTCTGGGAGTCGGAAATGGAGTCTTGAAGATTGAGATGAATCTCATTCTCTGTTGCTCTGTTAGTGTCCAGGGAGTAAAGCTGCTCAGAAATGATGAGAATTTCCTGATCGGTGAAACTGGCTCCAGAATCGCTTCCTGTAAGTTAATCAAATTCACATCCTCATCACCAGGAACTGTCCAAGTTCTATACTGCAAACCCAGTCAGTGAGAGAGTGATCCAGGGAGCATGAGATAGAGGGGGAAAGAGGGAGTAAGTGATACTGAGCCACAGAGTGAGAGGGTGAGAGAGAGAGACGAAAAGAGATCCTCCTGTTTCTATCTTTCTCAGCCTCCAGCAGTTGGTGAGTCTTCATTTGCCTCCAAGATAGGAGAGTATGACTTTCTATTGCTTTAGCTGTGTAAATTAATAACAAATTGACTAATTAAATAAATTTCAACAGACGTAGCAAGGATGTATCAAAAAAGTCATATTGGACTCGAAACGTTAACTCCACTTCTTTCTCCATGTATTTGTCAAGCTGCCTCTTAAACACCACTATCGTACCTGCTTCCACCACCTCCTCTGGCAGCGAATTCCAGACACTCACTACCCTCTGCATAAAAACTTGCCCTGCACATCTGCTCTATAGTTTTCTCCTCTCACCTTAAATCTATGTCCCCTAGTATTTGACTCTTCCACTCTGGGAAAAAGCTTCTGATTATCTACTCTGTCCATACCACTCATAATTTTGTAAATTTCAGTCAAGTCGCCCCTCAATCTCCATTGCTCTAGTGAGAACAATTCCAGTTTCTCCAACCTCTCCTCATAGCTAATAACCTCCAGACCAGGCAGCATCCTGGTAAACCTCCTCTGCACCTCTCCAACGCCTCCATATCCTTCTGGTAATGTGGTGACCAGAATTGCACGCAATATTCCAAGTGTGGCCTAACCAAGGTTCTATACAGCTGCAGCATGACTTCCCAGCTTTTATACTCAATACCCCTGCTAATGAAGGCAAGCATGCCATATGCCTTCCTGACTACCTTATCCACCTGCGTTGCCACTTTCAGTGACCTGAAAGCAGAAAGTGACCTTAGGCAGAACTTTAAAGTTGGTCAATGGAGGATGTGACTACAAATCAGGCAGGTATGGGGAATCTGCATGTAGAGATGGAGGAGCCTCAGCTCCAACAGCTACAGGTCTAACCTGGATGAGAAGGACTGACCATGGCACCATGGGAAGGATGCCATTCACGTGGGGGAAGCAAAGAGGGATGTGGTAGGGATAAGAGACAGTATAGTCGGGGGAATAGATACTGTTCTCAGTAGCTGTGACCAGGAACTCTGAAGGTTGTGTTGCCTGTCCAGTGTCAGGTTTAAGGACAGCTCCTCACAGCTGGAGAGGAACTTGGAGGGGAGGATTCAGTTATCGTGGTCCACATGGGCATCAATGACATTGGTAGAGTCCGGAATAATGTTCTGCTAAGAGAATTTAAGGAGTTAGGGTCTAAATTAAAATGCAGAACATCAAAGGTAATCATGTCTGGATCGATACCTGAGCCACATGATAAATCCTGAAGGCTGTGTGTACCACAGGGTCAGTACTGGGCCCTTAGCTATTTAGTTTCTATGTTAATAACTTTGAAGAGTCAGAGAGTAATGTGTCTACGTTTGCTGATGATACAAAGTTAGATGGGAAGGTAAGCTGTGAGGAGGACACAGAGAGGCTGCAAAGAGATAGTGACAGGTGAGGCGAGTGACAGGTGAGGCGAGTGACAGGTGAGGCGAGTGACAGGTTAGGCGAGGACACAGAACGGCTGCAAAGAGATAGAGACAGGTTAGGCAAGTGGGCAACAAGATGACAAATGGGGAATAATATAGGGAAATGTCAGATTATTCCTTTGGTCATCAGAGTGGAAAAGCAGAATATTTTTAAAGGTGAGAAACTTGTAAGTGTTGTTCAAAAGCACTTGGGTGTGCTCATAGTGGAATGCAAGTACAGAAAGCAAGTAGGGAGGCAAAGGGCATGTTGGCCTTTATTGCAAGGTGATTGGAGCACAGGAATAAATAAGTCTTGCTACAATTGTACAGGACTTTGGTCAGATCACATCTGGAATACTGTGTGTAGTTTTGATCTCCATACTTAAGGAAGGATATACTTGCTTTGGAGAAATTACAGTGAATATTCACCAAATTGATCCCTGGGATGAGAGGGATGTCCTACAATGGAGGCTGAGTAAATTGGGTCTAATTCTCTGGTCTTTAGAAGAATGAGAGGTGATCTCATTGAAACATTTGGGATTCGGAAGGTGGTTGACAAGGTAGAGTACAGAGGTTTCCTCTGACTGGGGATCTGGAACAAGGGGGCACAGTCTCAGGGTAAGGGGCTGATCATTTAGGACTGAGATGAGGAGAAATTTCTTCACTCATAGGGTTGTAAATCTTTGGAACTTTCTATCCCAGAGGGTTGTAGATGGCCCATTGCTGAATATATTTAAGACTGGGATATTTTTGGTCTCTTAGGGAATCAATGTGATTTGGGGAGCCAGTGGGAAAGTGGAATTGAAGTTGAAGATCATCCATGATTGTCTTGAATGGCAGAGCAGCTCAATGGACCATATGGTATACTCCTGGTCCTCTTTTGATCTTGTGACTGCAAACTCAGTCAGTGAGAGAGACAGACTGAAAGAGAGAATGAGAGAGGGAGAAAGAGAGAGAGAGAGAGAGACAGCAGAGGGAGAGAAAAACTAAGACAAGAGTCTCCATAGTGGGAGAGACAGAGAGAAATAGAGTGAAAGCAAGAGGGAGATAGAGTGAAAGTATGTGTGAGGGAGAGGGGAGAAAGAGGAGGAAAGACAGTGACAAAGAGAAAGAAAGACGCAGCGAGACAAGAAAACCTCAAACATAGTCAGAGAGAGAGAAAGTGAAAGAGAACAAGATGGATAGAGGCCAAGTTAGGGAGAGTTGGGGATCGATGGAAATTCCAAATATCCACGCAGAGAGAGAGAGAGAGAGATTGTAATCATAGTCAGTGAGAAACAGTGATGTAGGAGAGAGAGTGAGAGAGGGAGTGAGTTATAGAGAAGAGAGGGACTGCAGATGAAAAGGAGAGAATTCGGCAGAGGAAGAAAAAAATAGTGAAAGAGAGAAAGACACATAAAGAGGCCATTTGGCCTGTCATGTCTGTGCTGGCTCATTGAAGAAGTAATGAACTGGTGTCATTCCATGCCTTCTCACTGTAGCCCTGCACATTCTTCCATTTCAGATAGCAATCCCGTTCCCTCTTGAATGCCTCGATTGAATCTGTCTCCATCACATTCTCAGGCAGCAGATTCCAGACCCTAATCACTCGCTGTGTGAAACAGTTTTTCCTCATGTCACCGTTGTTCTTTTGCCAATTACCTTAATCCTGTGCCCTTCCATTCTCAATCCTTCCACCTTTTCTGTCCAGAGCCCTCATGATTTTGAACACCTCTACCAAGTCTCCTCTCAACCTTTCTTCTTGAGAAAAACAGCTCCAACATTCTCCAATCTATCTCTGTAACTGAAGTTCCTCATCGCTGGAACCATTCTTCTGAAGCTTTTCTGCACTCTCTCTAAGGCCTTCAAATCCTCCCTAGAGTGTGGTGCCCAGAACTGGACACAATAATCCAGCTGAGGTTGAACCAGCATTTTATACAGATTCATCATCATTTCCAGGCTTTTGTACTCTGTTCCTCTGTTAATAAAGCCCAGGATACTGTAAGCTTTACTAACCGTGCTCTCAACCTGCCCTACCACCTTCAATGATTCATGTACACATACACCCACGTCCCTCTGCTCTTGCTCATCCTTTAGAATTATATGCTTTATTTTATATTGGCCCTCTGCATTCTTCCTGTTCTGAGATGGGCCTTCTTATTTGTGGACTCTAGATGGGGTACTCAGTTACTGGACAGACTGTAGTCATACCCTGGTACTTGCTTAACACTTGTTTATTAGGACTACATCTAAACAGGTTACAGAGAAGGCCTGTAGATTCTGAGAATGGTGTTCCAACCTTTCTCTCTCTCTCTCTCTCGTGTCAACACATGACCGACTGATCTTAGTGATACATCATCATCTACGTCATATATTAGCATATCCCATCTGTTAACCCTTTATATTACACTTCCTATTAAAATGAATTATTTCACATTTCTCTACATTAAATTTCTTCTGCCACCAACTTGCCTGTGTCCTTTTTCAAACATTGCTACACTACCTACACTATCCTCCTCACTGTTCACAGTACTTTAGGTAGAGAGAGAGACAGGGAGAAAGAGAGGCAGAGCAAGTGACATGTTTTATTCATTCATGGGATGTGGGCATTGCTGGCTGGGCCAGCATTTATTGTCCATCCCTAGTTGCCCTTGATAAGGTGGTGGTGAGCTGCCTCCTTGAGCCGCTGCAGTCCATGTGATGTAGGTACATCCATAGTGCTGTTAGGGAGGGAGTTCCAGGATTTTGACCCAGTGACAGTGAAGGAACGGTGATATATTTCCAAGTCAGGATGGTGAGTGACTTGGAGGGGAACTTCCAGGTGGTGGTGTTCCCATGTGTCTGCTGCCCTTGTCCTTCTAGATGGTAGTGGTTATGGGTTTGGAAGGTGCTGTCTAAGAATTCTGAGAGGCAGAGAGAGAAAGAGGAGTAACGGGGAGACAGCAAGATGGATGATGAAAGAAGGAGGGAATCAAAAACAGAGTGGTTCACTCTTACCCCCACACTGAGAGAATAATCCTGGCAGCAGTCGTGGTATTGGCTGCACTTGGTGTTGCAGTGACAGGGGCTGCTGGGATTATAAGCTTCGTTGAACCTTCCCTTGCATGATGAATCCACTGTAATGACTGAAAACAGCAAGTTTAGTTGTGATTCTGAATCATGGTCAGTGCTTCAGTCTGATCATGTGACCTCTCTGCTCCTACACCTGGGAGACTCTCTGTCCCAAATAGAAGAACATTATAATGGAAAAGCCTCCTCAGGCACTTCACAGGAGAGCAGTTAGAGAACAGTTAATATCAAGCTACATCAGGAGATATGGGAACAAGTGAACAAAAGCTTTGTTAAAGAGGCCAGGATAGGGAGAGACTGAGATAAGGAGAGAGAAACTATGATAGAGAGAGAGAGAAAGGGGGCCAAGAGAGAGAGAGAGACTGAAGTAGTAAGGGGTTGAAATTGGGTGTGAGAGAGAGATGGTGTGACCTCAACTGGCCAATCAGGCATGCCCCAGGGGAGGGTGAAGATGTCCCAGTGAAGGGGAGGATGACGATGCCCCAGTGAAGGGGTGGGTGAAGATGTCCCAGTGAAGGGGCGGGTGAAGATGTCCCAGTGAAGGGGAGGGTGACGATGCCCCAGTGAAGGAGTGGGTGAAGATGCCCCAGTGAAGGGGAGGGTGAAGATGCCCCAGTGAAGGGGTGGGTGACGATGCCCCAGTGAAGGGGTGGGTGAAGATGTCCCAGTGAAGGGGAGGGTGAAGATGCCCCAGGGGAGGGTGAAGATGTCCCAGTGAAGGGGAGGGTGATGATGCCCCAGTGAAGGGGATGGTGAAGATGCCCCAGTGAAGGGGTGGGTGAAGATGCCCCAGTGAAGGGGCAGGTGACGATGCCCCAGTGAAGGGGAGGGTGACGATGCCCCAGTGAAGGGGCGGGTGAAGATGCCCCAGTGAAGGGGAGGGTGAAGATGCCCCAGTGAAGGGGAGGGTGAATTTGCCCCAGTGAAGAGGTGGGTGAAGATGCCCCAGTGAAGGGGAGGGTGAAGATGCCCCAGTGAAGGGGAGGGTGAAGATGCCCCAGTGAAGGGGAGGGTGAAGATGCCCCAGTGAAGGGGTGGGTGAAGATGCCCCAGTGAAGGGGCGGGTGAAGATGCCCCAGTGAAGGGGCGGGTGAAGATGCCCCAGTGAAGGGGCGGGTGAAGATGCCCCAGTGAAGGGGCGGGTGAAGATGCCCCAGTGTGTGTGCGTGTGTGCAGAGGCTGGAATTGGAAGAGCGCTAAGTTTTCAGAGGATTGTGAGATTGAAGCAGTTTACTGAGATGGGGAGGGATGAAGCTATGGAGTTATTTGAAAACAGAAAGGATAATTTTAAAGTTGAGGAATTGCCAGACTGGGAAAGGAAATAGTTCCGTGAGCACGGGGGGGCGGGATGATGGATAAATGGGAATTAGTGCGAGTTACAATACGGTTGGCAGGTTTACGGAAGGTAGAATGTGGGAGGCCAGTCAGCAGTGTGTTGGAACCATTGAGCCTGGAGGTAGCAAAGGCGTGAATGAAGGTTTCTGCTCAGCTGAGGTAGGGCCAGAGTCAGGCGATGTTACTGGAAACATGCAGTCTCAGTGATGGAAAGACTGAGGTCAGAAGTTCAGTTCAGGGTCATATAGAAGTTGAAGTTGTTGACTGTCAGGTTCAGTGTGAGACAGTGATCAGGGAGAGAGCTGTAGCCACTATTACTATTCAATGTTTCTGTATTTGAACAATCCTATTAGCTTTCAGAATATAACTGGTTCTTTACACACCATGACACAGGTTGTAATCGGAGCAGCAGTCTCCATGTGTCTCACATGCATGATTGCATTGACAGTTGTAATTGTGGTTCACATGATCCCCACAGCGACTGACACACGAGTCCTTGTTTCCTGTAAGAGAAGAGATTAATGCAATGATTAAGTCTTCTTTCTATTTCAGCTCCCATCTCCTAAGGAAATGGGCACCTCACTGGCTCTGTTTTCATGGGAACCAAGTACATTGTTTAGATCCATGATGATGAATGGCAATAAGGCCTAGAAATCACACCAGCAAACTGGTGCAGGGGACAGAGAATGCGGGGTGTGAGCTGGAGGGAGTAGTGGGGAGGGCCTTTGCAGGGACACACATGAGTAGGGAGCGTGTGGAAGTCTCAGGAACACAATGCATGGGTTTTAAGATTACATTGTTCTTTATTCGTTAGCATCGTTGGCTAGACCAGCATTTATTGCCCATCCCTAATTGCCCTTGAGAAGGTGGTGGTGAGCTGCCTCCTCGAACTGCTGCAGTCCATGTGGTGTAGGTACACCCACAGTGCTCTTAGGAAGGGAGTTCCAGGATTTTGACCCAGCGACAGTGAAGGAACGGTGATATATTTCCAAGTCAGGATGGTGAGTGACTTGGGGAACTTCCAGGTGGTGGTGTTCCCATGTATCTGCTTCTCTTGTCCTTCTAGATGGTAGTGCTCGTGGGTTTGGAAGGTGCTGTCGAAGGAGCTTTGGTGAATTCCTGCAATGTAACTTGTAGATTGTACACATTGCTGCCACTGTGGTGGAGGGAATTGTAGTGGATGAGGTGCTGATCAAGCAGGCTGTGTCCCGCTCATCTCCCAATCTAGCTCAGTAGTTTATTCATTGATAAATTCATACTCAACTCACTTTAAGGCAGAATTGACCAGAATTGGTTTGGAGTAGTGACCTTCCATAAACACATGATCACAAAGTTATAACTGGAATCAGCACTGGGACATCAGGAAATTATCATTGGGCTGGCTTATCAATGGATAACTGATAACAAACTGGTTATATTATAAACTAATCAATCAATCAATCAGTCATATCAATAAACAGTCACATTACCACCTAGTAATACTAATTGGACCTCTAATTGTTCACCTTATAAACCAGTAAACTAGTCATATCTGTAATGTATGTTGTAGACTGGTCACATTATAAACTGGTAAATATCTGTGATTAGATTTTATTCTACCAATAATATATCTGGACCAGATTTAAGTGGAACAATGGAAAGATAATCACAGCCAAATGAATTTATTCTCCTAAAGAATTATTGTAATGATATGGCAGGACGGCAACATTATTGGATCTTGCTGTGCTCACACATTTTAGTTGATGCTTAAGGTGTGGTGTTTCACTGTATAATGCCATCAGTCAAAGTCCTCACAACAAATCCTGCTGTCTTCACTTTCCAAGAGGTAGGGTTGGTTTAACTGGTTTAATTTAGTCAGCTTGATGTTTCAGTTAAATGACTGGATGAAAAAATTTGTTACAAATTCATTAGCCTGAGATCAGACAATGACTTGATGTCGGGGGATATGCAGGTTGGCAGCACACTTGTGTGGGTGGCAGGACGTTCCCTGTGATTTTACAAGTAAAAGCCAACTGAAAACTGGCACGTGGGGGAGCCAGCTAATTAATGGGGGGGGGGGGGGGGGGGACGCTCAGACGGAGATGCCACTTTTAAAGCCATGTGCAGCAGGCAGACAGGCTGAAGACAGTCGCAGAAAGAGGCAGTGGAGGATTGACTTCAGCGCAAGGAAGTGTCGCCCCATGATTCAGTGATGCCTCTCCGAAGATGCTTTTGCAGGTAGAGAAAGCAGAGATGTTCTGTTTCCAGCAGATGAGAGAAGGAGGCCAGCAAGTCTCACCAAGCAGGCATGGCTGGAAGTCACAGACACCAGGGGGTGCTGCAAGAACCTGGATCATGTGCAGGAAGAGATTTAATGACCTGCTACATTCTAGAAAGGTGAGTGGAATTGCAAACTGGAAGCTCAGAAGAAATTAAAAGGCTCCCATGAAATATGAGGCCAGGTGGTAGTTGGTGCATGAGGGTAACGCCAGATACCAACGTCCACAATGAGGCACCCGGTTCACACGAACTCGAACCCCTTGCTCAATCATGGGCAATTGCTGCATTGTGATGGCTGCATAGCCGTCTGTGCAACATCATGTTGCACGTTTACAGTGCCTCAGAGTATCGTCCACAGAAGAGCCACAAAACAGAGATGACACTGGATATGTTGTACTTGTAGGAGAAGCACGCTCAAAATGCCAGAGATCATCAACGAACTTTAGGTGGAGTGCCTTTCAGCGCCATGGTGAATCTGATGAGGGGAAAAGACCATGGAGATTGGATGGGTCACAGTAGGAACCCCTGAAGCTGAGGGCAAAAGTGGTGTGGAAGCTGTGGAGAATGAGTAAAGCGATCACTGCACCCAACATTGCTGAGACAGTGTGGCCTGTGTTGTCTGTATGGTCCTTTCACACCACTGGAAGCACCTGACCAAGGGGCGGCACCAGGGCTTGGTTAAAGGAACAGCTGTTTCTCTGAAATCACATCTCTCCAGCAGGTACAGCAGCAGATGAGGAACAAACCAGAGCTGCTGCTACACTGGAGAGCTCAGAGGATGGCCACACCATCTCAAGACACTTTGTCACTTTATTCCAGAGCACTGACCAGTCCAGATACATAGCACTGCACAGATGCTCAGGAGGTAATGGACACAATGACAGCTTTGGCCACTTCCTCTCAGAGGGGAGGCCCAGTGATGCTCAACCCCAAGCAGAAGGAGATCCTTAGGTGTCATCAGCAAAGCAGCAGATGTTTTAGTAGCAGTGTGAAGTGTGTGAACATCTGTTGGAGTTTCCAGACCCATACACAACAAGGGGTCCAGCTATGCCATGAGTAACACCAGATCTCTGGCATGTGAACACGTGATGTCTTCCAATTGAAAGTGTGGCAATCCTCATGGAGAGACACATGGAGCATATCACCAAGATGATGCAGGGGGTACACACAGACCACCATAATGTAGCCTCTTCCATGAGGTCCATGGAGTGATGGGTGGGTGAGCTGAACTACTCTAGGCAATCACAAGAGTGCATGTGGAGCTGATGGGCCAGAAGAGAGGCAGGCTGAAGGCAATGGGAGTTCCTCTGCAGGCACTTTGATTGCTGAAGGCAGATCCTCAACCCCTCTGACGATGACACCAGTGCTGAATGCGGGATTTAATTACTGAGGCAGCCCCGTATGTTTCAGGCTCAAACAAGGCTCAGGAACTCAGAGGATTTCAGAATTTTGCCATTTCCTATTGGAATCAACTCTTGCTCCATACCACCTACCTACACCACCTACAGATGCAGTCTTCGCAGACATTGGCGTTTTGACATCTCAGGAAGCTAAGCGTCTGTTGGCACACCTTTTCAGCTGGGTAGCACCTTCAGTGCCTGTGTGGCTGCCCTCTTGTTCCCATGCTTCCTCCTCATCCATGTCCAATGGCTTCCTAACCCACGGAGCTTCCCTGGCTGTTGTACAGTTGCTCCATGTGCATGTGGCCCAATCGCTGCACCACTATCTTCCTCATTGGGAGATTCAACGCCTGAAAGCGTTGACCCCATAGTCAGATGAAGGGTCCACTGTGATGAGTCTCTCAAGAACCTTGTCCTGCCTCCAGTTGCTGTTGTGAAACTGGGAGACACCTTTCCACTAACTGCACTTCACTTTGGTCCTACCCTCTGCAGTACCTTAAACTTGATGGTGTTGCTTCTTCAAGGCTTCACAGTAAGGCTGCGAGTTCTCTCCACAACTCAACTGCTGCTGACATCCTACCTCCTTTGAGTAGGTGACTCTGAGCCTCTGTGCATTCTGTACACCATTGGTAAAATTGGAATAAGGTAGGATAATACTTAACATTGGCTGTTTGACCTTAATTACCTGCCCACTGCCAATTTGTCAACCACTGATCCAACCTTTGTCCACAACCTATCTGTATCCTTGCAGCTGTAATTTGCTATTTCCTCTCTGGAGCCCACACTCCAGCTCTCACCTCCCGGACAGAGTCGGCTAAGTAATAATTAAACTCTGATGATTGACTGACTGATGTTTATGTGACAAACACTCCATGGTGCTGTGTGATCAACCTTAGACTTCAACTCACACCTTACTCTGCTCACCAGCCTCAATCGCCATGCTCCAGACAGAAAACACTAGTCAGCTGACAGAGCAAGGAACGCGTTTCTTATTCACAGAGCCAAAGGAATGGGAATGAATGCCAACCAACTGAAATTGGTCAGCGGCGGGAACATGTTGGAGAGCTGTCCCAGGCTCCACCTCTATTCCTGCCTCTATGGAGCAGGATCCTACTCATTAATCCTTCAGGAATAATATTATGCAACATCATTGTCTGTCTTCACTCTGCAGCCAATTTCTATGTAAATGCAAATGACTTCAATTTCAACCTTGACCCTTTCTCTCCTAAGAATGGTAACTCTCAATGGGATCTACTCCTACAGGTACATACCAGTGCTATCCTTTTCCTTCCTCCCCGGTCACACCTCAATGTGAGGCAGCAAGTGAACATCAGCAGAACAACATACAAATAACATCTTAGAGCTTGACCCTGTCATACTCTAACAACTCTCACCATCCCTCCAATGCCCAAATATCCATCAAACTCCATCTCTAGAATCCTAACTCATCCTTGATAGCTTCCAGCTGTCTTCATCTATCTGTATCCTTGCAGCTGTAATTTGCTATTTCCTCTCTGGAGCCCACACTCCAGCTCTCACCTCCCGGACAGAGTCGGCTAAGTAATAATTAAACTCTGATGATTGACTGACTGATGTTTATGTGACAAACACTCCATGGTGCTGTGTGATCAACCTTAGACTTCAACTCACACCTTACTCTGCTCACCAGCCTCAATCGCCATGCTCCAGACAGAAAACACTAGTCAGCTGACAGAGCAAGGAACGCGTTTCTTATTCACAGAGCCAAAGGAATGGGAATGAATGCCAAACTGTAATATTGAGCAGAGGTACAGACACTCACTGGCTTGGAGGCTTCCTGAAGCAGCTGAGCACAGGAACACAGACAGAATCATCTGAGTCACATCATGATGAGGTTGGGCCTCCCCAGGAATGGCTTCCAATCCACTGGCACCGTTCTTTAAATCACAGAGCTGACCGATCACATTGCAACTTGGTATCATTGGGCCAGTGCCACGCTGGAATGTATCCTGAGAATTCACATATCATTGCCCGGTGTCGTATTCCCAGGAATGAATAAATAAATTCACCTTTGTGAATTTATATATTTCGAGACCAAGGTCCTGAGCATTTGAAAGTGGCAGAACTAAATATTACTGTTTAAATCTAAAGGAAGTGTTGATCCTGTAATTGATGGGGCATGAACATTATACTTGTCTAGTACTGATACCTTGGATTCAAGATATTCCATGGATTGGATCTGTACTGCAGGAATTTCTTGGGGGGGGTGGGGGGCAGTCAGGGGCAATGCCTGGGGTGGACATTTTAAAAAAATCTATCACAGGATGTGGGCTTCGCTGGCTGGGCCAGCATTTACTGCCCATCCCTAGTTGCCCTTGAGAGGGTGGTGGTGAGCTGTTTTCTTGAACCGCTGCAGTCCATGTGGTGTAGGTACACCCACAGTGCTGTTAGGGAGGGAGTTCCAGGATTTTAACCCAGCAACAGTGAAGGAACGGTGATATATTTCCCTGTCAGGATGGTGAGTGACTTTCAGGAGAACTTCCAGGTGGTGGTGTTCCCATGTATCTGCTGTCCATGTCCGTCTAGCCGATAGCAGTTGTGAGTTTGGAAGGTGGTGTTTAAGGAGCCTTGTTGAATTCCTGCATTGCATCTTGTAGATGGTACACACTGCTGCTACTGTGCGTCGGTGGTGGAGGGAGTGAATGGTTGTGGATGGGGTGCCAATCAAGTGGGCTGCTTTGTCCTGAATGGTGTTGAGTTTCTCGAGTGTTGTGGGAGCTGCACTCATCCAGGCAAGTGGAGAGTATTCCAAAACACTCCTGACTTGTGCCTTGTAGATGATGGACAGGCTTTGGGGAGTCAGGAGGTGAGTTACTCGCCGCACGATTCCTAGCCTCTGACCTGCTTTTGTAGCCATGGTATTTATATGGCAAGTCCAGTTCAGTTTCTGGTCAATGGTAACCCCCAGGATTTTGTTAGTGGGAGATTCAGTGATGGTAATGCCACTGAACATCAAGGGGCGATGGTGAGATTCTCTCTTGTTGGAGGTTCTCATTGCCTGACACTTGTGTGGCGCGAATGTTACTTGCCACTTGTCAGCCCAAACCTGGATATTGTCCAGGTCTTGCTGCATTTGGACATGGACTGCTTCAGTATCTGAGGATTCGTGAATGGTGCTGAACATTGTGCAATTATCAGTGAACATCCCATCCCCACTTCTGACCTTAGGCTGGAATTAAGGTCATTGATGAAGCTGCTGAAGATGGTTGGGCCTAGGGCATTATCCTAAGGAACTCCTGCAGTGACATCCTGAAGCTGAGATGATTGACCTCCAACAACCACAACCATCTTCCTTTGTGCTAGGTACGATTCCAACCAGTGGAGAGTTTTACCCCGATCCCCATTGACTCCAGTTTTGCTAGGGCTCCTTGATGTCACACTCAGTCAAATGCTGCCTTGATGTTAAGGGCAGTCACTCTCACCTCACCTCAGGAGTTCAGCTCTTTTGTCCATGTTTGAACCAAGGCTGTAATGAGGTCAGGAGCTGAGTGGCCCTGGCGGAACCCAAACTGCGCATCAGTGAGCAGGTTATTGTTAAGCAAGTGCCTCTTGATAGCACTATTGATGGTCCCTTCCATTACTTTACTGATGATCGAGAGTAGACTGATGGGGCAGTAACTGGCTGGGTTGAATTTGTCCTGCTTTTTGTGTACAGGACATACCTGGGCAATTTTCCACATTACTGGGTAGATGCCAGTGTTGTAGCTGTACTGGAACAGCTTGGCTAGGGGCATGGCAAGTTCTGGAGCACAAATCTTCAGCACTATTGCTGGAATATTGTCAGGGCCCATAGCCTTTGCAATATCCAGTGCCTTCAGCTGTTTCTTGATATCACAGAGAGTGAATCGAATTGGCTGAAGACTGGCATCTGTGACCCTGGGGACCTCCAGAGGAGGCTGAGATGGATCATCCACTCGGCACTTCTGGCTGAAGATAGTAGCAAATGCTTCAGCCTTATCTTTTGGCACTGCTGGGCTGGACTCCCAAATCATTGAGGATGGGGATATTTATGGAGCGTCCTCCTCCAGTGAGTTGTTCAATTGTCCACCACCATTCACGACTGGATGTGGCAGGACTGCAGAGCTTAGATCTGATCTATTGGTTGTGGGATCACTTAGCTCTGTCTATCACTTGCTGCTTATGCTGTTTGGCACACAAGTAGTCCTGTGTTATAGCTTCACCAGGTTGACACCTCATTTTTAGGAATGCCTGGTGCTGCTCCTGGCATGCACTCCTGCACTCTTCATTGAACCAGGGTTGATCCCCTGGCTTGATGGTAATGGTAGAGTGGGGGATATGCCGGGTCATGAGGTTACAGATTGTGTTCGAGTACAATTCTGCTGCCGCTGATGGCCCACAGCACCTCATGGTTGTCCAGTCTTGTGCTGCTAGATTTGTTCGAAATCTATCCCATTTAGCACAGTGGTAGTGCCACACAACACAATGGAGGGTATCCTCAATGTGAAGATAGGACTTTGTCTCCACAATCACTGTGCGGTGGCCATTCCTACCGATACTGTCAGGGACAGATGCATCTGCGGCAGGCAGGTTGGTGAGGATGAGGTCAAATACGTTTTTCCCTTTTGTTGGTTCCCTCACTACCTGCCACAGACCCAGTCTAGCAGCTATGTCCTTTAGGTCTCGGTCAGTAGTCGTGTTACTGAGCCAGTCTTGGTGATGGATATTGAAGTCTCCCACCCAGAGTACATTCTGCGTCCTTGCCACCCTCAGTGCTTTCTCCAAATGGTGTTCAACATGGAGGAGCACTGATTCATCAGCTGAGGGAGGGCGGTACATGATAATCATCAGGAGACTTCCTTGCCCATGTTTAACCTGTTGCCATGAGACTTCATGCGGTCTGGAGTCATTGTTGTGAACTCCCAGGGCAACTCATTCCCGACTGTATACCACTGCGCCCCCACCTCTGCTGGGTCTGTCCTGCCAATGTGACATTAAAAATGCACTCATTAGGTTAGTTGTGGTTCATCTCTGAGCCAGAAGGTTAAATTTCACTCCAGAGCCTCGATCATATAGACCAGGATGACACTTGAGTGCAGTATTCAGGGAGCATGGCACTGTGGATAGGCTGTCTTTTCAAAAGAGATGTTAAACTGAAACTGTGCCCAGTCTCTCAGTGGCTGCAACCAATCCCATGGCCATGAATTCAAAGAGGAGCAGTGAGTTCTCCCCTGGGTTCCTCCACAAACATCACTTATTTGGTCATTATCATATTGCTGCTGTGGCTGACGGCAGTAAGATGTGAAGAGGACATAAGGATGCTACTAAGGGATGTAGACAGGTTAAGTAGGTGGGCAAAAATCTGGCAAATGGATATAATGTGGGAAAATGTGAAATTATTCATTTTGGTAGAAAGAATAAAAAAAAGCGTATTGTGTAAATGGTGAGAGATTGCAGAGCTCTGAGATACAGAGGGATCTAGGTATACTTTAAAAAAAAAGTCATTCATGGGGTGTGGGCTTTGCTGGCTGGGCCAGCATTTATTGCCCATCCCTAGTTGCCCTTGAGAAGGTGGTGGTGAGCTGCCTTCTTGAACCGCTGCAGTCCATGTGCTGTAGGTACACCGTTAGGGAGGGGGTTCCAGGATTTTGGCCCAGTGACAAAGTCAGGATGGTGAGTGGCTTGGAGGGAAACTTCCAGGTGGTGGTGTTCCCATTTATCTACTGCCCTTGTCCTTCTAGATAGGTAGCAGCTGCGGGTTTGGAAGGTGCTGTTGAAGGAGCCTTGGTGAGTCCCTACAGTGCATCTTGTAGATGGTACACACTGCTGCTACAATGTGTTGGTGGTGGAGGGATTGACTGTTTGTGCATGTGGTGCCAATCAAGCGGACTGCTTTGTCCTGGATGGTGTCCACCTTATTGAGTGCTGTGGGAGCTGCACTCATCCAGGCAAGTGGGGGCTATTCCATCACACTCCTGACTTGTGCCTTGTAGTTGACGGACAGACTTTGGGGAGCCAGGAGGTGAGTTACTCACCACAGGATTCCCAGCCTCTGACCTGTTCTTGTAGCCACAGTATTTATATGGCTAGTCCAGTTCAGTTTCTGGGTAACTCCTAGGATGTTGATAGTGGGGGATTCAGCAGTGGTAATGCCATTGAATGTCAAGGGGCGATGGTTGGATTCTCTCTTGGTGGAGATGGTCACTGCCTGATACTTGTGTGGCATGAATGTTACTTGTCAGCCCAGGCTCCAAGGACCAAGTAGCCTACCTCTGCTCCTATTTCATATGTTCATAAGTATCTTAAAACTTAGCCAAATGAAATTAAAGTAAGGAGAAAGAACTCGGTGCAGGTTGTCTGAGTGCTTGTTTACACCTGACCAGTCACTTTCTGCAGTAGCTGCTGAAACTTGGGTTTCTCACTGGAACAATCGTCGTTCTTTGTCTTGGATTGAGAGGCGTTGATTTGGAATCTTTCTTTAAGAACTCTCAGTTTGCAGCAATGAGGCTCTGGTGATGGATTTTCAAACCAGAAACAGCTCAGCTTTCATGGGAGAGGTTTCAGAGAAAGAGTAACGTTGTTGCTCGTCTGGCAGTCTCTCTAATTGTTAGTTCAAATTCAGTATATTTTGACACCCAAAAGCTGGGTCACATGACCTCTCTCTGGTTTAAAACTGGGCTTACCTTAGCCACTGTCTCTGGGAGGTCCATAGACTCCGTGCTTGCAGCTTGTCTCCTTCAGAAATGCAACACAGTCGCTGCTTAGGCCAGTGTCCTTTGTTTAGCAAAAGTGTTCTCAAAAATTTAAATATGCAAATATGTCCAGCCCATAACGCTATCAAAGACTATTTTATGTAACACATCTACATTACAACTCACTTTGAATTTGAAAATTCACTTTTGGCAGTTAACAAATATGTAGATTCAGAAGAAATACAGTACTCAAGAGGTTAATCTGCAACATTTATTTCAGTAATGTGAGTCAATTCAGACTGAACCATAAGAAGATATGGTAGATCAGACAGTCTAGCTCATAAGTTAGTCTGCTGAATGGGTTAGCACCTGACCACTCTGCCTGATACTTCTACAGGTGCTCCTGTTAATGAAAAATAAAAAGTGATCTGATAACAGCACCTGAAAGTCTGTAATCTCTGGAAAATATCCATTAACCTTGACAATAGCCAAACAATTTCACATCACAGCCAAAATAACAGGGATCTGGGAAAAGAAAAACACTAAACAGGTGTTTAGAAAGTATAAATAATTACCTAAAAAGTTAAGGTCGTAAGCTCCCTCCCCCATCCCCACCCCCTTTCTGTTTCCCCCTTCCCTTTTTTTTCCAATAAATTATAAAGATTTTCCTTTTCCCACCTATTTCCATTATATAAAAAAAAACCCCCACTAGAGCTATACCTTGAGTGCCCTACCATCCATTCTTAATTAGCACATTCGTTTAGATAATATCACCAACTTTAATTTTAACACCTATGTGTTCTATTGTACTATTGTCGTTGACATCTTTTGATGAGCTGCTTCTATCACTGCTTGTTTGTCCCTACAACCACACCCCCGCCCCCCCCGCTCCACCTCTTTGTCTCTCTATCTCTCCGCCCCCCACACACACACCTTAAACCAGCTTATATTTCAACTCTTTCTTGGACTCGAACGCAAGTTCTGTCGAAGGGTCATGAGGACTCGAAACGTCAACTCTTTTCTTCTCCGCCGATGCTGCCAGACCTGCTGAGTTTTTCCAGGTAATTCTGTTTTTGACCTAAAAAGTTAATGTGTGTACAGAGTCGCTTCACTGTGTCCCACTGCCAACTGTCCTTATACACAGTCCCTAAAGTGAATGTGCCCAAATCCTCCCTGGTTTTATAGAGTTTTTATTGCCCATCCCTTCAAAAGGTGCCTCTTGAGCCGCTGCTGCCCATGTGGTGTAGGTACACCCACAGTGCTGTTAGGGAGGGAGTTCTAGGATTTTGACCCAGCGACAGTGAAGAAACGGTGATATATTTCCAAGGCAGGATGGTGTGTAACTTGGAGGGGAACTTGCAGGTGGTAGTGCTCCCATGTGTCTGCTGCCCTTGTCATTCTTGGTAGATGTTGTGGGTTGGGAAGGTGCTGTTGAAGGAGTCTTGTCTAGTTGCTACAGGGCATCTTGTAGATGGAACAGACAATGACAGAGGTAGTGAATGTTTAAGGTGGTGGATGGGGTGTCAATCAAACAGGCTACTTTGTCTTGGATGGTGTCGAACTCCACTCATCCGTGAAGCTGCACTCATCCAGGCACATTGAGAATATTCCATCACACTCCTGACTGATGCCTTGCAGATGGTGAACAAGCTTTGGAGAATCAGTAGGTGAGATACTCCCCACCGAATATCTGCCTCTGACTTTCCCTGTAGCCACAGTATGGATGTTTTTTTAATTCATTTATGGGATTTGGGCTTCGCTGGCTGGGCCAGCATTTATTGCCCATACCTAGTTGTCCTTGAGAAGGTGGTGGTGAGCTGCCTTCTTGAACTGCTGCAATCTATGTGGTGTAGGTACACTCACAGTGCTGTTAGGAAGGGGTTCCATGATTTTGACTCGGTGACAGTGAAGGAATGATGATATATTCCCAAGTCAGAATGGTGAGTGACTTGGAGGGGAACTTCCAGGTGGTGATGTCCCCATCTATCTGCAGCCCATGCCTTCTAGATGGTAATGGTAATGGGTTTGGAAGGTGCTGTCTAAGGAGCCTTGGTGAGTTCCTGCAGTGCATCTTGTAGATGGTACTGTGCATCAGGAGGGAGTGAATGTTTGTGGACGTGGTGCCAATCAAGCAGGTTGCTTTGTCCTGGATGGTGTAAAGCTTCTTGACTGTTGTATAGGCAAGTGAGGAGTATTCCATCACGCTCCTGACTTGTGCCTTGTAGATGGTGGACAGGCTTTGGGGAGTCAGGAGGTGAATTAATGGAGTACTGTGTGCAGTTCTGGTCGCCACATTATAGGAGGGATGTGATTGCACTGGTGGGGGTGCAGAGGAGATTCACCAGGATGTTGCCTGGGATGAAACATTTAAGTTATGAAGAGAGGTTGGATAGACTTGGGTTGTTTTCGTTGGAGCAGAGAAGACTGAGGGGCGACCTGATCAAGGTGTACAAGATTATGAGGGGCATGGACAGGGTGGATAGGGAGCAGCTGTTCCCCTTAGTTGAAGGGTCAGTCACAAGGGGACATAAGTTCAAGGTGAGGGGTAGGGGGTTTAGGGGGGATGTGAGGAAAAACTTTTTTACCCAGAGGGTGGTGACAGTCTGGAATGCGCTGCCTGGGAGGGTGGTGGAGGCGGGTTGCCTCACATCCTTTAAAAAGTACCTGGATGAGCATTTGGCACGTCATAACATTCAGGGCTATGGGCCAAGTGCTGGTAAATGGGATTAGGTAGGTAGGTCAGGTGTTTCTCACATGTCGGTGCAGACTCAATGGGCCGAAGGGCTTCTTCTGCACTGTGTGATTCTGTAAGTTATTCGTCACACGATTCCTAGCCTCTGACCTGTTCTTGTAGCCACAGTCTTTATATGGCTAGTCCAGTTCAGTTTCTGGTCAATGGTAACCCCCAGGATGTTGATAGTGGGGGATTCAGTGATGGTAATGCCATTGAACATCAAGGGGCAATGGTTAGATTCTCTCTTGTTGGAGGTTCTCATTGCCTGACACTTGTGTGTTGCGAATGTTACTTGCCACTTGTCAGCCCAAGCTTGGATACTGTCCAGTTTTTGTTGCATTTGGACATGGACTGCTTCAGCATCTGAGGAGTCACGAACTCAGCACCCCTGACCTTATGATGGAAGGAAGGTCATTGATGAAGCAGAGGAAGATGGTTGGGCCTAGGGCACTACCCTGAGAAACTCCTGCACTGATGTCCTGGAGCTGAGATAACTGACCTCCAACAACCACAACCATCTTCCTTTGTGCTAGGTATGACTCCAGCCAGCGGAGAGTTTTCCCCCTGACTCCCATTGACTCCAGTTTTGCTAGGGCTCCTTGATGTCACACTCGGTCAAATGCTGCCTTGATGTCAAGGACAGTCGCTCTCACCTCACCTCAGGAGTTCAGCTCTTTTGTCCTTGTTTGAACCAAGGCTGTAATGAGGTCAGGAGCTGAGTGAACCTGGCAGAATACAAACTGGGCATCAGTGAGCAGGTTATTGCTAAGCAAGTGTCGCTTGATAGCACTGTTGATGATCCCTTCCATTTCTTTACTGATGATTGAGAGTAGACTGACGGGGCAGTAATTGGCTGGGTTGAATTTGTCCTGCTTTTTGTGTACAGGACATACCTGGGCACTTTTCCACATTACTGGGTAGATGCCAGTGTTGTAGCTGTACTGGAACAGCATTGGCTAGGGGCACAGCAAGTTCTGGAGCACACATCTTCAGTACTGTTGCTGGAATATTGTCAGGGCCCATAGCCTTTGCAGTATCCAGTGCCTTCAGCCATTTCTTGATACCATGTAGAGTGAATCGAATTGGCTGAAGACTGGCATCTGTGATGTTGGGGATCTCCGGTAGAGGCTGAGATGGATCATCCACTCGGCACTTCTGGCTGAAGATTGTAGCAAATGCTTCAGCCTTATCTTTTGTACTGCTGTGCTGGACTCCCCCATCATTGAGGATGGGGATATTTGTGGAGCCTCCTCCTCCAGTGAGTTGTTTAATTGTCCGCCACCATTCATGAAAGGATGTGGCAGGACTGCAGAGCTTAGATCTGACCCGTTGGTTGTGGGATCACTTAGCTCTGTCTATCACTTGCTGCTCATGCTGTTTGACACACAAATAGTCCTGTGTTATAGCTTCACCAGGTTGACACCTCATTTTTAGGTGTGCCTGGTGCTGCTCCTGGCATGCCCTCCTGCACTCTTCAGTGAACCAGGGTTGATCCCCGGGCTTGATGGTAATGGTAGAGTGGGGGATATGCTGGGCCATGAGGTTACATATTGTGTTCGAGTACAATTCTGCTGCTGCTGATGGCCCACAGCACCTCATGGATGCCCAGCCTTGAGTTGCTAGATCTGTTCGAAATCTATCCCATTTAGCACAGTGGTAGTGCCACACAACATGAAGGAGGGTATCCTCAATGTGAAGACAGGACTTTATCTCCACAATGACTGTGCGGTGGTCACTCCTACCGATACTGTAAGGGTGCAGATGCAGCTGGGACAGGCAGGTTGGTGAGGATGAGGTCAAGTATGTTTTTCCCTCTTGGTTCCCTCCCCACCTGCTGCAGACCCGGTCTAGCAGCTATGTCCTTTAGGACTCAACCAGCTCGGTCAGTAGTGGTGCTACTGAGCCACTCTTAGTGATGGACATTGAAGTCTCCCACCCAGAGTACATTCTGAACCCTTGCCACCCTCAGTGCTTCCTTCAAGTGGTGTTTAACATGGAAGAGCACTGATTCATCAGCTGAGGGAGGGCAGTACATGGTAATCAGGAGGTTTCCTTGCCCATGCTTGACCTGATGCCATGAGATTTCATGGCGTCTGGAGTCGATGTTGAGGACTCCCCGGGCAACTCATTCCCGACTCTAAACCACTGTGCCCCCACCTCTGCTGGGTCTGTCCTACCGGTGGGACAGGACATACCCAGGGATGGTGATGGTGGTGTCTGGGACATTGTCTGCAAGGTATGATTCCGTGAGAATGACTATGTCAGGCTGTTGCTTGACTAGTCTGTGAGACAGCTCTCCCAATTTTGGCACTTGCCCCCAGATGTTAGTGAGGAGGACTTTACAGGGTTGACAGGGCTGAGATTGCCGTTGTCGTTTCCAGTGTCTAGTTCGATGCCGGGTGGTCTGTTTGGTTTCATTGTGATTGGTCCAGTTATGTTTCTGGTCAATGGTGATCACCAGGGTGTTGATTCCAGTGGATTCTGTGATGGTAGTGCTGTTCAACATCAAGGGGTAATTGTTGTTGGAAAAAGTTTAGCATTAATGTTGCTATCATCCTGAGCCTGAATATTGCCCAGGTCTTGCAGCATGTACAGGCTGCTTCAATATCTGTGCAATTGCAAATGGTACTGAATACTGTGGATCACCGAACATCCCCACTTCTGACCTTATGATGGAAGAAAGGTCACTGATGCTTCAAAGAAGAGTCATTTTGGACTCGAAATGTTAACCCTGTTTTTCTCTCCACAGATGTTTCCAGACTTGCTGAGATTTTCCTGCACTTTGTTTTTATTTCAGATTTCCAGCATCTGCAGTATTTTGCTTTCATCTTCCTTTGTGCTGGGTACGATTCCAACCAGCGGAGAGTTTTCCCTCGATTCCTATTGACTTTGATTTGTGAAAGGTCCGTGATACGATACTCAGTTAAATGCTTGATGTCAAGGGCAGTCACACTCACCTCATGAGTTCAGCTCTTTTGTCCATGTTTGAACTAAGGTGTAATGAGATCTGGAACCAAGTGGTCCTGGCTGGCCCTTCAGACGCGTCTGTACTCAGTTGAGTTCTCTCAACAGGAAACATTGACTCGATCATGAACACTGGTGGATCATTTCTTGGTGGTTTGTTTCTCTCCTCCCTTTATGATCCACGTGTCTCCATATGACTCAGTCTTCCACCTTCATGTGGTAAGAAAGAGATCCAGTTACTGCATTTACTGCACCAAATAACCACTTTGGTCCTCCTCCAAAATTCTTCACATATACCATCTCTCCTATGGTAAACTCCCTGTCACGACTATGCCAGTCATGTCTAGTTTTTTGACTTCCCTGACTCTTTCCCCCTCCCTCTTAAATTTGGCATTATTAAGCTCAATCTCATCCTGAGACAGTGTTTCATCAATAACTCTGCAGCTGTGACACCTGTTGTTGTGTGAGGTGTGGTCCTATAATGGAAAAGAAGGTGTGCTAGCTTGGTTGCTATGGAATCTCCAGTTAATTTCTTCATGCCAGCCTTGAATGTTTGAATTGCACTTTCGGCCAGTCCGTTTGAGGAGGGGGTGGTACGGTGAAGTTTTTTCGAGTGATGCCGTTGAGGCTGATAAACCTTTGAAACTCAGCACTCGTAAATACTGTTATCAGATCCGACCACTTCTGGCAGTTTGTGAATGGCAGAGCTTTGATGTAGCTTAAATGTAGCAGAAGGCGTTGGTGACTTCACCTCATATATGTCCATCCATTTCCAGTGGGCATCAAAAATGAGCAGAAACATTGGGCAGAATTTTGCTGTCGGTGGGCAGGGGAGGGTGGCCCGCTAGCTGATGTGCAAAATGATGGGGGATGATGTTGGGGAAACCCCTGATGTCACCCCCCCCCATTTAAATTTTCAGGAAGGTGGGGGCGCAGCGAGATCACTGTCCTACCACCGACCTGTCAATGGCCAATTGAGGCCATTGACGGGATCGTTGAAACAATTAAAGGACCTGCCCGTCCAACCTTAAGGTTAGTGGGTCGGCCAGGAGCCCCTGTGGGGAATAGAGAAAACATGAAACCTCATCCACCGGCGGGATGAGGTTTTGTACAGGGTTTTAAAAAGTTTAATAAAGTTATTCTGTAGATTATGAACATGTCCCAACTCATGTGACATTGTCTCTTGGGGGGGGACATGTTGGGATTTTTTTTCTATTTTTAATCTTTTTCAAAGTGGAAGCGATCTCCCTGAGGCTGCACTTAGCTTCAGGGAGATGTGGGCTCTGTCATGTGCATGTGTGAAAGAGCACACTCTCGCTCCTGGGGAATCCCTCCCCCCCCACCCCCCGCACAGGGAGCACATAGCGCTTCTCACTGGACATCACGCTGGGAAAGGCCCACCCACGTAAAATGCTGGTGGGGCCTGCTTCTCTGGCAGGGATCGGCTCCCTGCCCACCGGAGATTGGGATTGGGTCGGGCCTACCCACCCGACAGGCAGAAAATTCTGCCCATTGTTCCCATGAAAGGTCCCACCTAGTCACTGTGTAACCACACCCATGGCCTTCCTGACCATTCCCAAGGGTATAACAGAGCTGTTGAAGGTAACATGCAATTGCTGACACTCACACAATTCTTCACGAATCTCTCTATTTCTCCATCCATCCCAGGCCACCATAGATAATCTTCATTCAGGAAATTCTCGGATGGGCACTGTGGAGTTCAATCAACAATGGCTTCCTTTGCTTTGGAGGAACTTGCCTGCTACCACCATCGAGGGTAGTTTTACCGATTGGCTCCTGTAATGAACTCTGCTCGTGCCTTTGACTTGGATGTTTTCTCCTATGTAAGTTTTTAATTTGGCATCGGTTTCTTCTAAATTTAATTTATGTTCAACATTATTCAGATATTTGAAGGTGTCTTCACCAATCACAGTGGTGGAAGCTCCTTTGTCCACTTCCATTCTAATAGGCCTGTCATTTATCTTCACTGTTACATGTACTGGTTCTGTCTTTGCAACCTTCAAATTAAATAATGAATAAATATCTGAATCTGTTACTTCAGGCTCTTCTGCATTACCGATCTCATGGGGTTTTTTCCTTTGAAAGTCTGTCTGATTCTTTCCTTGCACTGTCTCATTGTGTCCGTTTGATGACAATAAAAATACTCAATTTTTTTTAAACTTCCAATCATTATAAGGTTGTCTGTTTCCACCCCTGTTGCAATTATTCCTTGTTTTCGCTGCTAAGTCATTTCTTTTTATTTTTCTGCTAGTGGTGTCTGTTTCCCATTTCTTGGCAGAGTCTTGCATTTTCGCATCCTTTTCAGCTGGGCCTTCCTGCCCAATGCGGAGGTCGGTGCCATTTTGCGCTCCCTGTATGGTTTTCAAATCCCTTACTGCACTTTCCACGGCCGGTGGCATCTCCAGCGCCTTCTTAAAATCCAAATTGCTTTCAGGCGGTAATCTCTTCTGAATCATGTCCTCATTCACACTGCACACTAAACAATCTCCGAGCATTTCATTTAAAGGTGTACCAAGCTCGCAATGTTCTGTTATCTGTTTCAAACTTGCCACATAACAAGCAACTGTCTCCCCCCGTGGCTCTATTTCTTGAGTTAAATTTGAACAGTTGGGTTGTTACCGAGGGCTTTGGCTGGTAATGACCAATTATGAGGTCCACCAATTCCTCAAAACTTTTCGAATCTGGGGCACCAGGTGCCATCAGACTTAATCAAGCCATAGGTTTTACTTGCACACGTGGATAAGAGATCGCTCGCCTCTTCTCTTCCTCTGCAATGTTGCTCGCTTGGAAAAAGAATGCGAGGCATTCAATATAACGAGACCAATCGTCCATGGCTGGATCAAATGGGTCAATTCTTCTGAGTGGTGGCATTCTGAGGGGATTGCTTCAATGCTTAGGAAGGAAATTCTACTTACAATCCTGTGAGGTACAGCCTGATTTTCGTTTCTCTTGATTTATTTTATTAACTTGTCTTATTCTCAAAGCCTGTTGATTGTATCTTAGCTTTTTCCTCACTTTTTCCTCATTGCCAGTTTGTTGGATCCTGGTCACCAGTTTGTTGGGACTTTTGAATCTGGGTTGCACTCTTGTTGTGGGGTGGCCGAGTCGCTACTATTGGTAGAGTTGATCAACAGACCACTCTTAGGTGGAACACATTCTGTAGATTTACACAGGTACTCAGCAGCTACATGTGTGCTTTCAACTCCAACCCTGTCTCTATACTACAGACTCTAACTATTGAGTACTGAGGTAGCCTGCGCTTCTCTTCTATTGGATACAAAGATCATGTGATCTTTCATTATAATGTTCTTCTTAAAGGCATACTACACATCAGATTACCACACTCTCCTGCATTCCTCATTAAAGAAGTGGGAGTCCCTTACCCACCTGTCAACAATATGCCCAATGTTATACAGAGTCCCTACACGAGCACTGTCCTGTCAGAGGTAGGGTTAGTGCAGCTGCTTCCTGAAGCCTCCTGGTGAGAAGGACATTCTGAGGAGTGCTCTCCTCTTCCTCCCTTTTGTAGCATAATGGGTTAATAGTTATGGTAATGAGCTGTTGATATGCATCTTGATGTAACAGTGGCATCAGCAGTCATGTGCTAAATACTCTGTTAGAAAGATGGAACAGCCTGTATGAAAGAGTAATGCACTTACCTAATAGCTAATCTTGTATATAATGCAAATGAAGTAGCTTTGAAGGAACTTATTTGAGTCAGACCAGTGGTGACACCAATCTAACAATGAATTAATGTAATCAACAGAACACCCACAGGGAGAAATAAGAAGAAGAATTCTTCAGAGGAAGATTCAGGAGTCTTACCTTGGTGAGAGGTGCACTGAGAATCAGCAGCGATGTCAGCACCAGCCAAGCAGCCACTGTCCCTTCTGCAGCCGTTCAAGAACCGTGATGGTCCACACAGAGGCCAATGTTGGGAGATGTGGAATAAACACTCCCTAAGCTATCGCGCAGCATTGGGTTTGAATGCCGAAGAGCAGAATCACCAGGTTAGTTCATTCCTCTATACAATGGGGCCTGTTGCCAACAATTTCCTCCTGAGACAGGGGGTAGAAGGGACCTTCGCAGACATCAAAACTGTCCTAAAAGTGTTCAATGTATATTTCAGATCAAAACAGAACCTTGTAATCAAGTGAGGATGATTCAGAGGTCCCCCAGGCCAAGGCAATCCATCGATTTATTTCTCTCAGGTTAGCCAGTCGTTGCAGATGTGGTGTATTGAAAGATGAGCTTAATCATGACTGCCTTGTCATCAAAGTCCACTCCGAAAAACTGCCAGGAATTTTACAGACAAAAGACGATCTAACACTTGATTAAGCAGTCCAATATGTTAGCCAGGTCAATCTTAGGATGCAAAATCGGGCTATAACCTGTCCGAATGCTGAGGCTTTAGATGAGTCTATTTGGTTTCACAGGCCTGAAGGCAGCAGTTGTACCCACTCAAAAGTCCCCTAAAATGGGCAAAACCCTACAGCAGCCATCTTGAGGTGCCCATGCTGCAGTGTTAAAAAGCAGCAAGGTTGCCAAACAGGGAAAGAGCGTTTCCAATATGGAAAGATACTTCAAGCACTTCATTAAAGCAAGAAAGCGACCTATGAAACACAGATAATTGAAGAAATTGGGAATAAGGAAAGAAATGAGATTACAGACTTCCTACGGGAAATAAAGAATCGCGATCAAGACTTTTAGGGTTTAAAACTGAGTTCAAACTTGACACTGGAGCTTACGTTACAGTACTGGCTGACCATTTGGAATGGTTCAAAGCAGTAGACATCCAACCATCAAGAATTAAGTTGCAAGGTGGTATGGATCATCAAGTAAACGGTCAGGTAACTATCACCCTTAACCAGGGGTGACAGATTACAGAGATATCACTTGCTGTAGTAATCTGATGTGTAATATACCTTTAAGACAAATGTTGTAATGGAACTCACATGATCTGGATATCCAATGACAAAGTAGCGCTATTATTTTGAATTAGAGACTGAAGGGAGAAAAGGCAGAGTTTGAGTTGTGAGCCTTTAAGTTAGCTGCTATGTTCCTTTAGTAAATAAACAGCATGTGTTTATTCTAACAACGATTTACTGATGTTCTCTGTCTCTGTACCAACTCAGTCACCCCGAAACAAGTGTGTAACCTGATCCTTTAGCCCCAACAAACCAAAGGGCAATGGATCCTGCACTTGCATAATCAAAGCACATGTTTACTGAGCTGAAATGCATGTATAAAACTGGGCATGTTTGAGGAAAAGAAAGACCTGTCAGAAATGAAGATCCTGACGGCGGAGCCGCTCTTTGTTCTACCGTTGCATCGTGAACGGATTGCGACGGTGCATCTGTACAACCCCTATGTCCCTGTCGCTGACGTGCTCACCTTCCTTACCAGGTACTTCGATAAGGTTGGGAGCTACACTGAAGTTAAAGATAATTTGGGGATCTGGACATGTGATCGCCAGGATAAGGTAACGCTCAAGACCGATGGTAAGGGAGCCATTTTCCACCCCCCTTCCAGATTCGCTATCGGGGGAAGCCGTGGTTACCTTGTCTACACTGGGCAACCCAAACTTTGTCGCTCATGCGGCAAGTCTGGTCATGTGGCGGCCAATTGCAGTGCTGTCCTCTGCAAGAACTGCAAAAAGGAAGGGCACCAGACAAAAGATTGTAAACAGGCTAAGTGCTGCAACCTGTGTGGCGAGGCAAGACACCTCTACAAGACCTGTCCCAAACGTTGCCGTACCTATGCACAGGCAGCTAAAGCCAACGAGGGGGAAGCAGAAGAAATACCTCGTGTCACACCAACCACCAAGGCCCCCAGGGAGAACATCGGGAAAAAGGAGGACACAGAGATAGACAAGGTGGAGGAAAAAATTGAGGCAGCAGACAGCCAATCAACAGCACTGCCCCCGGAACCACCCACTCCTCAGGAGAGCGAATCAACGGAGGAGGAGGAGGCAGCAGTGGGAAAGCAGCAGGGGGAGTGGCAGCTGGTGAAGAGAGCCAAAAGGAAGAAGGGGCTAAAAAGAAACCAAGCCACTTCCCAGACAAGAGTCAAGAGGCATCTCCTATCCGACACGGATAACAAGAGCAGCAGCTCTTCGGACGAAGAAGTGCCAGGGCGGCACCAACAGAAGAAGCGGCAAAACGTTAGGGAGTTGGAGGACGAGTCACCCAAGCTCCAGAACATTGGTGACAATGAGGAGACCAGCGCACCCCAAATTGGCTCACAACCCAAAGAGGCCAGCGCACCACAACCCCAGGAATCTGGGAGCAGTGAGGTGCTCAGCGCACCCCAGCTCCGGGAAGCTGGGAGCAGCAACGCCCCAGAGGGGGAAAGGATTGGAGAAGCTTCTCCAACAGAGGACATTTCAAACCCCGCTCTCTGCACGGACCCCCAGATGCCACCCGAGCAGAACATCTCCAATGGGGAGGTTCAGGACGCTTTCCTCAGCCCATCCAAAGTGAAGCAATTTGAGCACACCACGGGCATGAAGGAACTCTCAGAGACAACAGGTTTGGTAAGCGACTAACTGCCTTAAAATGGGTGTAAAGATTGTATCCATAAATGAGCGTAGCATTAAATCTACTACGCGATGTGTTGCGACCTTGGACTACCTTGCCAAGGTCAAAGCTGACCTGTTGTTTCTGCAGGAGTGTGCGATACCACACCTCAGCTCCTACAGGCAATGGTCACGATGGTGGGTCCCATGGGTCATCGATCTGGTCGGGAGGAAATGACTCTCGTTCCTCCGGCCTGGGGATTCTGCTGCGGGGAGGCAGCTTCACCGTCTCCCAGGTTAAGGAGGTGGTGGGCGGGCGCCTCCTTGTAGCAGACGTAATGTATAAGAATGCTCCACTCCTGTTAATTAACGTCTACGCCCCGTCACAAGGGGCCGAGCGGCTGGAGGTTTTTCAGCAGCTCCCACAGCTGCTGGCAACCTCCAGGCCGGTCATTCTGGGCGGTGACTTCAACTGCATCATCAATGCGGCTGGACGATCCGGCAGGGCTGACAGCAGATTGGACGCTACATCCAGATCCCTGATGGAAACAGTAAAGGATGCCAAGCTGCACGACGTCTTCAGCAACCCTGCAGACGGAGCGCAGCGTAGATACACCTGGTCGCGGCCTGACGGGTCCGTCTGTTCCAGGATAGATTTCCTGTTTGTGTCCCGTGTATTCACAGACAGATCCACCGACGTCAAGCCAGTGTTCTTCTCTGACCACTGCCTCCTACTGGCTGACTGCCACTTAGGGAAGGACCAGAGGGTTGGCAGGGGGGTATGGAAGCTAAACATGCAACTGCTGACCCCAGAGAACATTGAGGAGCTCAAGAGGGATTACAAAGGTTGGAGAACCATGAAACCCCTCTTTGAGTCCCTGACACACTGGTGGGAAGCGATCAAGGGAAACATCAAGAGCTTTTTTGTCCTCAAAGGCACCCAGAAAGCTAGAAAGGAACAGAGGGAAATGTCCCGACTCCAGAAAAACATGCAGAATCTGCTCTGGCTGCGGTCGATGGGGGTCGATATCAAGGAGGAACTCCAAGAGGTGAAGAGCCAGCAAGCCTCACTCTTTGCCTCGGAGGCCTCCAAGATCATCTTCTGTTCCAGAGTCCGCTCCGTGGAGCAGGATGACACTGCTCACGTTTCTTCTTCCAAAAGGTACACAGAGAGAGCTCTGTGATCAGCAGCCTGAAGGAAGAAGACGGCTCAGTTAAGTCATTGCAATCTGACATTTTGAGGATTAGCAAATCCTTCTATGCCGGATTGTATGACGTAAAGCCCACAGACAGCATGGCCTCCCAGTCCTTCCTGTCCTCTATCACGGAGGTCTTAGACGACAGTACACGGGAAAGTCTGGACAAAGTGCTAACTCCTGACAAAATGACTGAGGCCCTTGAGTCCTTCGAGAAGAGTAAAACTCCCGGAAGCGATAGCTTGCCGGCGGAGTTGTATTCTGCTCTGTGGGACTGGATCAACCCAGACCTGCTAGAAGTGTATGAGAGTATGCTCCTGGCCGGCAGTATGTCAGAATCCATGAGGAAAGGCATCATCACCCTCATCTACAAGCACAAGGGGGAAAGGGAGGAAATTAGAAATTGGTGACCCATTTCACTGTTGAATGTGGACTATAAAATTCTGTCCAAGGTCATCGCCAATTGGGTCAAGTCCGCTCTGGAATTGGTGATCCAGCCTGACCAGACCTGCACTGTGCCGGGCAGGAAGATCTCTGACAGCCTCGTGCTGCTCAGGGATACGATTGCCTATGTACAGGACAGGGGTGTGGACACCTGCCTCATCAGCCTGGATCAGGAGAAGGCCTTTGACAGAATATCACACACCTACATGGTGGATGTGCTCTCCAAAATGGGGTTTGGGGAGGGAATTCGCAATTGGATCCAACTGCTCCACACTAACATCAGTAGTGCAGTCTCAATCAATGGGTGGGAAACAGATAGCTTTCCTATTAAACCTGGATCAGGCAGGGCTGCCCTCTCTCCCCTGTCCTGTTTGTGTGTTGCATAGAACCCTTTGCTGAGTCCATCAGGAAGGATCCGGGCATAAGAGGAGTGACGATCCCAGGTAGTGGAGGCACTCAGATCAAAGTCTCCCTGTACATGGACGACGTCGCCGTCTTCTGCTCTGATCCGCTGTCGGTGCACAGACTCATCCACATCTGCGACCGTTTCGAACTGGCCTCGGGAGCCAAGGTAAATCGTGGGAAGAGCGAGGCCATGTTCTTTGGGAACTGGGCTGACCAATCCTTTATCCCCTTCACCATCAGGTCAGACAGCCTGAAGGTGCTGGAGATATGGTTCGGAGGGACCAGGGAATGAGTTAGAAACTGGAAGGAGCGAGTGTCTATGGTGAAAAGAAAACTGGGCATGTGGGAGCGACGCTCCCTCTCCATTGCGGGTAAGAACCTGGTCATCAGGTGTGAGGCACTCTCGCTGTTGCTGTACGTGGCGCAGGTCTGGCCCATTCCACACTCCTGTGTGGTGGCGATCACCCGAGCCATCTTCCGCTTTATCTGGAGGTCAAAAATGGATCGTGTCCGCAGAGACAAGATGTACAAACCTCTAGATAAGGGGAGAAAAAATGTGTCCAACATCGCCCTCATCCTGATGGCCACCTTTGTGTGTGGTTGCATCAAGCGGTGCATAGACCCTCAGTATGCAAACACGAAGTGTCACTACATGCTGAGGTTCTACCTGTCCCCGGTGTTGTGAAGGATGGGTCTGGCCATGATGCCGCGGAACGCTCCAAGTAGTTGGACCGTGCTGTACCACCTGTCCCTCATGGGAAAATTTATGCAGAGAAACACTTTCGACCACAAGTCCATCAGGCAGTGGTCAGCACGTAACATCTTAAAGGCCCTGAGGGAAAAGGAGAGGGTGGATCCTGTGGGATGGTTCCCTGAGCAGACTGACAAAGTCATTTGGCAGAATACCTCATCGCCAGAACTTTCCAACAAACACCAAGATGTAGCTTGGCTGGTGGTGAGAAAGGCCCTCCCCGTCAGATCCTTCCTACACGCCAGGAGTCTCACCCCCTCTGCACGTTGCCCTCGAGGTGGCTGTGGTGGGGAAGAGACCGTTGTTCACCTCCTTGTAGATTGTGCCTTTGCGAAGAAGGTCTGGAGAGAGATGCAGTGGTTGCTGTCGAGGTTCATCCCGAGCAGTTCTGTGACACAGGACTCTGTGCTCTATGGGCTGTTCCCAGGGACACACACCGAGACAAACATCAACTGCAGCTGGAGGATCATCAACTCGGTGAAAGACGCTCTTTGGTCTGTCCGAAACTTGTTGGTTTTCCAGCGCAAAGAGTTGTCCCCAACCGAGTGTAGCAGACTAGCACTTTCCAAGGTCCAGGACTATGTGCTGAGGGACACAGTTAAGCTTGGGCCAGCCGCCGCAAAGGCGCAATGGGGAAGGGTCGCTGTCTAAGACCTTTCTGCCACAGTGCACTGGGGGGCTGGGAACTGTAAAGAGCCCCTCAGGCTGTACAGATTAAAATGTATGTCTGCCAATGATTGAAATATTCATTGTTTTTTTTTTCTGATACACCTTGTGTTTTCAGTTTGTAAAAGTCGAACCTGTTTGTATTTTTGTAATGGTGATTTAAAATGTTCGAAATGTTTTTTAAGATTTATGAATAAAGTATATTTTTGCAAAAAAAAAAGCATGTATAAAACTGGGCATTCTGGAAACACTACATGAAACTGGGCATTCTGGAAACACTACATGAAACTGGGCATTCTGGAAACACTACGTGAAGATTGAGGTTTCAGTAAAAGCTGCACCAATTTTATTGCTGGAAAGAAGGGTGAAACACAAATAACTGAACGTTATCACTACACTAGGCTGCTGTTTGATTTCCTGTTAGGATCCATGATCTTCTCCATGATGTTATTGTCCAGCCTGCCTAGTTCCTCCAAGATCTTCTCCTCACCCAACCTCTTTGTCTTCAATCAATGAGTGAAACATGCTGCAGATGGGGAGGGTCACAATTGAGATAGTACTGACCCCTGTCGCGGGGAGAGAGGCGGGGGTGACGCGTGTCGCGGGGAGAGAGGCGGGGGCGCCCCCTGTCGTGGGGAGAGAGGCGGGGGTGCCCCCTGTCGTGGGGAGAGAGGCGGGGGCGACGCCTGTCGCGGGGAGAGAGGAGTTGTTGAAACAGACAGATCGCTAGTGAATGTTGTAGAATCAGAAACAGTGTTTGTGGGAAGTCACCTTGGAAAGTGCTCATCTTCCGTGGTGAGAGTGGGGATTTTGCTGTGTCATGTGTGTCAATGTTTATGAAAAGTGTGGACACATGTGATCATATATAGACTGCCCTCTGAGCATAACTGACCCCCATACAGACACTCAACAAATGGGCATGTGAACAAAAACAAAAATACCTGGAAAAACTCAGCAGGTCTGACAGTATCTGCGGAGAGGGACACAGTTAACGTTTCGAGTCCGTGTGACTCTTCAACAGAACTAAGACATAGAGAAATGAGATGAAATATAAACTGGTAGAGTAGGGGGGTGGGACAAGGAGAGCTGGGTAGGGGGCCAGTGATAGGTGGAGATTGCCAAAGATGTCACAGACAAAAGGACAAAGAGGTGTTGACGGTGGTGATATTATCTAAAGGATATGCTAATGGGGATATTAAGGGTCGCAAGCAGGACAAGCTAGTGGCAGATGGCCCTAGTGGGGGTGGGGTGGGGTGGGGCGAAGGGATCGAAATGGGCTAAAAGGTGGAGATGAAACAATAGATCGAAATAAATTTAAAAACAGGAGGGAAAAGAAAAATATAGTTCTTAAAAAAAATTATAAATTATTGGAAAAAGGGGGATCAGAAATGGGGTGGGTATGGAGGAGAGAGTTCATGATCTGAAATTATTGAACTCAATATTCAGACCGGAAGGCTCTAAAGTGCTTAGTCGGAAGATGAGGTGTTGTTTCTCCAGTTTGCGTTGAGCTTCACTGGAACAATGCAGCAGGCTAAGGAGGGACATGTGGGCAAGAGAGCAGGGTGGAGTGTTAAAATGGCAAGCGACAGGGAGGTCTGGATCATGCTTGCGGACAGACCGAAGGTGTTCCGTAAAGCAGTCACCCAGTCTGCATGTGGTCTCTCCAGTGTAGAGGAAACCGCTTTGGGAGCAGCGAATGCAGTAGACTAAATTGAGGGAAGTGCAAGTGAAATGCTGCTTCACTTGAAAGGAGTGTTTGGGCCATTGGATGGTGAGGAGAGAGGAAGTGAAGAGGCAGGTGTTGCACCTTCTTCAGTTACATGGGAAGGTGCTGTGGGAGGGGATTGAGGTGTAGGGGGTGATGGAGGAGTGGACCAGGGTGTTCCGTAGGGAACTATCCCTAAGGAATGCTGCCGGGGCCGGGGGGGCGGGGGGGGGGGGGGGGTGAAGGGAAGATGTGTTTGATGGTGGCATCATGCTGGAGTTGGCAGAAATGGCGGAGGATGATCCTTTGAATGCGGAGGCTGGTGGGGTGATAAGTGAGGACAAGGGGGACCCTAACATGTTTCTGGGAGGGAGAAGAAGGTGTGAGGGTCGATGGGCATGTGAAGTTTGGCCATTGCTGCTCAGTAATCACTAAGTCACCCTGCAATTGAACCTTTAGCGGAAAAAAAGGAAAGTATCAGAGCCTGCGTGCAAGATCTGTAACTGAATGCAGATGATATATATCACTGCCTGTCCAGCACTCTTAAAAGGTGCTCACTGTATGAATTGGCAGTGATTTTACCTGCAGCGATGTTAGAATCATCCCCATCCATCATAGTGTAAAGAGCCTCAGTGTGTGCACTTGTCTCCCCGCCTGTGAAAATCGAGGAGGGGTGGTCATCAATCTGGGCAGGATGGTCGTTAAAAAGGGCTTGATCTCGGGCTGCAACTTCTCCACCCAATGCAGCTCAGGTTTCTCGTGCTGCAGTAGAGAGCAAGATAAAAGGTTAATCTGATCTGATTCATCAGCGCCAAGACAGCCGTGGCATTAAACAAAAGGGTTGCAGTTATATAAAGACAAATGTTAGCGTGTGTGTAGCCTGAGAAATTGATCCTAGAGTCTGAATTGAGCCTTGATTCCTCCACAAACCCCTCTTTGAGATCTTGATTATTCACAAAACCCTCCTCCACCTTCTGCTGAAGGGTATTGTGTACCCCAGCTTCTCATGAAGGGTATTCTGTACCCCAGCTTCTGGTGAAGGGTATTGTGTACCCTAGCTTCTGCTGAAGGGTATTGTGTACCCCAGCTTCTGGTGAAGGGTATTGTGTACTCCAGCTTCTGCTGAAGGGTATTGTGTACCCCAGCTTCTGCTGAAGGTTATTCTGTACCCCAGCTGCTGCTGAAGGGTATTCTGTACCCCAGCTTCTGCTGAAGGGTACTCTGTACCCCAACTTCTGGTGAAGGGTATTCTGTACCCCAGCTTCTGGTGAAGGGTATTGTGTACCCCAGCTTCTGCTGAACGGTATTGTGTACCCCAGCTTCTGCTGAATGGTGTTCTGTACACCAACTTCTGCTGAAGGGTATTCTGTACCCCAGTTTCCGCTGAAGGGTGTTCTGTACCCCAGCTTCCGCTGAAGGGTATTCTGTACCCCAGCTTCCGCTGAAGGGTGTTCTGTACCCCAGCTTCCGCTGAAGGGTGTTCTGTACCCCAGTTTCCGCTGAAGGGTATTCTGTACCCCAGCTTCCGCTGAAGGGTATTCTGTACCCCAGCTGCTGCCGAAGGGTATTGTGTACCCCAGCTTCCGCTGAAGTGTATTGTGTACCCCAGCTTCCGCTGAAGGGTATTCTGTACCCCAGCTTCTGGTGAGGGGTATTCTGTACCCCAGCTTCTGCTGAAGGGTATTCTGTACCCCAGCTGCTGCCGAAGGGTATTCTGTACCCCAGCTGCTGCCGAAGGGTATTCTGTACCCCAGTTTCCGCTGAAGGGTATTATGTATCCCAGCTTCTGCTGAAGCGCCGCTGCCTCTGATTGGTCAGCAACTCCTTACAGAATCACAGAATTGATACAGTGTAGAAGGAGGCCATTCGGCCCATCATGTCCCCCTGACCCTGGCTGGGTTCTGCACTGGGGCTCAGGAAATGCTAGCTTTATCTTTACCATTAGCCACTAGTTTACTCTGTTCCTCAGCTGGTTGCGTTGGGTGGCATATGTCCGGTCAATCTTATCCCTCTATCTGGAAAAAGAAATTAGATGTTAACAAGGTTGCTGGCATGTTTGATGTGAGCAGGCAAACAAGTTCCATGCACTATTTGCTTTTAAGCACATTATTGTTCATTTAGGTCTGTGAGAATACAATATTAACCAACGTGATTATAAACAATGTGTCGTTGCTAGAGAACATGTACCCAGGCTTTAGTAGCGTTTTCCAATGCCCTCCTTCAATCAATACTTGACGGGAACATTGTCTGCGCTGCTGTCACTCCCAACAGCACTGCCCCAACCTTTTAGCACTCGGATACAGGATGTTGCCATCTGCTTTCTGATGCCTTTGTGAGACTCTGCAGACAGAGAAAGAAACCCTTCAAATATCTCAAAGACACACAATTCGGGGATTTGGTAATTATTTGGGGAAAAGCTTTGGGCTGGGGTGAGACGATTTTAAAAAATTCATTCATGGGACGGGGGCATCGCTGGCTGGGCCAGCATTTATTGCCCATCCCTAATTGCCCCTGAGAACTGAACGGCTTGCTCGGTCATTTCAGAGGGCATTTTAAGAGTCGAGCATGTTGCTGTGTGTCTGGAGTCACATGTAGGCCAGGCCTTCCCTAAAGGACATGAATGAACCAGGGGATTTTCACAACAATCAGCAATCGTTTTCATGGTCATCATTCCAGTTCATTGTTATTGAATTCAAATTTCACCATCTGCCAGGGTGGGATTCGAACCCAAATCCCCGGAGAATTACCCTGGATGACTAGTCCAGTGACAATCCTACTACACTACCACTTCCCCATTGATCCAAGAGGGTAAGAAAATTGCTCTGGGGGGGGAGTGGAAATTGCTCTGGGGGGGGAGGGGGAATTGCTCTGGGTGGGGGGGGAAATTGCTCTGGGAGGGAGGGGAAATTGCTCTGGGAGGGAGGGGAAATTGCTCTTGGGGGGGGAGGGGGAATTGCTCTGGGGGGGAGGGGGAATTGCTCTGGGTGGGGGGGGAAATTGCTCTGGGAGGGAGGGGAAATTGCTCTGGGGGGGAGGGGGAATTGCTCTGGGGGGGAGGGGGAATTGCTCTGGGTGGGGGGGGAAATTGCTCTGGGAGGGAGGGGAAATTGCTCTGGGGCGGGGGAATTTCTTTCAGGGGGGAGGGGAAATTGCTCCAAGGGTGGGAATTTGCTCCAGTTGGGGTGAATTGTTTCAGGGATGGGGGTGGGGATTTACTCTGAGGATTGAGGGGGGAATTTCTCCTGTGGGGGGAGGGGGGACACTAATGGAATTGCTCCAAGAAGGGGGGAGGAGTTGCTCCACGGAGGGAAATTGCTCAAAGTGGAATTGCCCCAAGAAATTGCTCTGGGGGTTTAATGGCCTTAAAAGTGGATAAATCCATAGGCCCGGATGAGATGTATCCCAGGCTGTTGAGGGAGGAAAGGGAAGAGATATCAGAGGCCCTGGCAGTAAATTTCAAATCCTCTCTGGCCACAGGTGAGGTGTCAGAGGACTGGAGGGCTGCTAACATCGTCCCATTATTAAAAAAGGGAGGAAGGGATAGACCAGGAAATTACAGGCCAGTCAGTCTAACCTCGATGGTGGGGAAGTTACGAGAAAGAATTCTGAGGGACAGACTATATCTGCAGTTGGAGAGATACAGGTTAATCAGGGATAGTCAGCATGGGTTTGTTAAGGAAAGGTTGTGTTTGACGAATTTGATTCAATTTTTAAGGAGGTAACCAGGAGTGTTGATGAGTGTAATGCATTTGATGTGGTCTACATGGACTAACAAGGCTTTTGATAAGGTCCCTCATGGCAGACTGGTCAAGAAATAAGAGCCCATAGGATCCAAGGCAAAGTGGCATGTTGGATCCAAAATTGGCTGAGAGGCAGGAAGCAGAGGATAAGGTAAGAGGGATGTTTCTGTGACTGGAAACCTGTTTCCAGTGGGGTTCCACAGGGCTCGGTGCTGGGGCCCTTGCTGTTTGTGGTGTACATAAATGATTTGGACTTAAATGTAGGGGATATGATCAAGAAGGTCACAGATGAGTTGACAATTGGTCGGGTGGTAAATAGTGAGGAGGATAGTGTAAACTGCAGGAGGATATCAATGGACTGGTCAGGTGGGCAGAGCAGTGGCAAATGGAATTCAACCCAGAAAAGTGTGAGGTAATGCACTTGGGGAGGGCTAACAAGGCAAAGGAATTACACAATGAGTGGTAGGACCCTGGAGAGTACTGAATATCAGAGGGACCTTGGTATACATAACCATAGACCCCTGAGGGTAGCAGAGCAGGTAGATAAAGTGGTTAAGAAGGCATATGGGATACTTTATTAGCCAAGGCGTGGAATCCAAGAGCAGGAAGGTTATGCTGGAACTGTATAAAATGCTGGTGAGACCACAGCTGGAGTACTGTGTGCAGTTCTAGAATCCGCATTATAGGAAGGATGTGATTACACTGGAGAGGGTGCAGAGGAGATTTACCAGGATGCTGTCTGGGCTGGACGGTCTGAGTTATGAGGAAAGATTGGATAGGCTGGGGTTGTTTTCTTTGGAGCAGTGGAGGTGAGAATGGACCTGACAGAGGTGGATAAGATTATGAGGGGCATAGTTAGGGTGGGTAGGAAGGCACTTTTTCCATTAGTAGAGGGGTCAATAACAGGGGTTATAGATTTAAGGTAAGAGGTAGAAGGCTAAGAGGGGAGTTGAGGAGAAATGTTTTCACCCAGAGGTTGGTGGGAGTCTGGAACTCACTGCCTGAAAGGGTGGTTTAGTCAGAAACTCTCGTAACATTTAAGAAGTATTTAAGTATACACTTGTGTTGCCATAGCCTCCAGGGCTATGGGCCAAGCCCTGGAAAATGGGATTAGTGTAGTCAGACCATTGGCTGGCGTGGATACAATGGGCTGAATGGCCTCCTTCTGTGCTGTAAACATCTTTGAGTTTAAGAGTCTATGAAATTCTTGGCTCCAAGGCGGTTCAGACTGCTGGAACATCAGTACAACCCATTAGCCTGGGTGAAAGTAAGTTGATGCCATATTTCAACCACATCAGTAAGCCATTCTTCCACTAATGTTTTCTTTCAGTGTAGAAACAGAAGTCAAAACTACAGAGCTTCTACAGTTCAAGAGTCCTGTACAAGAACTTGTCTAGATTTAGTTTATTCCATTGTTGAAGATGGTGTTGTCTCATCTACTTATGTTGACACCATCATCCCATTGCCTGCAGCCTCACACTGAAACAAGTGTAGCAACGTCAGCACTGTCTACAGAAAGTGAAAAGAGTTTCCAAAGAGTTGTTGGGAAGTTGAGGAAGGAGTTAGATATAGCTCTTGGGGTGAAAGGGATCACAGGATATGGGGAGAAAGCAGGAGCAGGATATTGAGTTGGATGATCAGCCATGAACATAATGAATGACGGAGTAGGCTCGAAGGGCTGAATGGCCTACTCCTGCTCCTAGTTTCTATGTTTCTATGTCATATTTTCTTAATTCTCTGCAATGTCTACTGGAATGTTGTCTCTTCCATCATTCAGATTTATTCAAATCTCAGATGTTGAATACCTTTCACGTCCCCAATGCAACAGTGAATGATACAGATGTGCAATTCTTCATTGGATTTGAAGATACTTCACCTTCTCAGACCTTTCTCCAGTGTGCTAAGAGGGAGCAGAAGATTCCAGAGAGAATGCCAGTTTGTCCTCTTCCTGTTCAAGAGAGTGCAATCGTCCATGTCCTGAAGTCTTCTCTCTTGATTAGTCTTTCATTGAAAAGGTTTCATGACCCTTAGTTCAGTTGTTGTAGAGATCACAGCTCGTTACCAGCAGTCATGGAAAGCTGCTATCCCACTCGGCCAATCTGCTTGTCTTCCAGGGAAAAGATGGGTGGTTGTATATGTCCACAATGTCCTTCCAAAGAGCTGAGAACACCGTGGGAGATTGAATCCTCTATGACGGTGACATGGAGGGTGGGGGGTGTGCAGCGGGGAAGAGTACGAGTTGGAGTTGGATAGAATCTGTAACAGTGCAGGAGGTAAGTTTGATAATATAATATAAATAGTTTAAGGAAATAATTTAATATTGTTATTAAAAAGACTTGACATTATTCTTGGGTGGAGATGCAACTTCATGGGCTAATAGTTCTGGTAATGAGATAGTGCTGTGTATTGAGATGTAACAGTGATATCAGCAGTCATGTGCTAGAGGCTCTGTTGGAAAGTTGAAATAGTCTGTACTCAAGAGAGATGTACTTACCTAGTAGCTTATCGTGTTTATAGGGTAAATAAAGTAGTTTTGAAGAAACCTAGCTGAGTTAGACCTCAGTCACTCATGAGCAGAGGGAATCCTTCTCAGTATAGATTAGACAACAACTTAAAACACAAATAGGTCTGTATACGTTGTCCCCACTTTGCAGCTTCAGTTTCATCTCCCTGTCATGTTAAAACCCATCTCCAGAACTCCAGCAGACTCCCCATCCACAGGATAGAAAACTTCTCGAACATCTCTGCAAGGGGTGCTGAACACTCCCATCCAAAATCCGATAAGACACAAAACCCTCCAAGGCCACTTCCACAAATTTACAACACATCTTGTTCATCAAAATCAACTCACTTGCAAGTTAGGTGGCTGACTTTTTAACTAGTGAGAGGTTTGGTTGTGAAGCTGAAGGCATTTTCAGCTGGGAGTAGTCAGGACACAGCATTCACTGAAACTGTGAGCACCAAACTGGCAGCAGCGAGAGGTGGGCTTGCTGTCACAGTCTGCCCACTGTCTGAACTTCATGTCACAATAATGTCCTTACCAGCACCCGTGGGTCACACTGAAAGTGCCCTGAAGTGTTTCCTTAGCATTGCTGGACTTTGTGGTTTTTGTCCTTTCCTCTTAACACTACCTGTCCACTTTATCAGTCTAACGTCCTGGCAAACATCGTTAGAACGCAAACATAGGTATTTATTAACATCCAAGTGGGTAAGCAAGAGACAGGGTACAATATTAAACAGTATGTGAAGTGAGCAGGCGAGTAGAATTAAACTGTGTGAGATATTAAAGTTTAACTGGAGTAACTGGGGAATGTGATTGGACCATGCTGGGGGTGTGAGCAGGAGAGTGACATCCATTCAGTCAGGTTGACCCTGTCACCTCATAACATGAGACAAACTCAAAATTGAGGCATTTGGTATAAAAAAAATCATGAGTTGTTATTTATTTTCAAACATCAATCAGTATAGATTGACAGTTGATTTATGAACATCATTATGGATTATTTAATCTCCAACAGAGCAATGTTCTTTACAAAAACCAAATCTAGGCATCTGAAAACGATTTGTGGAAAACTTTTGAAAATCTTACATGTTATCTGGATATAGTCATGGTCACTAAGATCATGGTCACTAAGATCATGGTCACTAAGATAAAAGTAAAATACTGCAGATACTGGAAATCTGAAACAAAAACAGAAGATGCTAGAAAATCTCAGCAGGCCTGACAGCCTCTGTGGAGAACTATGGCAGAGTTAACATTTTGAGTTTGTCTGACCCTTCTTCAGAGCAGGATCACACCTAAGTCAGAGAGATCAAATGTCACATTCTCTTGTTAAACTTGCAGCAAAAGTCACCAAATGTAGAACTGTGAGCTGCTGGGCACAAAGAGGTGAGGGCTGATCATCATTTTAATACATATATATATCAGTCTGTTAGAGCAATCTGTTTCTTTTATCATTCAATCAATTGGGTTGTAAATATTAATTTTAATGTGTCTTTGTGAACACTTGTGTTCATTATCAAAGTACTTATCCATGATATTTGTAAATGTTTGGGTATATCTATTTATTAGTTTAGGAGTATTTGATTTTATCTATACATGTACCTGTGTTATTGATCAGTGTATCTGTCAGTGTCAAATGTGATAGTCTGAATTCAGTATTCCAATCATCTCCAGTATAAACACTTTCTGCACTTGCCCCTATTGCCATTGTTTTCCAATATATCAGGACTATTTCCCGCTAACACTTGTTGAAATTGGCACCACTAAAATAAATTTATCATTAAATGCTCTCTCTTTTTCAGTTTTTATATCAAATCTAATAGGGTAAATTCCCAATCATTAAAATCCCAGGGTCACCAATGATCAGAAACTGAACTGGACTAGTGGCTACAAGAGCAGGTCAGAAACTGGGAATCCTGTGACGAGTAACCCACCTCCTGACTCCCCAAAGCCTGCCCACCATCTACAAGGCACAAGTCAGGAGTGTGATGGAATCCTCCCCACTTGCCTGGATGAGTGCAGCTCCCACAACACTCAGGAAGCTTGACACCATGCAGGACAAAGCAGCCTGCTTGATTGGCACCCCATCTACCAACTTAAAAATTCACTCCCTCACCCACTGGCATGCCACGATTGCAGTGTGTACCAACTATGAGATAGACTGCAGCAACTTCCACTGCTCCTTCGACAGCACCTTCCAAATCTATGACCTTTATCACCAGAAGGACAAGTGCAGCAGACACTAGGCAACACCACCAGCTGCGAATTCTTCTCCAAACCACCCTCCATCCTGATTTGGATCAATGGGCTGAGTTTTATGTTACTTTGGGTGAGGTATGGCAGGTGGGCTGGGGTTGTGAATTTGGGTGCAATGCCAAGTGCACCATTCCTGGTGCCTACCTGCTCACTCCCACACCTCTGCAGCTTTACATGTAATGAGGGAGGAGTTGAGGAGTTAGGAGTTGAGCAGTCTGCCCCTAGCCCACCTCCTCACCACCCACCCACCCGTGCCACCCCCCCCACACCGCCCCCCCCCCCCCCAATAGGACAATTAAGACCCTTAAGTGACAGAGTAATGGCCACTTCAGAGCCTCTGCCCCTCCTGTTGCTGTAGTGGGAGGTCACCAGGCAGGTGTCACTGCACAGGCTGGCGATGGGTATCCCTCCTTCACAACCCCAAACCCCAAGCTCTTCCTTCACCCTTCTCAGCTTCCCCTTCCACCCCTTACCTGTCCGCCCTGACCCCCCACTCTCCTTGTCCCTTTTGCCAGGGGACCAGGCTGGCAGCTGCTGGTGATAGTAGCCCCTCTGCCCCCTGCTTTCCAGCTCCAGTGATGATGGCCATTGGGGTTTGGTGCAGTCCCAGCTCCTTGTGGCCCCACTGGGAGCAGAGAGCTGCCGACGATTTGATTGGCTGGCACCTCTCGGAGGCGGGGCTTCCTGCTCGGATTGGGGCAGAAGTCCCACCTCAAGCCAATTAAGGGTCTGCTGAAGCTCCCTCCCAACAGCATTGTGGGTGCATCGACATCACATGGACTGCTGCATTTTAAGAAGGCAGCTCACTAACACCTTGTCAGGGGTAATCAGGGATGGGTAATAAACGCTGGCCAAGCCTGGGATGCTTTCACCCCCTGAGTGTATAAAAAACACAATCTGGTCATTGTGTCCTAGATGAACCCGAGAGAAATCAATGAGTGACTCAGTGGATTCCTGTTTGCAATGCACCAAGCATCACTGCCTCCCCTCACTCATGTACTCACTGTCAATTCAGTCTAATCTTTGCCCCACCAGTTGTGCAGCAATTTCTCTTTGAACATTTGTAGTGGACTCTCTGTCAGGAAGCAATACCCTTATAATCTGGGAGTCCATGCCTTGGGTTACATAAGTTATATGATTATCCTATGTCCAGGATTTTCTCGTCGGCATCAGGAGTGGGCCCCACCCGCCAACGCATAAAATGACGCCCATTCCAATCTCACTGCGCCATCGTGATGTTTAGGTGAGCAGGCGCGTGATGATCTCCGATGCTCGCCCGCCATTAATTAATGATCCACTTAAGGCCCTCGAGGCAGCAATTATAGGGGATTTTTCGGGGCCCGTGTGATCTTCAGGACACAGGCACAACGGGCAGGCGGGTAGGAGACATTTGTACAAACCTCATCCACGGGCGGGATAAGGGGGTGAGTGGGGTCGCGAGTGGTTTCTGTTAGATATTTAATTGTGGGAGTTATTGATATTTGCCTGTGTGAGCAGGAATACTTCAAAACTCTTCACAGCTGCTTGGACAGGAGGAACAAGCTTCAGGCCAGGACTCTGGGGCTTGCAGCTTTCAGGAAGCCTCCCCTTAGCCTGGGAATGGGAGTTGTGCTCTCCACTGGAGGCACCTCCTCCTCTGAGGAAGGGAGAGTCAGAAGGGGGAGGAAGCCAGGAGTCCACATTCAGCCTCCAGGGGAGCCACCTTTGGGAGGACAGGCGCAGGCACAAGGGGCACAGGGCCAAGAGATAGTCCAAGGCAGAGGGGGCCACAGAAGATGCCACTATCCTGCTGCCAGGGTTTATAGGTGGTGAAGCAGCTACCTCAACATGTCTGAGGTGCAGTGCCAAAGGAGGCTCTGACCCCTTAAGGGAGACAGTCAACTATCTCTGTCAGATGATTGGCCCTGAGATCTTCCCTAACTGTGGGCGGACACCCCATGCCAATGGCTCTGAAGGTCACAGCTGCCCTCAACTTCTATGCCTCTGGCTCTTTCCAGGGTTCGGTGGGTGATCTTTGTGGTGTCTCCCAATCAGCTGTCCACACTTGTGTCAAGCAGGTTACAGATGCTCTGTTCAGACGGGCATTGACCTTCATCCAATTCCACTGGGACCAGACAAGCCAGACACAGTGAGTCAGAGGCTTCGCGGCCATTGCTGGCTTCCCCCGTGTCCAGGGTGCTATAGACTGTACACATGTGGCCATCAAGGTGCCAGCAGGTGAGCCCGGTGCCTTCACCAACAGGAAGAGCTTCCACTCCATGAACGTGCAGATAGTGTGTGATCACAGGATGCTGATTCTACAAGTCTGTGCAAGGTACCCAGGCAGCTCCCACGATGCTTACATCCTCAGACACTCCCAGGTGTCGGGGCTCTTCAGTGCTCCAGCCCGGCTGGATGGATGGCTGCTGGGTGACAAGGGCTATCCCCTCAGAAGGTGGCTCATCTCACCTCACCCCATCCAAGAACAGAAGCTGAGCAGTGTACAATAGGAACCATGTGTCCACAAGGGCTGTGGTGGAGAGAGCCATCGGTCTTCTCAAGATGAACTTCCGATGCCTGAACTGTTCAGGGGGTGCATTCCAGTACCCCCCCAAGATCTTGCCTCAGTAACAGTGGTTGCATTCTGCACTCTCCACAATTTGGCGCTGGAAAGGGGGGATGAGTGGACGAGGAAGATGTAGATACAGTGTCTGTGGCTGCACATGATGAGTCCAGCAGTGAGTCCGAGGACGAGCACACGCAGGGGAATGCTGAGGGGGTAGACACTGACCTGGGTATACTCCAGGGAGGCAGGGACACCCAGGAGGCTTTACTCCAATGAACCTGCAGCTAGCACACCATAGATGGAACTCCAACACTGCAGGCTGCAGGCTCCATACTCGATACCTGAGTGCTAAATCTGTCTGGGTAGGAACATTAACTAAGAGCCTTATCAATAAAGCTCAGTGTCAAACAACTCACTCATTACATTAAGCGTTCCTTTGCACCTGCAGAAGTAAGGAGGCACCCTGAGCTAGGCTCACCTATCAAAATTTAATAATTTTCAAAGAACAAAGAACAAAGAAAAGTACATCACAGGAACAGGCCCTTCGGCCCTCTAAGCCTGCGCCAATCATATTGCCCGTCAACTAAAACATTTTGCACTTCTGGGGTCCATATCCCATTATTCCCATCCTATTCATGTATTTGTCAAGCTGCATCTTAAACACCACTATCGTACCTGCTTCCACCACCTCCTCTGGCAGCGAATTCCAGACACTCACTACCCTCTGCGTAAAAAACTTGCCCCGCACATCTCCTCTATAGTTTTCTCCTCTCACCTTAAATCTATGTCCCCTAGTAATTGACTCTTCCACCCTGGGAAAAAGCTTCTGACTATCGACTCTGTCCATGCCACTCATAATTTTGTAAACTTCTATCAAGTCGCCCCTCAATCTCCGTCACTCTAGTGAGAACAATCCGAGTTTCTCCAACCTCTCCTCATAGCTAATAACCTCCAGACCAGGCAGCATCCTGGTAAACCTCCTCTGCACCCTCTCCAATGCCTCCATATCCTTCTGGTAATGTGGTGACCAGAATTGCACGCAATATTCCAAGTGTGGCCTAACCAAGGTTCTATACAGCTGCAGCATGACTTCCCAGCTTTTATACCCAAGACCCCTGCCAATGAAGGCAAGCATGCCACATGCCTTCCTGATTACCTTATTCACCTGCGTTGCCACTTTCAGTGACCTGTGGACCTGTACACCCAGATCCCTCTACCCGTCGATGCAACTAAGGGTTCTGTCATTTACTGTGTAATTCCTACCTGTATTAGACCTTCCAAAATGCATTACCTCGCATTTGTCTGGATTAAACTCCATCTGCCATTTCTCCCCCCAAGTCTCCAACTGATCTATATCTCATTGTATCCTTTGACAATCCTCTTCACTATCTGCAACTCCTCCAACCTTAGTGGTGTCTGCAGTTACATTTTCCTCCAAATCATTTACGTATACCACAAACAGTTACATTTTCCTCCAAATCACTTACGTATACCACAAACAGCAAAGGTCCCAGCACTGATCCCTGTGGAACTCCACTAGTCACAGCTCTCCATTCAGAAAAGCACCCTTCCACTGCTACCCTCTGTCTTCTATGACCAAGCCAATTCTGTATCCATCTTGCCAGCTCACCTCTGATCCCATGTGACTTTACCTTCTGTACCAGTCTGCCATGAGGGACCTTGTCAAAGGCCTTACTGAAATCCATGTATATAACATCCACTGCCCTACCATCGTCGATCATCTTTGTCACTTCCTCGAAAATCTCGATCCAGTTAGTGAGACACGACCTCCACTTCACAAAACCATGCTGCCTCTCACTAATACACCCAATTGCTTCCAAATGGTAGTAAATCCTGTCACGAAGAATCTTCTCCAATAATTTCCCTACCACTGACGTAAGGCTCACTGGCCTGTAATTTCCTGGATTATCCCTGCTACCCTTCTTAAACAATGGAACAACATTGGCCATTCTCCAGTCCTCTGGGACCTCACCCGTAGCCAGTGAGGATACAAAGATTTCTGTCAAGGCCCCAGCAATCTCCTCCCTTGCCTCCCTCAGTACTCTGGAGTAGATCCCATCTGGCCCTGGGGACTTATCCACCTTAATATTCTTCAAGATGCCTAACACCTCCTCTTTTTTGATCTCAACATGATCCAGGCTATCTACACACTCTTCCCTAGACAAATCGACCGCTAAGTCCTTCTGAAATACAAAAAAAAGTAATTATAAAGGTGTTATGCATCACACCAAGTGGTCATGAACTAATAGCGGGGCAACAAAAAACCACCAGTGAGAAACCTGTGGTCTGCCTAAGGAGCCTTAAGTCTATGTTTCCGGGTGCTGTGTCTTGGTTCTCCCCCCTCACTGGGAATGGTATCTGAGCCAGCCTGCCCACTCTGCTGTCCTGTTGGCCTCGATGACCTTGGTGGGTGTCCTCTGACCCGTGGAGCCTGTGCTGGCCCCACCTGGGAGGGAGCTGCCAGTTCCACAGCTGGCATCTCCCCAGTCACCGCAGCCTCATCGGGTACAATGGTCACTGGCAGAGGGGCGGAGGAGCTGCTGCCCTCACTCGGGGCGCCCTGAGAGGAGCTCGCAGAGACGACAGGCAGCTGCTGTGCCAACGTGAGGTCCCATTGGACCTCCCTGCTCACCATGGAAGGATGGGCACCGAGCTGGGATACTTGGTGCCCAGGCCATCCCCCATACTGGCACTGACCAGCTGTGGCCAATGCCGATGTGAGGGCTTGGTGTTCCCGGCACAACCCCAGGAGGACCTGATTGTTCTCCTGGAGGAGCCTCTCCACGAGAGTCGCCACTCTCTCCATGGAGGAAGCCTGGCGCTCGGCCATGAGGCTCATTGCATTGGTGATGCTCCGTGTGGACTCCTCCAGCACGGGCACCATGCCACACATACCCTCATGTATCTCCGACAGATCCTCCCACACACTCTGCTGGATTTCCAGCGTCAGTTACCTTATGTACGATTCCAGAGGCCCATCATCAGCCACCAACTGAGCATATACCTGGTCCCCTGCAGCTCTCCGACTGCTGGTGCCCTGGGCACTCTCTGTCTCTGCCCACACCTCAAGCAAGTGTGAAGTGCCCTCACCACTGTGCTCCAGGACACCAGCCGATGATCTAATTCCCACCGAGGTGCTAGTATCTGTGTTGGTGCCTGCCTGGCAGAGATGGTTTGATGCTGGTGAGTCCAATTGTTCAGGGCCCTCAGGTGTGAGAGGGGACCGCTCTGCCTCCTCCTCCCGGCCCTGCTCCAGTGATGCTGAAAGGAAGAACAAGGACATTTGTTAAAGTGGAGACAATGTCAATGTGCACCCCTGTCCCCCGGATCATCATGCGCTCATCCTTCCAAAATCAATGGTCAACCCATGTTACAAGCTTCAGTCACTGAGCGTTCAGCAGTGCCATGGCTGCTGGGACACACACGGTGAGCTCAGTACTCGGTAAACATACCTCCCCATGGCAACCCAGCCTCACCGCTACCGGTGGACCTGGGCGCATGGCGCCTCTCGAGATCCATCGCCTCCGGCTTATGTCTAGTCATAATGGCCAACTGGGCCTGGCCTCTGCCAGTCCACATCTGCTTGGCAGCATTGTGTGCAGTCTTCTCCTGAAAAGGAGAGAAGAGCATTGATTAGTCCAGCCTGGATCTGGATTCCCATCGTGTCCCTGGGACCTTGCAGGACTCCAGTTCTTCCTCACCTAGCTGCTGCCCCACACTCACACCAAGATACCAGGGCTGACCCCCCTTTGCCCACATGCTGCCTCCATCACGTTTGGCACCACATGGTCTAACCTTGCAAAACAAGGACGTACAAGCACGGGGAACGACAAGGGCAGCAGATGGATCGATGCCCCACCAGCTGGAAGCTCCTCTCCCAGTGTGTCAGCACCCTGACTTTGACATGTTTCCCACTTCCAGCCCTGTGCCTAGGGGCAGATCCTTGAGGTTGCCCCCAAAATGAGTGTCAGTGTCACACATGCTTTGGGTGCAGAACCCATCTCGGCTCAACCATCTCAGGGTGAACTAGGCATGGTTCACCCAGCGAGGGAAATATGATGTGAAGGGTTCAATGCTGTAGTTGTTGGTGGGGTGGGGTGGAGTCCTTGAGCGGAAAGGCTACCATCTGTATGAAGTAACCTCTGCCAACCTGGCACTCACCCTTCCCCAGCGCCAGAGGTCGTTGAATCTCTTGCGGCACTGGACCCACGTCCTGGGAGCTGACTATCTCTGCCACCTCCTTCCAGGCACGTTTGACCAGGTGAGAGAACCTCCCCCTCCTGTCCCTCAGAACGAGGACCTCCCACCGTGCTGCCACCTCCTCCAGGAGGGCAGCTAGGCACTCATCAGGAAACTGAGGGGCACACTGCCCTGCTGTACCCCCCCCCCCACCCCTGCCTGGCCTGTTCTCCAGCAGGGCTCTGGAGAGCCCTCCCACTGGCTGTGATTCACAGCCTTTGCAGGGCTGCCAATGCTGTATCTGAACAGGCCGCTGGGTCACCATTGGACCTGGTAGCCATTGCTCTCCCACCACTACCTGCCCACTCCCGCTATCCTTAGGAGATGCGCTTCACACTGGGCGGGCCTTCACGCTTGGCTCGCCCGCGTAAGATAGCAGTGCGGAGCCAATCGCGGGCAGTGAGCAGCTCTGTGCCTGCCAGCACCCGCTCCCCAGTGTTTCAGTAACACTGCACTAGAATTTATGTAGAATCTCTCTTAATTTGAACATGTAAATAACACAGACCACACCAGGCTTTATATGTTGGCTAAAATGACTGTTTTTGATCTATAACTATTATGAAATCGTTCTAGATCAGAACAAGGCTGGATATTACATAGCATGAAGCAGAACATAGGAACAGGAGGAGGCTATTTGGCCCTTCGAGCCTGCTCCAGCATTCAGTATGGTCATGGCTGAAATCATTGAGGTTTCACCTCCACTTTCCTCTCTGCCTCCATCATCCTTGACTCTATCAAGACTCTATCTTACTCAGCCTTGAATAAATTTGAAGATCCAGCCTCCACTGCTTTCTGGGGAAGAGAATTCCACAGACAAACAACTCTATGAGAGAAAAAAATTCTCATCTCTGTTTTTAAATGGAGAATGTTTCTCCTTAAGCCATGTCCCCAAGTTTTAGTCTCCTCAAAAGAGGAAACAGCCTCTGAGTATCCACCCTATCAATTCTCCTCAGCATCTTATATGTTTTAATAAGATCGCCTCTCATTCTTCTAAACTCCAATAAGTACAGGCCCAACCTGCTCAACCTTTCTTCATCCCAGGAATGAGTCAAGTGAACCTTCTCAGAACTGCTTCTAAAGCACTTCTATCTTTTTTTTTTCAAATAAGGAGACCAAACTTGCTCACTGATGCTCAGTTTGGGTTCCGCCAGGGCCACTCAGCTCCTGGCCTCATTTCAGCCTTGGAACATGAACAAAAGAGCCCAAGAGGTGATGAGAGTGACTGCCCTCAACATCGAGGCAGCATTTGACCAAGTGTGGCATCAGGGAGCCCCAGCAAAACTCAGGTTAATAGGAACCAGGAGATTCACATTCAATGTGATTACCAACACTTGAATCTCCACCATCCTGGGGGTCCAGAAACTCAACTGGACTAATCATATAAATACTGTGGCTACAAGGGCAGGTCAGATGCTGGGAGTTCTGTGGAGAGTAACTCACCTCCTGACTCCCCAAAGCCTGTCACCATCTATAAAGCACAAGTCAGGAGTGTGATGGAATACTCCCCACTTGTCTGGATGAGTGCAGCTCCAACAACACTGAAGAAGTTTGACACCGTCCAGGACAAAGCAGCCCACTTGATTAGCACCCCATCCACAAATATTCACCACCACCGGCGCACAGTAGCAGCAGTGTGTACCATCTACAAGATGCACTGCAGGAACTCACCAAGGCTCCTTCGACAGCACCTTCCAAACTCACCACCACCACCATCTAGAAGGAGAAGGGCAGCAGATAGATGGAAACACCACCGCCAGGAAGTTCCCCTCCAAGGCACTCACTATCCTGACTTTTCTGCCAAAGGCCCCTCTGCTTTATAGCTGCCACTGGGAAGCAGCCTCCATTTAGCTAGTGGCTTCTTGACATGGTGTAGGGATTGAACCTCAGCCAGCGGTAAGATGCAAATGGCACTGTAAAATGGACACTAATTGGGCCTTTATTTGTGGATTTATAATTTATGGCTTCCAGTCCCAATGTGGGTAAAGTACCCCGATGGCCGGACAGTGTTGAGGATCTGATCCAACACGATTCCCCTTGATCATAATGGCCAGTCTACCTTTCACCCCACCTCCTCCGGCTGGTCAAATTCAACTCATTGAATTATTACAACAGAGGAGCCCATTCTGCCCATCAGCTCCATGCCAGCTCTCTGTAGAACAATTCAGTCAATCCCATTTTCCCACTCTATCCACAAAGCGTTTGCAAGTTTATTTCCCTGATTTGCACATCCAATTTCCTATCACTGATTGTCCCACTTCCTCCATCATCCCCCTGCAGTAAGTTCCAGGTCATTACCATTCGCTGCTTCAAAAAGTTAATCCCCATGCTCACCTTGCATCTCTTGCCTATTTAAAATTAAACATTAAATCTGTGTCTCTTCATCCTTGTACTATCAGCTAATGAGAACACTCTTCCCTTGTCTCCTTTACAGCATTATGTGAAACAACCCGAGCATCTCCAACCCAACCTTGGAGCTAATATCCCTCATCGCTGGAGCCATTCTGGTAAATCTCCTCTGCAGCGTCTCAAGAACACTCACCTTTTCTCAAAGTCTCTCCTTGACATGTGGCAGTGACCAGAACTGGACACAATACTTCAATTGTGACCTAAGCAGAGCTTTATATGGCTTCAGCATAATTTCTATGCTTTTGAACTCAATACTCCATATGAAACCCAAGATCCATATTCTTTGATAACTAGTCTCATAATATGTGCTGCCTCCAACAAAGATCTATGCACATGACACCCCCCATGTCTCTCTATTCCTGCAGATTCATTAGAACTGTGCCATTATATATTGCCTCTCCTTGTTCCTTTTCTCAAATTGTATTACCTTACACTGTATAAAATTCCACCTGCTCTTTGTCTGCCCATTCTGCCAGCCTATCCAGGTCCTGTTGCAGTCAATTGGTCTCAATTATGATACCATTGGTATCACTGATTTCCCTACCTCTATTGCTGGTACCATTGGCAAATTTTGGGATTTTACTCTGTGTCCCAATATCCAAGTCATATATATATAGAAAACACTGTGGTCCTGTAATGGTTGGTCCTGTTGCCTCTGATGACTTCCATGTGTGTCCTCTGGGGGATGAAGCCTCGAGGCTCCCAGTTTGCTTTGGCTGTCCTCCTGTGGGCCGGCTGCTCCCTGTGCGGTGACAGAGGTTGGGACTGAGGGAGTCACAGGTAAAAGGGACTCAGGGGAGAGGACAGCCTCTGAGATTCCTGAGTGGATGACCCATGGCTCCCACGATGGAGGGCAGCTCTGCATACATCTCTGCATTCTCCTGGACAAGGGTCTCCATGGTGTCCACCATCCTCCCCATGGAGAGCTCCATAAACGCACATGTAGGCACCACTTCATCAGAGAGCAGGCGGACAAACTCCTCCAACTCTCATGCCACTCTGCTAAGAGCTTCTAACAGCTCTGTGTGATGTTCCCACACCTTCTGCTGACTCTCCAGGATGAGTTGGGAGGCCAAATCCAGAAGCTCGTCATGTGACTCAGACTTCACTGATTCCTGATCCCCATCAGTCCTCCGAGTGCTGGGGAGCTCACACAAACCTGCCTCCTACTGCTGCGGACATGTTTCCATGTGGTGACCACCAGATTGTGAACCCGAGACTGCTCTAGATCCAAGTCCCACCGAGGTGTGTGTGTCTCTGCGCTGGTGCAGGGTGTGGGTAAGCGCTGTGATGGGTCTTCCAGGCTGCTTATTTCCAGCTCTTCAATGGAGGAAGTGTCCTCTTGGCTGGAGGGGAGGACCTGGATGGAGCTGCGGGACTGGCTGGTTGAGGGTGTTGGTCAGAGCTCCCTGTGAACCAAAGTAGATAAGTAGTGAATGGCAGCAGAGTCAAAAACAGGAGAGAGAGCACTCACATTTCCGTTGAGAGAGGGATGATGTGGTGCAGAATCCTCACAAGGATGTTTGCCACTGACCTCACGATCACCACAGACACGGTCCATGTCCTCACCAGTCAGCGCAATGGCACACTCCTCAAAGTGAGTGAGGGGCCTAATGTGGGCCACTCCACCCCCAGTCTGAGACCTCTTCCTGCTGATGTGAGCAGGTTTCTCCTGTATGAGAACAGATGGAGAGAGTGTGAGCAGGACACATGGCACTGTGTGGACTGTTTGTGTAGTGAGTGGAGCCATGGACTGGATGAGGGTGTGAGCTCCAGAGGGTATCAGCCTGATGGAGATGTAAGGGTGTGTGTGAGAGTTCGTGGTGTTGTCCCTTGAGGTGTGAGATCCCTGTGGATGTGTGATGGGTTTGGGAGTGTGTGAGTTGACAGCGATGAGGTGGTTGCCTTACCCTGGGGAGCAGATGAGATCATTCATGCTCTTCCTGCACTGGATGGCTGACCCAGTGCTCCTCTGTGCTCCAGTGGTGCTGACCACTGCTGCCACTGCCCCCCAGGCCAGGCTGGTAACTCTGGTGGACCAGAGTGGGGGTAGAGGACATCGCGGAGGATTTTCACTCTGCCCAGAGAGGCAGCACTAAATTTGGGGGCTGCCATTTTCTTTGCTGTTGGGACCAGCTGGAGCAGTCCTGGTCTGGAGATAGGAGGTAGGCTACACTCTGGAACACTTTAAATACAGCACCTGGAGTGAGGAAACACTGGGGTCACGGCAGGGCTGGAAAATCCGAGCCTGCGCGCCAGCGATCTGGCATGTTTCCTGGGAATGCATTATTAATGAGACAGGACGAGCCGGGAAAGAGACAATATAATGCAAAAACCTGCGACCGGCGGGTTAAAGTGACTTTTTTCATTTCACTTAGTGCAAATCTGGGATGATTCCATCCATTGTCTTTGCTCTCTGCTCACTTGCCACCAGCTCCAACCCTTTTCCTGGCAACAGTCCAAGCCAGAACCAATCTGTTTGCTGTCATGGTGTCACATTTGAGCTCGAGATGAGTTTATGACCACATGCCTGCATCATCACTATGTCATGGACATGATGTGTCTCTCCTTAACCTTCGAGTGTGTATTCCAATTAAAAAAATGCAGCACCAACGCTTTTGGGAGTTTTAAATAAAGAAGGTTATTTATTCTCACACACACAATGAATTAACGCAATGCCACTCATTCAGCCTCACACATGCACCTATGCAGAGATTGAATACTGATAAACACAGTGCACATCTACAGAATATGGTCAATTCAGCCTCTGATTTACAATTTCCACTCTCCCAGTGGTGTGGTTTCTTGAATGGATTCAATGATTTAAAGTTGAAGTGAGGGTTTTGTAAAGTGAATGGTTCATTGTGGGTTGTGAGTTTACTTGTAGTCAAATATCTAGGAGGTTGGTTCCCAGGTGAACATTGAAACTGGAACAGTTTAATTACTGTGAATGTTTGATGACTTACAGCTAGTTTCGGTGTCCTTTTCTCAGACTGGCTGATGACTAATGATTCTGAAGGAACTGCTGGGTCCAGAGATAAGAAAGGTACAGCCCCTGAAACCAATTTTGACTGAGGCCCATTCAGTCTAGTTTGGATGGGGAAGGACATTTGGATGGGGAATTAATAATAGCCATTGAGTTTCAGTTTTCCCTTTTGTTAGGTATGAAGCATGGACAATAACAGTCTGGAAACTTCATAGTCTTGGTGTTGGCCCATCTTTAAACAATGAGATGTGTGAATTCCACAGAATGCTGTGAGATACCCTCACTCATGTCCATATATTATTAGGTATTCACCGGAGACTTGATACTGTTTGTAGTCCAAATGCTTAAAGTTATATGAATTGTGACAGCCATTTTAACAGCTTTTTTATGCCCCATGTTTAAAAGTTTATAACATGACATGCCTGTCTGGAACCACCTACTTCCACCTCATTAATATTGTTTCGCTCCACCTCTGCCTCAGCTTTTCCACTGCTGAAACCTCAGTCATGTCTTCATTACCTCTAAACTTGACTATTCCAATGCTCTCCTCCCACATTCTGTCCTCCATAAGCTTGAGATCAGCTAAAACTCTTCTGTCGATGTCCTAACTCACACAAAATCCTGTTCCCCTCTCACTCCTGTGCTCACTGACCTTCTTTGGCTCCTGGTTAAACAACATGTTGATTGTAAAATTCTCACCCTTGATTTTACCTTCCTCCTTGAATGAGTTCCTCCCTACCTCTGTAATCTCCTCCAGCCCACAACCTGTCGAGATCCCTGTGCCGTTTCATCATCCCCGATATTAATTACTCCACCATTGTTGGCTGTGTCTTCAGCTTCCTAGGCCCTAATCTTTGGAATTCTTTCCCGAAACCTCCTCCTGTTTCATTTGCTTTCCTACCTTTAGGGCATTTTTTAAAACCTACCTCATTGACAAAGCTTTTAGTCATCTGTCCTAATATCTGCTTATGTGGCCCAGTGACATGTTTTTTTAAATCCTCCTGTGAAGCACCTAGGGATGTGTTATTAATTAAAGGTGCTACATAAATATAAATAGTTTTTGTTGACTAATAGGATTTTAAAGTTAATGGGAACTGAGCAACTTAATTAAGATAGTGTGGGATTTTAAGGGGTGCGAACATTGAGCAAGAGAGTAAGATTAATATGTCTGCCATATTAAAATGTGAGTAATTGGGACAGTGGCACTAAAGGTGTTGCCCTATTAAAAGTTATTGTGAGTGAGACAGCAATAGGGCTGCGTTAGATATTAAAGAGTGTGAGAGTATGTGAAAAAGTAGTGAGTATGAGAGTGGCATTGATCTGGGGTATGGGGTTCAAGCAGGACACTAGAATTAATCTGGATGGGATATTATAGGTTATGGGAAGTGAGCATGGGGGAGAGATTAGACAGGTTGGGATATTAAGTTGTATAGGCAGTATCAGGCAAGTGGAATTAAATTGGGTGTTAATGTTATGGAGAATAGGGTCAGAAAGGAGTGTTGGGGTGATTGTGATAGGCTAGGTTGGATATTAAAGAGTGCAGGGTGTAAGGAGTAAATTGGGATTTGACAGGATAGGACATTAAATTGTGCAGGTTGTAAACAGGAGAGTGCTAGGGTATTGAAATATACTGCCAGTGTGGAGAGAGTGGGCTGAGTCTGCAGACTCAGGTTATGCAAAACACCAGCACAGCTTTGATGAGCGGAACAACATTTTCCTTCCCAGTAAATTTCATGATGAAGCAATTAAACAACTAGGCAAGAAAAGCTGATTAGATGTGTTTAAGGGCTGAGAAAGTGAAACTAAAATACTGACTAGTGGGCAGTGGCAGATGCACCAGGACACTGACAATGACAATAGAAAATATTTTGTTACTTAGGACATAATCCATCATTCATTTGCTCAACCATATGTAGACAACATCCTTCAGCACATCAATACACGCCAAAGCATCCATGTCTGCTAAGAATTGAGGATATGGGTGTTGTGCATCAACTCAAAGCTGGTACATACACAGGAAGTGGTTTAGCAGAGCGGTTACGCTGTTGAAGTCACTCAGCTTCCTCCTTCCTACTCCCACTGTGAAAGACTCGGGACTGAAGTTAGTGTTTGCTGGAGCAAACCAATCGCTGGACATTGTGTCACAGCCTGTGGCTCCTGTTGTTGAAATAAATGATACAATTGATCCGTGTGACCATTGCAGACATTGGGTAAGTGAAGCATTTTGAGTGAAATGCAGTGTATTGCCAGAGGTAGACAGGCCTTTATCTGTTCAAACTTCAAATAGTGTAGAGAGGCCTCCATATCATATATGTTGAATAAGCGCGTAACAGGAGTCACTGTGAGAAACGTTGTTCAGAGTTTATCTCTTTGGTCGCTAACTCTCCTCTCATAGCATCTGGTCTCATTCTGACTCCCTCCCAACTTTTCTTCCTGCTCCATTTGACCAAATTGCTTCTAATATCTGTTTGAAAACCATTTTTTGTCTCTGATCCTAATTTATATTCTTGTAGATTCATAGATGTTTACAGCACAGAAGGAGGCCATTTGGCCCATCATGTCCACACTGGTAACAAAGATCTGACTTCACTAATCCCATTTTCCAGGGCTTGGTCCATAGCCCTGGAGGCTATGGCAACACAAGTGTATACTTAAATACTTCTTAAATGTTACGAGAGTTTCTGACTCAACCACCCTTTCAGGCAGTGAGTTCCAGACTCCCACCAACCTCTGGGTGAAAACATTCTCCTCAACTCCCCTCTTAGCCTCTTACCTCTTACCTTAAATCCAAGTCCTCTGGTTAATGATCCCTCTACTAATGGAATAAGTGCCTTCCTATCTACCCTACCTATGCCCCTCATAATCTTATCCACCTCTATCAGGTCCCCTCTCAACCTCCACTGCTCCAAGGAAAACAACCCCAGCCTATCCAATCTTTCCTCATAACTCAGACCATCCAGCCCAGGCAGCATCCTGGTAAATCTCCTCTGCACCCTCTCCAGTGCAATCACATCCTTCCTATAATGTGGTGACCAGAACTGCATGCAGTACTCCAGCTGTGGCCTAACCAGCGTTTTATACAGTTCCAGCATAACCTCCCTGCTCTTGTATTCTATGCCTCGGCTAATAAAGACAAATATCCTATGTGTCTTCTTAACCACCTTACCTACCTGTCCCGCTACCTTCAGAGATCTGTGGATATGTACACCAAGGTCCCTCTGATCTTCAGTACTCTCCAGGATCCTACCTCTCATAGTGTAATTCCTTTGCCTTGTTAGCCCTCCCCAAGTGCATTACCTCACATTTTTCTGGGTTGAATTCCATTTGCCACTGCTCTGCCCACCTGACCAGTCCATTGATATCCTCCTGCAGTTTACACTATCCTCCTCACTATTTACCACCCGACCAATTTTCATCTCATCTGCGACCTTCTTGATCATATGCCCTACATTTAAGTCCAAATCATTTATGTGAACTACAAACAGCAAGGGCCCCAGCACCGAGCCCTGTGGAACCCCATTGGAAACAGACTTCCAGTCGCTGAAACATCCCTCTTACCTTACCCTCTGCTTCCTGCCTCTCAGCCAATTTTGGATCCAACATGCCACTTTGCCTTGGATCTCATGGGCTCTTACTTTCTTGACCAGCCTGCCATGAGGGACCTTATCAAAAGCCTTATTAAAGTCCATGTAGACTACATCAAATGCATTACACTCATCAACACTCCTGGTTACCTCCTTAAAATTTCAATCAAATTTGTCAAACCTTTCCTTAACAAACCCATGCTGACTATCCCTGATTAACCTGTGTCTCTCCAACTGTAGATATATTCTGTCCCTCAGAATTCTTTCTAGTAACTTCCCCACCACCGAGGTTAGACTGAGTGGCCTGTAATTTCCTGATCTATCCTTTCCTCCCTTTTTCAATAATGGGACCATGTTAGCAGCCCTCCAGTCCTCTGACACCTCACCTGTGGCCAGAGAGGATTTGAAAATTACTGCCAGGGCCCCTGATATCTCTTCCCTTTCCTCCCTCAACAGCCTGGGATACATCTCATCCAGGCCTATGGATTTATCCACTTTTAAGGCTGCTAAACCCGCTAGTACCTGCTCTTCTCTCTATGTTAATTTCCTCTAATATTTCACAGCTCTCCACCCTGATGTCTATACCCGTGTTGTCCTTTTCCATTGTGAAGACCAACGCAAAGTATTCATTGAGGACTGTCCCCACATCTTCTGGGTCCACACACAGATTAACCTCTATGGTCCCTAATTGGCCCCACTCTTTCCCTAGTTATTCTCTTACACTTTGTATATTTTTTAAAAATTGCTGCATCTAATTATAAAATGGGTTGATAGAATCATCTGGAGGAAATTTAAGCTGGTGGATCACCTGACATTGGGTGTAACTGAGGCAGTCACATCAGCAAACATTGGAGAAAAGCTGAGAAGCTGCCTGGCAGCTGCTGCCATCTTTGTTTAACTTGAGTGGATTTGGAGCACAATTTTAAATTTAATTTCACATCCTTTGGTTTCATAGGATTCCTGAATCTGGCTAGTGAAGTTGTGGGAAGAAACCAATGGCAAAAGAACAAGTGAAACAAACTCTTGGAACTACTGCACCAAATACTGAGTTTTCACAGTTGTTTTCTTGCTGACTAGTGGGAAAGGTTTTGATCACGGTAATTTTGGGTAGAGTTTACTTTCTATTCTTGGAGATTTCATAATCCCTTCAGGTTGATTGGTGCTTGGTAGCCTTAGGTTGGAACTCAGATGAGGGTCAAATGACCAACAACAAACCATGACCAACATCAGAACCAGCAGCAACTCCGACACTAATAACTAAACCAACACCAACATTAATAACTAAACCAACACCAACATTAATAACTAAACCAACAACATCAACACCAATAACTAAACCAACACCGATACTAATAACTAAACCAACCCGACACTAATAACTAAACCAACACCAAATTTAATAACTAAACCAACAACATCAACACCAATAACTAAACCAACACCAGCACTAATAACTAAACCAACACCGACACTAATAACTAAACCAACAACATCAACACCAATAACTAAACCAACACCGATACTAATAACTAAACCAACACCGACACTAATAACTAAACCAACACCAACACTAATAACTAAACCAACACCGACACTAATAACTAAACCAACAACACCAACACCAATAACTAAACCAACACCAACACCAATAACTAAACCAACACTGACACTAATAACTAAACCAACACCAACATTAATAACTAAACCAACAACACCAACACCAATAACTAAACCAACACCAACACTAATAACTAAACCAACAACACCAACACCAGTAACTAAACCAACACCGACACTAATAACTAAACCAACAACATCAACACCAATAACTAAAACCGACACCAATACCTAAACCAACACCGACACTAATAACTAAACCAACAACATCAACACCAATAACTAAACCAACACCGACACTAATAACTAAACCAACACCGACACCAATAACTAAACCAACAACACCAACATTAATAACTAAACCAACACCAACACCAATAACTAAACCAACACCAACACTAATAACTAAACCAACACCAACATTAATAACTAAACCAACAACACCAACACCAATAACTAAACAAACACCGATACTAATAACTAAACATTAATAACTAAACCAACACCGACACTGATAACTAAACATTAATAACTAAATCAACACCAACATTAATAACAACACCAATGCCAATAACTAAACCAACACTGACACTAATAACTAATCCAACACCAGCACTAATAACTAAACCAACACTGACACTAATAACTAAACTAACTCCAACACTAATAACTAAACCAACACCAACATTAATAACTAAACCAATGTCGACAATAATAACTAAACATTAATAACTAAACCAATACCAACATTAATATATATATAAACAAAAAAACTGCGGATGCTGGAAATTCAAAACAAAAACAGAATTACCTGGAAAAACTCAGCAGGTCTGGCAGCATCGGCGGAGAAGAAAAGAGTTGACGTTTTGAGGCCTCATGACCCTTCGACAGAACTTGAGTTCGAGTCCAAGAAAGAGTTGAAATATAAGCTGGTTTAAGGTGTGTGGGGGGGTGGGGGGAGAGAGAGAGAGAGAGAGAGAAGTGGAGGGGGTTGGTGTGGTTGTAGGGACAAACAAGCAGTGATAGAAGCAGATCATCAAAAGATGTCACAAACAACAGAACAAAAGAACACATAGGTGTTAAATTGGTGATATTATCTAAACGAATGTGCTAATTAAGAATGGATGGTAGGGCACTCAAGGTATAGCTCTAGTGGGGGTGGGGAGAGCATAAAAGATTTAAAAATATTTAAAAATAATGGGAATAAGTGGGAAAAGAAAAATCTATATAACTTATTGGAAAAAAACAAAAGGAAGGGGGAAGAAACAGAAAGGGGGTGGGGTGGGGGAGGGAGCTCAAGAACTAAAGTTGTTGAACTCAATATTCAGTCCAGAAGGCTGTAAAGTGCCTAGTCGGAAGATGAGGTGTTGTTCCTCCAGTTTGCGTTGGGCTTCACTGGAACAATGTAGCAAGCCAAGGACAGACATGTGGGCAAGAGAGCAGGGTGGAGTGTTAAAATGGCAAGCGACAGGGAGGTTTGGGTCATTCTTGCGGACAGACCGCAGGTGTTCTGCAAAGCTGTCGCCCAGTTTACGTTAGGTCTCTCCAATGTAGAGGAGACCGCATTGGGAGCAACGAATGCAGTAGACTAAGTTGGGGGAAATGCAAGTGAAATGCTGCTTCACTTGAAAGGAGTGTTTGGGCCCTTGGACGGTGAGGAGAGAGGAAGTGAAGGGGCAGGTGTTGCATCTTTTGCGTGGGCATGGGGTGGTGCCATAGGAGGGGGTTGAGGAGTAGGGGGTGATGGAGGAGTGGACCAGGGTGTCCCGGAGGGAGCGATCCCTATGGAATGCCGATAGGGGGGGTGAAGGGAAGATGTGTTTGGTGGTGGCATCATGCTGGAGTTGGCGGAAATGGCGAAGGATGATCCTTTGAATGTGGAGGCTGGTGAGGTGATAAGTGAGGACAAGGGGGACCTATCATGTTTCTGGGAGGGAGGAGAAAGCATGAGGGCGGATGCGCGGGAGATGGGCCGGACACGGTTGAGGGCCCTGTCAACGACCGTGGGTGGAAAACCTCGGTTAAGGAAGAAGGAGGACATGTCAGAGGAACTGTTTTTGAAGGTAGCATCATCAGAACAGATGCGACGGAGGCGAAGGAACTGAGAGAATGGGATGGAGTCCTTACAGGAAGTGCCCCCACAGCCCCAGCCATGTATTCACTATACCCCCTGACCTTCCCCTCTCCGATGCTGAACGTTCAGTTCTCAGCAAAGGATTTAGTTTCATACCCTTACACCCTCACCTCAATGAATTTTGGGCTCGGCATGATGCTGAACTGTTCTACCGCCGTCTTCGTCTCCGGGCTCACTTCTTTGGGCAGGAGTCCTCTCCCCATTCAACAGATCCTTTCACCCACCTCCAATATTCTCCCTCCACCTGGACCCCTCCCTCTGGATTCTTACCTTCTCTTGATCTTTTCATTGAGAACTGTCGGCGCGACATTAGTCGTCTCAATTTCTCTGCTCCTCTCACCCATTCTAATCTCTCTCTCTCTGAACTTACTGCACTCCATTCTCTCAGGTCCAACCCTGACATTGTCATCAAACCCGCTGACAAGGGTGGTGCTGTTGTTGTCTGGCGCACTGACCTCTACCTCGCGGAGGCTGAGCGTCAACTCGCAGACACTTCCTCCTACCTCTCCCTGGACCATGACCCCACCACTGAACATCAAGCCATTGTTTCCAGGACTGTCACTGACCTCATCTCCTCTGGGGATCTTCCTCCCACAGCTTCCAACCTGATAGTCGCCCAACCTCGGACGGCCAGCTTCTATCTCCTACCCAAAATCCACAAACAGAACTGCCCCGGTAGACCGATCGTGTCAGCTTGCTCCTGCCCCACAGAACTCATTTCTCGTTATCTTGACTCCCTTCTCTCTCCCCTTGTCCAGTCCCTTCCCACCTACATCCGTGATTCCTCTGACACCTTACGTCACATCAACAATTTCCAGTTCCCTGGCCCCAACTGCTTCCTCTTCATCATGGACGTCCAATCCCTCGACACCTCCATCCCCCACCAGGATGGTCTGAGGTCCCTTAACTTCTTCCTCGAACAGAGGCCCGAACAATCCCCATCCACCACTCCTCTCCTCCGTCTGGCTGAACTTGTTCTCACACTGAACAATTTTTCCTTCAACTCCTCTCACTTCCTCCAAATAAAAGGTGTGGCTATGGGTACCCGCATGGGCCCCAGCTATGCCTGTCTCTTTATGGGGTATGTGGAACATTCCTTGTTCCAGTCTTACTCCGGCCCCCTTCCACAACTCTTTCTCCGGTACATCGATGATTACTTCGGTGCTGCTTCATGCTCTCGTCGGGACTTGGAAAAATTTATTAATTTTGCTTCCAATCTCCACCCCTCCATCATTTTCACGTGGTCCATCTCTGACACTTCCCTTCCCTTCCTTGATCTCTCTGTCTCAATCTCTGGTGATAGAATGTCCACCAATATCCATTACAAACCCACCGACTCCCACAGCGACATCGACTACAGCTCCTCACACTCCGCTTCCTGTAAGGACTCCATCCCATTCTCTCAGTTCCTTCACCTCTGTCGCATCTGTTCTGATGATGCTACCTTCAAAAACAGTTCCTCTGACATGTCCTCCTTCTTCCTTAGCCGAGGTTTTCCACCCATGGTCGTTGACAGGGCCCTCAACTGTGTCCAGCCCATCTCCAGCGCATCCGCCCTCACGCCTTCTCCTCCCTCCCAGAAACATGATAGGGTCCCCCTTGTCCTCACTTATCACCCCACCAGCCTCCGCATTCAAAGGATCATCCTCCGCCATTTCCGCCAACTCCAGCATGATGCCACCACCAAACACATCTTCCCTTCACCCCCCCTATCGGCATTCCGTAGGGATCGCTCCCTCCGGGACACCCTGGTCCACTCGTCCATCACCCCCTACTCCTCAACCCCCTCCTATGGCACCACCCCATGCCCACGCAAAAGATGCAATACCTGCCCCTTCACTTCCTCTCTCCTCACCGTCCAAGGGCCCAAACACTCCTTTCAAGTGAAGCAGCATTTCACTTGCATTTCCCCCAACTTAGTCTACTGCATTCGTTGCTCCCAATGTGGTCTCCTCTACATTGGAGAGACCTAACGTAAACTGGGTGACCGCTTTGCAGAACACCTTCAGTCTGTCCGCAAGAATGACCCAAACCTCCCTGTCGCTTGCCATTTTAACACTCCACCCTGCTCTCTTGCCCACATGTCTGTCCTTGGCTTGCTGCATTGTTCCAGTGAAGCCCAACGCAAACTGGAGGAACAACACCTCATCTTCCGACTAGGCACTTTACAGCCTTCCGGACTGAATATTGAATTCAACAACGTCAGGCCTTGAGCTCCCTCCTCTTTCCCCACCCCCTTTCTGTTTCCCCCTTCCTTTTGTTTTTTTCCAATAAATTATATAGATTTTTCTTTTCCCACCTATTTCCATTATTTTTAAATATTTTTAAATCTTTTATGCTCTCCCCGCCCCCACTAGAGCTATACCTTGAGTGCCCTACCATCCACTCTTAATTAGCACATTCGTTTAGATAATATCACCAATTTATCACCTATGTGTTCTTTTGTTCTGTTGTTTGTGATATCTTTTGATGATCTGCTTCTATCACTGCTTGTTTGTCCCTACAACCACACCAACCCCCTCCACTTCTCTCTCTCTCTCCACCCACCCCCCCCACCCACCTTAAACCGGCTTATATTTCAACTCTTTCTTGGACTCGAACTCAAGTTCTGTCGTAGGGTCATGAGGACTTGAAACGTCAACTCTTTTCTTCTCCACCAACATTAATAACTAAACCAACAACTCCAGCACTAATAACTAAACCAACACCAATGCTATAATTAAATCAACAACACCAGCACTAACAACTAAACCAACTCCAACACTAATAACTAAACCAACACCGGCATTAATAACTAAACATTAATAATTAAACCAACACCGGCATGAACAACTAAACCAACAACAACACCAACACTAACAACTGAACTGAAACCAGCTCCATCACCAACACCAACACGATCTCTCTTTGTTGACCTGCTCTAAGATGAAGCTGGGCTTGCTGAGTTTTTCCAGCTATGTTTTTATTTAAGATTTCCAGCATCTGCAGTATTTGGCTTTTATTTCAGAGTTCACCTGGGATCCTGGTAATATTTATCCTTCAGCCAGCGTTACTAAAACATAGCTGCTCATTATCATTTTGCTGTTTGTGGGAGGGTGCTGTGCACTGTTTTCTACATCACATTGTCAACGTTTCGATAGCACTGTGGGTGTTCTGAAGTTGCAAAAGATGCTATAGAAATGGGAGCTTATTGGTCACTTTTCAGAAACCCCTTTACCTGATGTTATTCTGCAGTGAGTGACGGATGGAGCTTTCATCCCCTCAAAGCCCATCTTGTTGGGAGAGCAGCACTTCCAGGAAACGCAAAGCCTGGGCTAAGAGCAGAGATCAGTGGCAGACTCTCGATGAGAATCTCACAGACACAACCTCTCATTCAGGTAAGAGTGTTTCAGGTGAAAGTTGCTCTGGAACAGCTTAAAGGTGGGTGCTTGGATCTTGCAGTAGGCTGGTGTGCTCTGGGATCACTCTTGTTTGACATTTAATTTAAGGAGTGAACTTGTTTTGTAATTTTCTCACAAGCTATCTTTGCCAGTTTTCCCAGATTTCTCTGGTCTTTCTTCAAATTTTTGTCAGCTGAACAGAATCTTCTCTCTTATGGAAATTCATCCTCTCACTATCCCCAGCCACCATCACCCCACCCTCCCTCCCCCACTCCCATCCCCTTCACCCCTCAGTCTTCCCTTTTCTGGAGCTGAGAGAGCCTCAGCCTGTTCAACCTTTCCTGATGGGTATAGCTTCTCAGGACTTGTATCTCTCTAGTAGATTCATACACCTCCAATGGAGACCAGAACTGTACACAGTGCCTCAGGCATGGTCTACCCAATCTTCTACCCATGTTTAACATAAGATCTATCCCCTAAAAATCAACCCCAGTGAGTTGATCGTTTTTTTAATGGTTTTATGTGTCTTGGTGGACTCCCAGGTCCCTGTGCTCTTCTATCTCGTTTAAATACTTATTTTCCAAAGAACATGTGACCTTCTTATTTTTCCCACCAAAATGTATCACTTCACACAATCCATATTGAAGTTTATTTGTGAATTACATGCCCGCACACTGGGCAGAATTTTGCTGTCTGTGAACAGGGGGTGGGGCCCGCTAGCTGATGTGTAAAATGATGGGGAATGATGTCAGGCGGAACCCCTGATGTCACCCCCCCTCCAGTTAAATTTTCAGGAAGGTGGGGGCGCAGCGAGATCAGCTGTCCTCCCGCCGACCTGTCAATGGCCAATTGAGGCCATTGACAGGATCAATTATACAATTAAAGGACCTGCCCATCCACCCTTCAGGTTAGTGGGTCGGCCAGGAACCCCTGTGGGGAATAGAGAAAACATGAAACCTCATCCACCGGCGGGATGAGGTTTTGTACAGGGTTTTTAAAAGTTTATTAAAGTTATTCTGTAAATTATGAACATGTGACATTGTCACATGGGGTGGGGGACATATTAGGGAATTTTTTTTTCTATATTTAATCTTTTTCAAAGTGGAAGCGATCTCCCTGAGGCTGCACTTAGCTTCAGGGAGATGTGGGCTCTGTCGTGTGCATGTGTGAAAGAGCACACTCTCGCTCTTGGGGAATCCCCCCCCCCACCCCCCGCACAGGGAGCACATAGCGCTTCCCGCCGGACATCACACTGGGTGGGCCTTAATTGGCTGGCCCACGTAAAATGGCGGCGGGGCCCACTTCTCTGGTGGGGATCGGCTCCCTGCCCACTGGAGGTTGGGTTGGGCCTACCCACCCGACAGGCAGACAACTCTGCCCATTATTCACGAATGGTTTCCTGTATCTTTTTATGTCCTCTTCTCTGTTAACACGTGCTCCCCCAATTTGATATCATCTGCATATTTTGATATTGTACTTCTGATTCCTGAGTCCAAATCATTTTTATAAATGGTGGCCAGCACTGATTATTGTGGAACATTGCTTGGCACCTTCTACTTGTCTGGGTAAACACCTTGAACCTTCTGCTCTTTTCTGTTTTGTAGCTAATGTGTTGTTCATTCTGATACCATTCCCCTTGCTGCCACTGACATTAAGCTGATGGTCTATAGTTGCCTCGACTTTTTCTATGTTGCTCTTTAAATGTAGAAATAATATGAGCTGTTTGTCAGATCTGTGGCATTTCTAATGAATGTTTAAATAGATGTAATACATACTTATAAAAATATAAAAAGATGTCTCTTTTTAACCTTATCTCTATCTTGATCTTTCTTCTGTTATGCATGTTCCAAAGAATACTTTACTATTTCTTTTAATATTCCTTGATCATTTAATTATGTTGTTTATCTTTGGCTTGCTAATTGTTTATTTGACTTCTTTCCTAATGTTTTCAGATTCCTCTTTTGTCACCCCCGGGCCATGTTGTCTGTGTGTTTACTAGGTGCCTTTTTTCTTCAGTTTCAATTTTACCCTCATCTGTTTATTCATCCATGGTCTTGTTTTTTAATGGGATATATTGTTCCTGGGCTATATTGATCACTGTTCTCATTTCCTAACTTCCCTTCCAAGTCCACCAGTTAGCTGATATTGTTAACATCTCTCTCTCTCTTCAGATGCTTTCCCTCTCTCCTTTAAATCTCCCTGGAACAACCCTTGACCTTACCATCCGTGAGCACCGCTGCCCATTTCTAACCTCTCTTTCACCTTATTATTGACTTCCAAATTCATGTCCATCTTTCCTGGAACTCCATGTTTGAATTCCTCCAGTCATTTTCCCACCTCTGCCACAATGATGCAGGGCTCTTATCAAAGTCACAATGTGACTGTGACAAAGGTAAACTATTGCTCCTCCCCCTTCTCGACCTGTCTGTGGCCTCTGACATAGTGACCATGCCATCCTCTTCCAATATCTATCCACTGTCATTCAGCTCAGTAGAACTACTCTCACCTGTTCCAATCTTCCCTTTCTAATCATAGCCAGAGTATCACTTGTAATCTTTGTAAGTTACTCTAACACTTCCCTCCCTTCCTTGACCTCTCTGTCTCAATCTCTAGTGATAGACTGTCCACCAATATCCATTACAAACCCACCGACTCCCACAGCTATCTCGACTAAAGCTCCTCACACCCCGCTTCCTGTAAGGACTCCATCCCATTCTCTCAGTTCCTTCACCTCTGTCGCATCTGTTCTGATGATGCTACCTTCAAAAACAGTTCCTCTGACATGTCCTCCTTCTTCCTTAACCAAGGTCTTCCACCCCACGGTCGTTGACAGGGCCCTCAACTGTGTCCAGCCCATCTCCCGCATTTCTGCCCTCACAACTTCCCCCCCCCCCCCGAGAAACATGATAGGGTCCCCCTTGTCCTCACTTATCACCCCACCAGCCTCCGCATTCAAAGGATCATCCTCCGCCATTTCTGCCAACTCCACAGAATCACACAGAGCAGAAGAGGCCCTTCGGCCCATCGAGTCTGCACCGAAATGTGAAAAAAAACCTGACCTACCTACCTAAGCCCATTTACCAGCACTTGGCCCATAGCCTTGAATGTTATGACGTGCCAAGTGCTCATCCAGGTACTTTTTAAAGGGTGTGAGGCAACTCGCCTCCACCACCCTCCCAGGCAGCGCATTCCAGACCATCACCACCCTCTGGGTAAAAAGGTTTTTCCTCACATCCCCCTAAACCTCCTCTACCTCACCTTGAACTTGTGTCCCCTCGTGACTGACCCTTCAACTAAGGGGAACAGCTGCTCCCTATCCACCCTGCCCATGCCCCTCATAATCTTGTACACCTCGATCAGGTCGCCCCTCAGTCTTCTCTGCTCCAACGAAAATAACCCAAGTCTATCCAAACTCTCTTCATAACTTAAATGTTTCATCCCAGGCAACATCCTGGTGAATCTCCTCTGCACCCCCTCCAGTGCAATCACATCCTTCCTATAATGTGGCGACCAGAACTGCACACAATACTCCAGCTGTGGCCTCACCAAGGTTCTATACAACTCCAACATGACCTCCCTACTTTTGTAATCTATGCCTCGATTGATAAAGGCAAGCGTCCCATATGCCTTTTTAACCACCCCACTAACATGCCCCTCCACCTTCAGAGATCTATGGACACACATGCCAAGGTCCCTTTGTTCCTCAGAACTTCCTAGTGCCATGCTGTTCATTGAATACTGCCTTGTCAAATTATTCCTTCCAAAGTGTATCACCTCACACTTTTCCGGGTTAAATTCCATCTGCCGCTTATCTGCCCATTTGACCATCCCGTCTATATCTTCCTGTAGCCCAAGACACTCAACCTCACTGTTAACCACCCGGCCAATCTTTGTGTCATCCGCAAACTTACTAATCCTACCCCCCCACATAGTCGTCTATGTTGTTTATATAAATGACGAATAATAGGGGACCCAGCACAGATCCCTGTGGTACGCCACTGGACACTGGCTTCCAGTCACTAAAGCATCCTTCTGTCATCACCCTCTGTCTCCTACAACTAGGCCAATTTTGAATCCGCCTTATCAAATTTCCCTGTATCCCATGTGCATTTGTCGCCTTTATAAGTCTCCCATGTGGGACTTTGTCAAAGGCTTTGCTGAAATCCATATAAACTACATCAACTGCACTACCCTCATCTACACACCTGGTCACCTCCTCAAAAAATTCAATCAAATTTGTTAGGCATGACCTCCCTCTGACAAAGCCATGCTGACTTTCCCTGATCAAACCTTGCATCTCCAAGTGGAGATAGATTCTCTCTTTCAGAATTTTCTCCAATAGTTTCCCTACCACTGACATGAGATTCACTGGCCTGCAGTTCCCTGGCTTATCTCTACAACCCTTCTTAAATAGCGGAACCACATGAGCTGTTCTCCAGTCCTCTGGCATCTCCTCCGAGGCCAGAGAGGGATCAAAAATTCAGGTCAGAGCCCCTGCGCTCTCCTCCCTTGCCTCCCTCAGCAGTCTGGGACACAAATCATCTGGACCTGGAGATTTTTCCACTTTTAAGCCTGCCAACACCTCCAATACCTTGTCACTCCCAATATCAATTTGCTTAAGAACCTCGCAGTCTCTCTCCCTGAGTTCAATACCTTCATCCTCATTCTCTTGGGTGAAGACGGATGTGAAGTATTCATTCAACACTCTACCGATGTCCTCTGGCTCCACCCATAGATTGCCCCCTTGGTCCCTTATGGGTCCTACTCTTTCCCTGGTTACCCTCTTCCCATTGATATACTTATAGAATATCTCGGGATTTTCCCTACTTTTACCAGCCAGAGCTCTCTCGTATCCCCTCTTTGCTCTCCTAATTGCTTTCTTAAGCTCCACCCTGCACTGTCTGTACTCCACTAATGCCTCCGCTGATTTGCTTCCCTTGTACCTGCTAAAAGCTTCTCTTTTCTTTCTCATCGTATCTTGAATATCTCTGGCCATCCATGGTTCCCTGGGCTTGTTACTCCTTCCTATCACCCTAGAGGGAACATGTTGAGCCTGTACCCTCCCCATTTCCTTTTTGAACACCCCCCACTGCTCCTCTGTAGATTTCCCCACAAGTAACTGTTCCCAGTCCACCTTGGCCAGATCCTGCCTTATTTTACTAAAATCCACTACCCCCCAAGTCCAAAACATTTTTTTGTAACTTGCCTATTTCTTTGTCCATAACAAACTTAAACTGTACCATGTTGTGGTCGCTATCACTAAAGTGCTCCCCCACCACTACCTCAGCCACTTGTCCAGCTTCATTCCCCAGAATTAGGTCCAGCAATGCACCGTCCCTTGTTGGACCCTCTACATATTGACCTAAAAAGTTCTCCTGAACACATTTCAAGAAATCCACTCCATCCAAGCCTTGAACGCTATGTCTATCCCAATTAATGTTGGGAAAGTTGAAAACACCTAATATAATTACCCTACTGTTATTGTTTTTACACAGTTCTGGACTTAATATTTTCTCCAATAGTTTCCCTACCACTGATGTGAGACTCACTGGCCTGTAGTTCCCTGGCTTATCTCTACAACCCTTCTTAAATAGCGGAACCACATTAGCTGTCCTCCAGTCCTCTGGCATCTCCTCCGAGGCCAGAGAGGGATTAAAAATTTGGGTCAGAGCCCCTGCGATCTCCTCCCTTGCCTCCCTCAGCAGTCTGGGACCCAAATCATCTGGACCTGGATATTTGTCCACTTTTAAGCCTGCCAACACCTCTAATACCTTAATATAAAAGCAAAAACTGCAGATGTTGGAAATCCAAAACAAAAATAAAAATAACTGGAAAAACTCAGCAGGTCTGACAGCATCTGAGAGGAACACAGTTAACGTTTTGAGTGCATATAACTCTTCAACAGAACTAAGGAAAAATAGACGAGAGGTGAAATATAAGTTGGTTTAAGGGGGGTGGGACAAGTAGAGCTGGATGAAGGGCCAGTGATAGGTGGAGATAACCAAAAGATGTCATAGACAAAAGGACAAAGAGGTGTTGAAGGTGGTGATATTATCTAAGGAATGTGCTAATTAAGGGTAGAAAGCAGGACGAGCAAGGTACAGATAGCCCTAGTGGGGGTGGGGTGGGGTGAAGGAATCGAAATAGGCTAAAAGGTAGAGATAAAACAATGGATGGAAATACATTTAAAAATAATGGAAATAGGTGGGAAAAGAAAAATATATATAAATTATTGGAAAAAAGGGGGGGATTGGAAAGGGGGTGGGGATGGAGGAGAGAGTTTATGATCTAAAATTGTTGAACTCAATATTCAGTCCAGAAGGCTGTAAAGTGCCTAGTCGGAAGATGAGGTGCTGTTCCTCCAGTTTGCATTGGGCTTCACTGGAACAATGCAGCAAGCCAAGGACGGACATGTGGGCAAGAGAGCAGGGTGGAGTGTTGAAATGGCAAGCGACAGGGAGGGCTGGGTCATTCTTGCGGACAGACCGAAGGTGTTCCGTAAAGCTCCAACACCTTGTCACTCCCTATATCAATTTGCTCAAGAAGCTCACAGTCTCTCTCCCCATTTCCATACCTTCATCCTCATCCTCTTGGGTGAAGACGGATGTGAAGTATTCATTCAACACTCTACCGATGTCCTGCGGCTCCACCCATAGATTGCCCCCTTGGTCCCTTATGGGCCCTACTCTTTCCCTGGTTATCCTCTTCCCATTGATATACCTATAGAATATCTCGGGATTTTCCCTACTTTTACCAGCCAGAGCTCTCTCATATCTCCTCTTTCCTCTCCTAATTGCTTTCTTAAACTCCACACAGGCAATGACAATCTTCAAGCCAGAAGGATGGGCTTGGAGATGCAGGGTCCCAGAGTGACCCAGCCCAAGCTAGGCAAAACACATTTCCAAGGGGAGCAGAGTTCATGGGGTGAGGGGTCACGAGGGAGGTGTTAGTGGGATTTCAGTGGGCCTCCCCTTACCGATGTCAAGTCCCTCGATTAGGCATTGAGTGCCTTCAATCAAGGGACTCTCCCACCCCAGAGATAACCAGCTGCTTCATGGTTTAGCTGCCGTGTTTGCCTCATGGCGACAGGCCCACCCATAGCTGGGTTCACACCAGCAGTGTCAGGATGAGGCCCTTATGTGGGCATTAATTGGCCATTAAGGGCCTGAATAACCAGTGGGACAGGCAGGTTCACCGTGGACCCTATGCCCAGAACTTACTTCTGGCGGAGGTGGGAAGGCAGCAGGGTTCAGGTATGACACCATCCCATCTCTTTAAATTCCCTTAAAGGTAGAAGATTCCATCCATAGAGTGATTTATGGTACAGAGCAAGTCCATTTGGCCCATCAGATCTATGTCGGCTCTCTCTGTGTTGCAATCCAGTCCGTCTCACCCCTCCCCAGCTCGACCCCTGGAGCCAGAGGAATTCGGGTGTATATGCTCATAAATCAATGAAGCTGGCAGGTTGAGAGAGCAGTCAATAAAGCAAACAGTATTCTAGGCTTTATCAATAGGGGCATAGAGTACAAAAGTAAGGAAGCTCTGTTAAACTTGTATATAACATTGTTTCAGCCTCAACTGGAGTATTGTGTCCAGTTCTGGGGACCACACTTTAGGCAGGATGTGAAGGCATTAGAGAGGGTGTTAAGGGTTATTCCACAAACATTCACTCCCTCCATCACCGATGCACAGTTGCAGCAGTGTGTGTACCATCTACAAGATGCACTGCAGGAATCCACCAAGGCTCCTGAGGCAGCACCTTCCAAACCCACAACCACTACCATCTAGAAGGACAAGGGCAGCAGACACAATGGAACACCACCACCTGGAAGTTCCCCTCCAAGTCACTCACCATCCTGACTTGGAAATATATTGTCATTCCTTCACTGTCGCTGGGTCAAAATCCTGGAAACTCCCTCCCTAACAGCACTGTGGGTGTACCTACACCACATGGACTGCAGCGGTTCAAGAAGGCAGCTCACCACCACCTTCTCAAGGGCAAATAGAGATGGGCAATAAATACTGACCTAGTCAGCCCACATCCCATGAATTGATAAAACAAATTATTCACAAGGATGGCTCCAGGGTTGAGGAACTTCAGTTATGTAGCTCAAGTGGAAAATGCTGGGAGTATTTTCCTTGGAGGAGAGAAGGTTGGGAGGAGATTTGTTAATGGATTCAACATCATGAGGGGTCTGGACAGAGTAGATAGGGAGAAACTGTTCCCACTGGTGGAAGGATCAAGAACTACAGGGCACAGGTTTAAGGTCATTGGCAAAAGAATTGATGGTGACATGAGGAAAAACTGTTTCACGCAATGACTGGTTAGGATCTGGACTGCGCTGCCTGATAGTGTGATGGAGACAAAGTCAATTGAGGTTTGCAAAAGGCAATTGGATCATTATCCGAAAAGGAAAGATATTACAGGATTATGGGAAAAGGTGAGGGTGTGACACTAGGTGAGTAGGCCCTTCAGAGGGCTAGCACAGACACAATGGGTCAAATGGGCTCTTTTTGTGCTGTCACCGCTCTATGATTCTGTGACTCTTTGTTTCCAGCCGATCTCTGCTAGATCCTTTCTCACCATCACTGAAATTCAACAAGGCAGGAAATCATTCAGCCCATCTTGCCTGTGCTGGCCCTTTGAAAGAACAACCATTCTTGGCTCCACATCCTTGCTTTTTGACCATAACCCTCATCCTCTGGTCCTAGTCCAACTCACTTTTAAAACTATAGAATCAGCTTCCACCACCTTTTCAGACAGAGTGTCCCAGATTCCGATAACTGAGTGAAAAGCTTATTCCACACCTTCCTTCTAATCTTTTGCCAATGATCTTGAATCTATGGTTTCTGCTTATTAACCCACTTACCAGGGGGAATAATTTTTCTCTATTCCTCTATCAAAACCTCCTGTCATCTTGAAAACTTCTATTAGGTTATTGATTAGCTCTCCATGTTCCAAACTCTCTTCATAACTGAAATTTTTCATTCCTGCTATATTTTCTCAGCATCCTTTCTAAGGTCTTTATATCTCTCCTGGAATGTGGAATCATATACAATATTCTGTTTGAGGCCTAACCAATGATTTTCACCTTAGATTTAAAGTAGTTATGGAAAGGGACAAAGAAAAATCAAATTATTTTATGATCACTATTACCCAGATGCCCTCCCACTGTAGTGCATTTCAGTTGCTCTACTTTGTTTCCTAGAACTAGATCCAGCATTCCTTCATTTCTCATTAGAGTAGAAACAGAGTGATGAAGCTAATTTTCCAGCGCACCGTTTATAAATTCATCACCCTCATTATTCTTCACTGTTTCTTCCAAGTTTATTTTACTTATTATTTTATGGGATGTAAACATTGCCAAGGCAAGGCTGGAATTTATTGCCCATCTTAAATTATCCTTGAGATGGTTGTGGTGAGCCACCTAATGGAGTTCCGTCCATCTGGTGTAGGGACACCCACAATAATGTTAGAGAATTCCAGGTTAGGGAATTTGAAATCTATTACCATTATTGCTCTACTATTTTTACAATTCTCAGAAGTTAGCCTCCAAACTTGCTCTTTCATCTCCTTCTCACTAACTGGGGTCTATCATAAAAATGAAGCAATCTAAGGATTCCTTTTCCCTTCCTTAACTCTAACCAAATGGATTCAGTTTTGAATCGTCTACATCCCTCTGTAGGATTATAATATAAAACTTTGTTCAATGCTTCCATTGCCTCTTTTATTCTTCTTTTTCCTATTCCTCCTGAGTATATTGCTGCCAGGAATGTTTTTATTCCCATTCCTGTTCATGTTTAAGCTGAGTCTCCTTTATAGTCAGTATATCATAACGCCATGTGACATTTTGCTTTCGCTATCTTGTCACTCCTTACATGAACAAACATATCACCTGGAGCTAATCCATTGCTTAATTTCCATTCCCATAATTCCATCTTCTGGCACTACTTCCCATGCCCCACCCCTGCACCACGGATACTGGAAGCTATTCACTTTCTCCAGGTCTTCACCCATAATCTTTACATATTCACTCCAACTCTCTTCTATATAGGATCAAACTGACAATCCTACATTGGGTCTTTGGTCCACTGTACTTAATACTCCTGACTTTTCTCCAGTTCTCCAGATACTTAGTCATGTGTACATCACATAAAGCTATCTGAAAACATCATTGACCATTGCATTTCCTATCTCACTTGCTCAGTTAAAACATCCATGACAATCAGGTAAAGAAAGGGGCTCAGTGCCGAACCTCAGTGCAATCCGAGGTTGACTTTGAAACTGTCCATCTCCCTGACACTGCTCCTTACTCTTGCCTGGCACTCCTTCTACTGGTCTTGTAACAGCCATATGTACTTCTCAGGGTCTCCACGAGTTCTAGCACATCTCCAAGCTTCCACCCTAGGTACCTGGTCATAAGCCTTCTCTATATTGGTGAATACAGTCTTCATGTTGCATTGGTCTTCCCAATATTGCTCTCAAAAGAAATGTCTTCTTCCGGTTATGAATTCAGACTGACCTTCATCAATTCCATTATTTTTCTCGGTCTCTGGCTTTTGATTCTCTCCCATATTTTGAAAGTATGTAGTAGGAGATTAATTCCTTGGTAGTTTTTGCAATGTCGAATGCACCCCTTTCCTTTGAATGTTGGTATCAATTAAGATACCTCCATGCCCTTGTAACACAACTGCGTCATTGGTTCAGTGCCTGGATCCCATATTCACCTAGGCAGGTCCATACTTCTGCTGGTATCTCATCTAGTTGCACTGCTTTGCCATTTTTCATTCATCCCATTGGGAACATAGGAGCAGGAAGAGGCCATTTGGCCCTTTGAGCCTGCTGCACCATTCAATAAGATCATGGCTGAGCTGGTTGTTGTCTCAGTGCCACTTTCCTGTCTGCCCCTTGAACCCCTTGCCTAACAAGAATCTGTCTAACTCAGCCTTGAATAAATTTAAAGCCCCAGCCTCCAGTGCTTTCTGGGGAAGGGAATTCCACACACTAATGATCCTTTGCGAGAAAAGAAATCTCCTCATTTCTGTCTTAACAGGGAAATCTCTTAATCTTAAAATATGCCCCAAGTTCTAGTCTCACCCTCAAGGGGAAACATCCTCCTGGTACTCACCCTTTCAAATCCCCTCAAGATCTTATGTGTTTCAATAAAATCACCACTCATTCTTCTAAACTCCAATGGGTATAGGCCCAACCTGTTCAACCTTTCTTCATAGGATAAGCCCTTCATCCCAGAATAAGTCTATTTCAGTGCTGTTCTGATTTCTTCCAGATTGATGCTCGTTGTCATTCCTGGATATGCAGCTAACTCTTCTGCCTTTGTTCTCAGGTTTTCTTCATTCATAAATTAGTTAAAGAACTAGCCCCACCTCTCTTTGATTCCATTCTCTTTCACTAAGGTTCCTCCACATGTATCAGTGATTGTACATATTACAAGTATTGCTAACCTATCTCTAGCAGCTGCTTTTCCGGAGATACCTTTTAGTCCATTTCACATATTTCTTCCATGGCCAGGTAGTTTTCCATAGCAGTCTCTTCCTGTGTATTCCTTTTGGCCATTTTGTACTGTTGTTTATCTTTGTTAAGCCCTGACTCTTTACGCTTCTTTAACAATTCCTTCTTTTCTTTTATGCCACATTCCGTGGTTTTTTTCCACCACCAAGTTCCTTTTCTAGACTTTCTCCTCCCTGATTTTTCACACCAATTTTCTGAATCAAGTTTGACCAGTCTTTTGCTTGTTTATCTTTGAAACTTGTGCAATTTATTAATAATTATAAGGTTTCATTAGTAGTAATGTTTACTAGCAGTAGTAAAGCTTAATGGGAGTAGTAGGGCTTATTAATTGTAAATTATTTAACAAAATAATAATTAATTAACAAATAATAAAGATGGCAGGGCAGGTGACGTGTTGCAACTGCAGAATGTGGGACTCTTAGATGCTAGTGCGATCCATGCAAACACCGTGTAGTAAGTGTCTACAGCTTAAGGAGCTTCTGCTGACTCATTGAGCTGGGGGGCTGAGATACAGACAACAACCATGGATCAGGGAGGCGGAAAGCTACCTGGACACTTTATTCCAGGATCCAGTCACACCCTTAGGATAGGGTCATCTGATTTGGTCAGCGGTCAGGGACAGGAGCATGTGACTACAAGTGAGGCAGGTATGGGGATCTAGGTGATAGAAGTGGAAGAGCCTCAGCCTTTGCAATTGTCCAACAGGTTCAAGGTTGATGCAGCCTGCACAGATGAAAGTGGGGGATGCAGGTTGGAAGAGGGTGATAACCATGGCATCATGGTACAGGAAACCATGCAAGCGGGATGGGAGGGCGGGGGGGGAAAATAGGAAGGTAGTGATAGTAAGGGATGTCATAGTCCAAGGTTCTCTGCAGCTGAGTGCGAGTGTCTAGACAGCCGTGTTGCCTGCCCAATGCCAGGGCTCGTGGCATCTACTTAGGGCTGGAGAGGAACTTGCAGTGGAAATAAGGGGGACCAGTGATTGTGGTCCATGTGGGTACCATTTGCATAGCTAAGACTAGGAAAGAGGTTCTGCTTAAGTATCATGAGCAGCCAGTTGCTAAAATAAAGAGCAAAACTTCAAAGGTAATAATCTTTGGATTATTACCTGAGCCACGAGCAAATTGGCATAGAGCAAATAAGATTCGAGAGATGAATCCATGGCTCAAAGATTGGTGTGGGAGAAATGGGCTTTGATTCATGGGGCACTTGCTCCAGTGTTGGGGAAAGTGGGAGTTGCACTGTTTAATGGTCTACACATGAACTGTTCTGGTGAGCTGGTGATAGAGGGAGCTTTAACCTAAATAGTGGGAGGAAGGGATTGTGTGAAAGAAGATGTACCAATCAAAGGGAAACAATGAGGTAATACAGCAGAGTAGCGATTTCAGTAATGATAACCAGGGTGTGGCAAGAAGTGACAGAGAGTACAAACATAAGAGTGCACCAGTAGATAAGGCCAGAGATTGCAAAAATTGTAAAAAAGCAGAGTTAAAGGCTCTGTATCTGAATGCATGCAGCATTTATAACAAAATGGGTGAATTGTTAGCACAGATAGAAACAAATATGTATGATCTGATAGTCATTACAGAGACATAGTTGCAAGATGACCAAGGCTGGAACCTGAATGTTGAAGGGTATTTGATGTTTCGATAAGATAGGAAGCGAGGAAACGTTGATGTAGCTCTGCTAATTAAAGATGTCATTAGTACAGTATTGAGGGATGAACTTATCTCAAAAGAGCAGATATAGAATCAGTTTGGGTAGAGTTAAGAAATAGTAAAGTTAAGAGGTCATTTGTGGGAGTAGTTTAAAAACCCCTATCAGTAGTTACACTGCAAGACAGAGTATATAGGAAGAAATAAATGGGGCGTGCAATAATCATGGGTGACTTTAATCGATATCTATGCTTTTTTAGCATTTTTGCAATGTCTGGCCTAATCTATAGACAGGCTGGGAGAATCAGGTTGGGAAAGGTAGTCTGGAAAATGAGTTCATCGAGTATATTTGGGACAATTTCTTAGAGCAATACACTCTAGAGCCAACCAGGGAACCTGGACCCTTGACCTGGTAATAAGCAATGAGACAGGATTAATCAATATAAAAACAAAAAAACTGCGGATGCTGGAAATCCAAAACAAAAACAGAATTACCTGGAAAAACTCAGCAGGTCTGGCAGCATCGGCGGAGAAGAAAAGAGTTGACGTTTCGAGTCCTCATGACCCTTCGACAGAACTAGATTAATCAATAACCTCATGGTTAAGGAGCCTCTATGTCACAGTGATCATAACATGATGGAATTGCATGTTCAGGTTGAAGGGTAGAAATGTCAGTCTAAACCTGAATAAAGGTAATTCTAGGGGTATTAAAGCAGCTAATGTGAATTAGGAAACTAGATTAAAAGGTAGGACAGTAGAGATGTAGTGACAGACTTTTAAGGAGATATTAAATAACTCTCAGGAAAGACTTAGCCCAGTGAGAAAGAAAGGCTCTTTGAGAAGGATATATCATCCATGGCTGAACAAGGAGTTTAAGGATAGTATCAAATTGAAAGAAACACAGTCAAATCTGCAATGCTAGAAACAAAAACTAAAAAATGCTGGAAAAGCTCAGCACATCTGACAGCATCTGTGGAGAGAGAGAGACAGAGATAACGTTTCGAGTCTGTATGACTCTTCAGATCGGTAAATATTAGAGGTAGGTTGGAAGATTGGACAGATTTTAAGAACTAGCAAATAATGATTTTAAAAAATAATAAAGAGGGAGAAATAAAAACATGAGAGAAAGCTAGCCAGTCATATAAAAACAGATAGTAAGAGTTTCTACAAGTATTTAAATAGGAAACGGCAAATCAAAAGGTAAAAGGAAGGAAGGAACTGAAAACAGAGATAGTAGATGCACTGGTTATAAACTTCTCCTTAGATTCTGAAAGTGTCCCAGTGGATTGGACAGTGACTCATGTAACACCTTTATTCAGGGAATCAGGGAGACAGAAAGCAGGAAACTGCAGGGCCACTTAGCCTAACGTCTGTCAAAGGGAAATTGCTGCAATCCATAAAACCATAAGATATAGGAGCAGAAATTAGGCCATTCAGCTCATCGAGTCTGCTCCACCATTCAATCATGGCTGATAAGTTTCTCAACCCCATTCTCCCGCCTTCTCCCCGTAACCTTTGATCCCCTTACTTATCAAGAACTTATCTATCTCAGTCTTAAATATACTCAATGACCTGGCCTCCACAGTCTTCTGTGGCAATGAATTCCATAGATTCACCACTCTCTGGCTAAAGAAGTTTCTCCTCATCTCTGTTCTAAAAGGTCTTCCCTTTACTTTGAGGCTGTGCCCTCGGGTGCTAGTCTCTCCTACTAATGGAAACATCTTCCCCACGTCCACTCTATCTAGGCCTTTCAGTATTCTGTAAGTTTCAATCAGATCCTCCCTCATCCTTCTAAACTCCATCGAGTATAGACCCAGAGTCCTCAAACGTTCCTCATATGTTAAGCCCTTCATTCCTGGGATCATTCTCGTGAACCTCCTCTGGACCCTCTCCAGGGCCAGCACATCCTTCCTGAGATATGGAGCCCAAAATTGCTCACAATATTCTACATGTGGTCTGACCAGAGCCTTATAAAGCATCAGCAGAACATCTCTGCTTTTATATTCTAGTCCTCTCGAAATAAATGCCAGCATTGCATTTGTCGAAGGGTCATGAGGACTCAAAACATCAACTCTTTTCTTCTCCGCCGATGCTACCAGACCTGCTGAGTTTTTCCAAGTAATTCTGTTTTTGTTTTGCATTTGCCTTCCAGACTACCGACTCAACCTTAAGAGAATCCTGGACTAGGACTCCCAAGTCCCTTTGCACTCCAGATTTCTGAATTCTCTCCCCATTTAGAAAATAGTCTATGCCTCTATTCTTCCCACCAAAGTGCATGACCTCACACTTCCCCACGTTGTATTCCATCTGCCACTTCCTTGCCCATTCTCCTAACTTGTCCAACTCCTTCTGCAGCCTCCCCGCCTCCTCAATACTACCTGTTCCTCCACCTATCTTTGTATCATCTGCAAACTTAGCCAGGATGCCCTCAGTTCCTTCATCTAAATCATTAATGTATAAAGTAAAAAGTTGTGGTCCCAACACTGACCCCTGCGGAACTCCACTAGTCACTGGCCGCCATCCTGAGAAGGACCCCCTTATCCCCACTCTCTGCCTCCTGCCAGACAGCCAATCTTCTATCCATGCTAGTACCTTGCCTCTAACACCATGGGCTCTTATCTTACTGAGCAGCCTCCTGTGCAGCACCTTGTCAAAGGCCTTCTGGAAGTCCAAGTAGATAACATCCATTGGCTCTCCTTTGTCTAACCTACTTGTTACCTCCTCAAAGAATTCTAACAGATTTGTCAGGCATGACCTCCCCTTGATGAAACCATGCTGACTTTGCCCTATTTTACCATGCACTTCCAAGTATTCTGAAATCTCGTCCTTAATAATGGACTCTAAAATCTTACCAACGACCGAGGTCAGGCTAATCGGCCTGTAATTTCCTGTCTTTTGCCTCACTCCCTTCTTAAATAGAGGGGTTACATTAGCAATTTTCCAGTCCTCTGGGACCTTCCCTGACTCCAGTGATTCCTGAAGATCGCCACTACGCCTCTACTATCTCATTAGTAAGGAGGATATAGCAAGGTATTTACAGATGATTATGGCAAAATACTGTGGATGCTGAAACAAAAGCAAAAACTGCAGGAAAAACTCAGCAGGTCTGACAGCATCTCTAGAAAGAAAGACAGAGTTAACGTTTTGAGTCTATGACTCTTCAGAGCTAAAGAGAAGTACAAATCTGATGAAATATATAATGTTTAAGGGGGGTGGAACAGGTGAAGCTGGATAGAAGACCAGCGACAGGTGGAGGCAAAGGAGAGATTGCAAAAGATGTCATGAACAAAAGGTCAAAGGGGTGTTGATGGTGGTGATACTGGCTAAAGGAGATGTTAATAGTGACATTAAGAGTAGAAAGCAGAATGAGCAAGTGACAATGGCCCTAGTGGGAGTGGGGTGGGGGGAAGGGATGGTGATGGGGAAAAAGATCGAAAATAGGCTAAAAGCTGGGGATAAAATAACGAATAAAAATGGAAATAAATTTAAGAAATAATAATAATAAAGATAAGTGGGAAAAAATAAATAAAAATTTCAAAATAAAAATGAATATTGAAAACAGGGGATCAAAAAGGAGGTGGGGATGGAGGAGACAGTTCATGATCTGAAATTGTTGAGCTCAATATTCAGTCCGGAAGGCTGTAAAGTGCCTAGTCGGAAGATGAGGTGCTGTTCCTCCAGTTTGCGTTGAGCTTCACTGGAACAATGCAGCAAGCCAAGGACAGACATGTGGGCCTGAGAGCAGGGTGGTGTGTTGAAATGGTAAGTGACAGGGGTGTCTGGGTCATGCTTGTGGACAGACCGAAGGTGTTCATTTGGTCTCTCCGATGTAGAGGAAACTGCATTGGGAGCAGCGAATGCAGTAGACTAAGTTGAGGGATGTACAAGTGAAATGCTGCTTCACTTGAAGAGACTGTTTGGGCCCTTGGACGTTGAGGAGGGGGGAAGTAAAGGGGGCAGGTGTTGTACCTTCTGTGGTTGCATGGGAAGGTGCCGTGGGAAGGGGATGAGGTGTAGGGGGTGATGGAGGAGTGGACCAGGGTGTCCCGGAGGGAATGGTCCCTCTAGAATGCTGATGAGGGGTGAAGGGAAGATTTATTTGGTGGTGTCATCATGTTGGAGTTGGCGGAAATGGCGGAGGATGATCCTTTGAATGTGGAGGCTGGTGGGGTGATAAGTGAGGACAAGGGGGACTTGTCTTTGAATGTCTCTTTCCCAGAAGGCTGTGGAGGCTGGGTCATGGAATTTATTCAAGCTTGAGTTAGATGTTTGATAAACAAGAGAGTCAAGGTTATTGGGGGCAGACAGGAAAGCGGAGTTGACACCACAACCAGATCAGCCATGATCTTATTGAGTGGTGGAGCAGGCTCACTATGATCTACTCCTGCTCCTAAGTCCTACCACCTATGTTCCTATCTTCTACGTCTTCCAAGGTGTCTGTTGTAACTTCTTCTATTTCTTTTAGTTGTCTCTCCAGCTGCTGTCTGACTTACCCCTTCATTTATGGATCTTTGAGCTTCCTCCTCCTGATGTTCTGTCTGCCTCTTGTCTGCTCCTATTTTGGTTTCATGTTGACCAGTTCTGCCATCAGCCCTCAATGTTGGGAAGACTTTACAATTCTTTGCTGCCTTTGTATGTTCTTTTGCTGTAGTCCAGCTGTGTTCTCCACAATCACTGTTGTCGGTTTTCTGCATTTTTGGTACTGGGGCGGGATCATTGCAGGTTTGTGTTAAGCGCGGTTGTGAACAGGAAAAAGACTGTTTTACCCACAGGCCAGAATGGTGACCTTTCACACTATCAGCCCGAACCCCCCTCACTGATCATGCATTCCTGGGAAAAGCGCCGTTTCGATGGTGAGCAGGCTCCCATTCGCCCTCAGCGCTTCAACAAACTGGGTGCAATATATTTAAAGTCCAGCTGCACACACCCCTCTCAGTGCTTCCAGCCCAGGACTGCTGAACAGAAGACATGGCCCTGAAAGGCAAGAAGACTACAGCCCCCGATTCAGCGACACGCCCCTGGAACACTTTTTCAATGTGGTGGAGGTTCACTGTGATGTCCTCTGGCCACAGGAGGGGCAGCAATATCACCAATCCAGCCTGGGAGGTGGGGGCAGTGCTGGTCAGTGTCAATGCCCTGCAAAAGAGGACAGCCACCCAGTGCCAGAAGAGGATGAGTGATGATCTCCGCTCTGCCAGGGTAAGTCACTCTGATCATCACTCTCAACTCACACACTCACAAACCCATCACACATCCATAGGGATCTCACTTACATTTCAAAGTACATCACCATTCACTCTCTCACTCACACCTTTGTTGTCCTTATCCCTTCCATGGGACCACTCACCACCCATACATACCAGGCATAGTTATCACCTGGCCTGTCGGGCGTCCTGCTCACACTCTCCCCATATTCAAGGCACACTGACATGCAACAAAACAGAGAGGCCACAGACTGGTGGAGGAATGCCTGAAATCAAGGTCCTCATGAACTTTGAAAACAGAGCCATCCAGCTGGGCGGTGAGGATCTGGTCCTGTCCTGTGCTGCCGCTGAGGTTGGTGCTGCTCTACTGAGTGAGGATCCAGCAGTGCAACATCCATCAGACACAATGCTGTGAATGATGTGTCCTCTTTCACAGGCCACTGCCATGCACCAATTATCTCGCCTTGCTTTCACAGGCACATCTGCCAAACAGGCGACAGAGTCCATGACCCAGGTCTTTGACTTAAGGCCCGAAAACACCTCTGAAGAGGCATCTGCTGAAGCCCCAATTGAAGACCAGTCACAGCGCTCACCCGCACCCACAACCATCGCAGGGACACACACCTCAGTGGGACCCTGTTCTAGAGTACCCTCAGGATCACAATCTGGTGAGCACATCGCACTGTCTGACCCACAGCAGGCAGCGGCAGGGACTTACCAGGCTCCTGGCACTCAGAGGGCTTCTGTAGGCCAGAAATCTGCTGAGTCTGAGTCAGATGACGAGCCTCTGTCTGGACTTGGTTCTACCTCAGTTGCTGGAGCTGTAGAGGCAAGTTCGGGAACACCAGGAGGGGATGTCCACTGCACTCCTCAGATTGCAAGACATGATAGAGGAGTCCGCCCACCTTCAGGCTGGGGTGATAGCGCCAGCATGCCAACGCACTGTCAACACTGGCAGGATGGTGGCTGGCATAGAGACCTTGGTCCAGGACGTTGCTCCTGCACTGCTGCGTGGGTTTGGCTCCATTGCTGATGCCATATTTGGCCTCCAACAGTGTGTATGTGAGAAGGGTGCAGGTCAGTTCGATCTCACTCGAGCTACCCCTTCTCCTCAAGGAATCAGCCAGGGGCCCTCGGGCACCTGTAGGGAGGAGGATGAGGTGCACACTCTGGATCCATCCATCCAGTGACTCTGGGAGTGTCCGGCACATCTCACTCCCCTTTCCCTGTGACCTCAGCAGCTCCAGCTCCACAGGCTGAAGAAGATGCTACTGCCTGAATGCAGGCCAGGGTCCTCCAGATCTCGGCCCTTTAAAGTCATCACAGACAGAGTGTCGCAGTCAGCAGGCTGCTCCACCTCCGCTGTGGATGTCTGGGAAGCAACAAGACGGCAGGATTAGGATGGTTAAAGAGGATTACTTCCACAGCCTGGACACAGGTGTTAATCACTTGTACATAATGTTCACTATTGTCAATAAACTCCCACAATTGTCTTCCTGCCTATGGCTCCTTGTTCTGATGAGCAGTGTTTGTGCCACTCCGATGTGAAACCTTTCTGCACAAGATAATGGCAGGTGTCTCAGTCCAGGGCCTCTTCCCTGTGCTTCGTGCAGCTTTCAAAACAAAATGACGGTCTGGCCTCACACTCCCTGGAAACATTACTGATGCCTGCACCTCGGCGGTGCTGGTCATTGCTGCCAGAATGTAGTGGGCAGGCATCACAGAGTTCTCTCATTCTCTCTGTGTGCTCTCTGCAACTTTAAGGCAGGGTTGGCCCCCGTCACACCAGCATCTGCGACCAGTGATGCTGTGCACCAGCTCCTGAAGGGCTGAGGTGCTGAAGGCGGACACAGCATCAGATGCGTCTAAAGTTTCATGGCTGCATCTCTGAGAGGGTCCTGATCATGGAGCGCAAGCAACCTGCCCTCGGCCAGACAGGAGTCAGACATTCTCAGAGGTTATGTGAAGATCTGTGGAGTGCCCTCACTGCATGGTGTCATTATCCTCCTGCAATTGAGCGACTATTAGGGCCTCCATTGTATCTCCATGACAGAGGGTATTGGCACTGCCAATGGAGATAAGCCAGACTGGAGTCAAACGTTCACAACTGTGATGTGAGGATCTATGGGGACACCTCATTGCATATCGTCATCCTCCTCCACAAATCTGGCAGCTTTGAGGGCCTCCCGAGCGCGCCTGCCTTGTCTAGCCAGTGTGAGGGCCTCATCCTTGTCATTGTCATCACCAATGACTCCCTCATCCTCATCCCTGTCAGCGTCCTCCTCATCAGAGGAGACCTCCAGCTCCTCCATCTCCTGCTCAGCCAGCTCCTCTCCCTGTTGCAGCACCAGGTAGTAAAGGGCACAGCAGACGACGACGATGTGTGACACCCCCTACGGACTGCATTGCAGGGCTCCACCAGACCGGCCCACACACCGGAACCGCATCTTCAGCATCCCGACGGTCTGCTCCACCAAGTTGCGAGTTGCAGCATGAGTCTCGTTATACCTTCGCTCTGCTGCAGTCTGAGGCCACCACATGGGTGTTATCAGCCACGGCCTCTGCAGGTAGCCCTTACCCCGAGGAGCCAACCCTGCAGCTTCTGTGGACCCTGGAAGGCTGCAGGGATCTGAGATCGACTCAGGATGTAGGTGTTGTGCACACTCCCTGTAAACTGTGCACATGCTTGCAGGATGGGTTTCTGGTGATCGCATACCAGCTGCACGTTCAGTGAGTGGAAGCCCCTGTGGTTGATGAAGTTCAACAAGTGCAGTGACAGAGACCTGAGTGCCACAGGAGTGCAGTCAATCGCATCCTGCACCTGTGGGAACCCCGAGATCCAGGAGAATCCGATGGCCCTGGCATCCTGGCTGTCCCAGTCCCAGGAAAAATGCATTAAGTTGTGTGACATGGAGAAGATGACATCTGTGACCTCATGGATGCATTTGTAGGTGGAGGCTTGAGAGATCCCACGGAGGTCATCTGTAGAGCCCTGAAAGGAGCCGCTGGCATAGAAATGGAGTACCGTGGTCACTTTCACAGCCACTGGCAGTGGATGCCCTCCATGTCCCCTTGGCGCCCATTCCTGCAGTAATTGGCAGGATGTGAGCGACCAGTTCCCTAGACATTTGCAGTCTTCGGCGACACTGGTTCTTGGTCATCTGCAGGAATGAAAGGTGGCTTCCATAGACCCTGGGTGTGGCTAGGCTCCGGCCTCTGATGGTTCGCTGTGGCTCTTGGGCAGTGTGTGCAGGAGCCCCAGGCACCCCTTCTTCCTGAGGTTGCTGCTTCTGCCTCTGTGCAGCCAGGATTCTCAGTCGCTGTCTCCCTCATCTTCTTCACGCTCTGTAGGCTATCAGGCACACAGCTAGTTCACCAAGCTCCATGATCCTGATATACTGCTCCTGCGGGATGAAAGAGCGAGACATGGTTAGCATGGGTGTACGAAGAACTTGTCCTGGTTAAGTGTGATGGCCCCTTAACATTTCCTGGAGAGTGCTGGCCTCCACTTGGATGGTCAGAGATTAATGTGCTGCATGGCTGCCCTGTTAGATTGAACCATGGGGGAGACTGATCCAAACCGGAATGGTGACATTGCAAGGGGCTGTGAGCGCCTCCAGCAGTGACTGCTATATAGCCAGCTTTAGCAAGGAGATTCTACAATGTGTACAGTACAACTGCTCTGCAGTCCACTCAAGTATTCATGAATTTGCAGTTTGTGCCAGGGTTGGCCGGGGGTGGTGGGCAGGCGCGGGGGGGGTGGCAGCAAGTGGTGGGAGCTCTGGAGAACTTGGTGGCACTTTGATGCCTCTGCATTGCTTGAGTGGGCAGATAAGCTTGGAGCCCAACCCCAACCATATCAAAACAAAAACAGAATTACCTGGAAAAACTCAGCAGGTCTGGCAACATCGGCGGAGAAGAAAAGAGTTGATGTTTCGAGTCCTTGTGACCCTTCAACAGAACTGAGTGAATATTAGGAGAGGGGTGAAATATAAGCTGGTTTAAGGTGGGGGAGTTGGGTGGGGGGGGGGTGTGGTGTGGTTGTAGGGACAAGCAAACAGTGATAGGAGCAATTAATCAAAAGATGTCACAGACAATGGAACAAAGAGGTGTTGAAGGTGCCTATCAATGTGGCTGCACCTGAACTCTCTCAGTCGCAGAAGAATGGTCACTTCCTACAGGTTTCCCGAATAAGTGGCCACTTTCCTCACCCACCCTACCTCCCCACCCTGAATGTGTGCTATATTCAACGGCAGGGCTGCCCTTGACCATCCCCTCCAACCCCACCACCAGTTGCCTCAAAGGCAGGGCTGCCTTTAACCACCCCCGCCACCACCCCCCCACCCTCTTCCCCCCACTACTGGTCGCCTCAACGGCAAAGCTGCACTTGCCCCCACCTCACAAGTTGCCTCAACTGCAAGGCTGCACTTGCCCCCTGCTCCCCCTCACCCTCACAAATTGCCTCAGAGGCAGGGCTGCACCTGCCCCCCCCCACTCCACTTCACCCTCACAAGTCGCTCCGAGGCAGGGAAGCACTTAACCCCGACCCCCTGGTGCCCCTGAAGCCTGCAAAGCAACAGGTGACCCTGGCGAGCTCTGCAGTACATGGCTGTGCACTCACCTCCCGTTCACCCAAAGTGAACTCTGTGCTGTTAACAGTGGGAGGTGTTCAGTGGGGGTGCAAGAGCCTGGCCCGATGGCCTGACCTCTGGAGCAACCGAAAAACATGGAGTGCGGAGGGGAGTAACCGAGCCGTGGGGAATGGGAGTAATGAAGAGGAGGTTTTCTCTCTCTCTCTCTCTCTCTCTCTCTGACTGATGTGAGTTTCCTGTTGGTTTTCACAGGAGCTTCTGTTGACAAAATAAAGAGTTGGCTGGAAGATTGTGGGTAAGACGATGCCTGAATTCTGAAGCTTTTTCTATTCTGAAATCTGAAATAAAAACAGAAAGTCTGTGGAGAGAAAAATAGAGTTAACATTTTCGGATGTTTCAGAACTTTTCACCCGCTGTGCTCTGTGGTAAGTGTAGACTTTCAAAACTGAAGGAAGCCCATTGCACCTACTCTTTGAAAGGATATCCAAATAATTCACCTCCCCTAGTTTCACTGTAACATTGTAAATTTGAAATGTTTAAAGTAGGTTTCCAAGATGACAAGAGGTGTTGATAGAGTAGGTTGTAGCCTCTTGTGTCAGTCAATAACCAGCGGTCAGAGATTGAAAAATTGTGGCAAAACTCTTAAGGGGAAATGAGTTTTTTTTGGATATGTTAGGATCTGAAATGTGCTGCTTCAAAAAATGTTTGAAGGCAATTCCATAAATAATTTCAACGGGAGTTAGAAAGATTCTTAAGGATGAGGGTTGTGGATAACTAGCAGGGATGTGGGTCTAGGAATACAGTACATCAGACTGAACAGCTCCTTGCCATATGTTTCTAGACCTCTGACTACTTATACAACTGCTTTTGAGGGAATTACTATTGAATGAGCTTCCATCACCCTTTCAGGCACTGCATTCCAGATCACATTAAAATGGTGTAAAACAACCATTTACCATGACTTATTGTCTACTGTCCCAAAGCCAATTGGCAAGATTTTCCGGTTCCTGCGGGTATCATTGTGGGCAGGCTGGAAAAGTTTGGAGAGCAACCTGCTGGCAAGACCGGAAAATCCCACCCAATGTTTCTTACCCAAGTTGCCACTGACCCATCTATTCCATGAGCCTCAATTTTTTTAAGCTGCCTAATTGTCAAAGGCTTTCATGGTGTGAAAATCCGCTGTGTTCCTTTCATCTTCAATCTTCACTCTTACTTCACCAAAAAATTCCATTAGATTGGTCATCTTCAAATCCATGCTGAATCTCATTATTTAACTCCAATCTCTCCAAGTGCCTGTTGATTTTTTTCCCCCTGATTATTGTTTCTAAAATCTTACCCACCTCGCATGTTAAACTGACTGGCCTGTAGCTACTAAGAATGCTCCCATATCCTTTCTTGAATAGAGATGTCAGATTTGCCACTCTCCAATTTTCTGGTTCGTATCTGGGGAAATTTGAGAGATTAACACTGGAACTCCTCCGCTGACTGGAAAGGTCTCAGGAGCAGTTGCACATACACACGCTCAGCTTGCGCTGCAGCCACTGGTGTGTAGACAACTGACCCTGATACCTTCCCATTCAGGAACATCAGTAGTGCACCTGGAGCTACAGAGCATCAAATCCCACTTCAGATTTCTGCTTTTTTAGTGGGGGTAAATCTGCTGAGTGTACAATGCATCACAGATAGACAGCAAATGAAAACAGTGATTGCAGGTTTAGGTAAGTCTTTCAGGCAGGTCGGAGAGGCTTTGTGAATGCTCAGTTAGTGCTCACTCTCTCAGTCATAGTCTGAACCTCATGTTGGGTGATGATTTTTCATTTTATTATTGATTCTTTATTACTTATTTGCTGAAGAATATAATAATTTATAGAAAATAGTGAGGCCTGGGTTTTTGCTCCAAAGGCAGGTGCACAGTCTGGAAATCTCCCGACTCACCACACCTGCTTTGGAAAAAAGTGCCTGAATGCAGGGTCTTCATTCCAGGGGTGAACGTGGGATGGAATCAGGCTCACCGCCCCCAGGCGCAGATCGGAGAAGGCCACAGGGGCTGCTGAGCACTGAGGTGGGTGTTTAAAAGGCCCACCTTGGTTTTTCTGGAACTTTGTCCCAGTTATTTTCTTAAACATTAGGTCCTCATACTCCCCCACTACCTCTACATGGACCCCCACCCACACCCATGTCTCCTTAAAGCCCCTGTGCCAACTTAGTGCCTATTCACATCAACTCATGACCCCTCCATACCAGCCTTTGCCTTATACTCTCCGTGCCAACTCACCTAATATCCATCATGGGCAGTCTCAGGAGTACTGCTGAAATGAAATAAAATAAAGTTCTAAGTATCAATTATAGGCTTCACAATATGATAAAACATTTCATTGATGAAAGATCATTCTAAACATTTATATCCCCACAAGTACTTAATCCCTTATAAAAACAAACATTTGTATTCATAATCCCATATCAAAGGCAGCAAGTCCTTTAAGTACCTCTTTGAGCGATCCATCAAACTGTGAAATTATAGCCCACCCAACTGTGATAACAATAGGTTATGGAAAGCAGTGAAGCATTACTAATGCTATAATGATAGAACTTAGGTTGTGTCAACAAACAGCTATTGAAACTGATAGAATAGTTTTTGCAGCTCACAGACACAGGCAGGCAGTTTTTTTTTCAATTTTGAAGGGCAGGGGATCTAAATAATTTGACAAATTGACCATTTTACATACCATATCTTCCCTTCAAGAGCATTCATGTCCACTCTAAAAAATTGTAACTCTCACACTGCGGGGTAAAGCCCTTTCTCTAGTAAAAATGGGATCTGTTTGAACTCAGCACTGAGTTCAAATGGCCTTGTTGAGTCTGGGTTTCCCTGATGTGAAAGTCACATCCCCCACCCAATTCTTCCCCCTACCCCCACCCCAGCAGAAATGTTTTCTGCCGGATATGGGGGTAGGACTTCCAGATCTGGGGTCTGTCCATCATTTTGGTTAGACTGTGGAGTCTCCATGACTCTGTGAGACTCCAAACCTAAAAGTTAATCATGTAGAGTAAGCTCCTACGTTTTGATACTTATCAAAGACTTTTTGATAGCATCTGCAAAAACGATCTAGTAGAAAAGCAACACTCCAATGTATTTTTGATAAGAATTTTAAGGATAATAATGACCAACAAATGAAGAGAACGCTTTGGGGAGTCAGTCCTAAACATGATTCTGCTTGGTTTTACTTCCTAATGCCAAGTTTCAGTTTGCTTCTCAAAATTAATTTAAGAGGCTGTCCAGTTGTCACGCCCTGAGTTACTGAGACTGACACTGTATCTGAGCATGTGTAGGAAGTGCTCCCATTGGAGTTGCAGCATAGGTAAATGCAGCTGAAGATTAAGGCAAGCCCTCCTGTTGTTTCCATTCCAACTTTCTTGAGTAACCTGAGATGGAAGCCATCTGGACTAGGTGACCAGTTTAATCCCTGTTCCTCGCATACATTTGTTCCATGTGGTCTATCTCATCCCACAGCAGCAGATCCAGCAGTGCCTCCTGACACATTGGACTGAGAGCTTTTTGGTCAAAATAGTTCTCCTGAATACATTTCAGAAATTTCCCTTTACTCTAAAATTATTCCAACCAATATTTAGGTAATTAAAATCTGTGTAGTTCTGGCTTATCCCTGTGATATCTCTGCAAATTTGCTCCTCTATCTACCTCACAATCTGGAGGTCTATGGAATACACCCAGCAGTGCAACTATACTTTTGTTTCTTCTCAACTGTAAGAAATGGATTCTGCCCTTGCCCCCTCTTCCCAACATTACCAAATTTTCCCTAATCAATTCAGCCATCCTGCCTGAACCTTCACTGCTTCCCTTCAAGAGCATTCATGTCTACTGTAAAAAATTGTAACTCTCACACTGCGGGGTAAGGCCCTTTCTCTAGTGAAAATGGAGTCTGTTTGAACTCAGCACTGAGTTCTTTCAGTCACTCCACATCATCAAAATCCTTCACCCCTGATACTATTCCAGAAAACCCTTCCACACCCTCTCGAAAAACCTGTCATCCTTCCTGAAATATGGTACTCAGAACTGTCTAGCTATGGTCTAATTAGGAGAGAGTGGGCCAGGATGCTGCTGCATAGTCCCCATCATCACACTGGTATGTCGAATACATTTTTCCTGGTTTTTACTATATAGGCTCCACCCACTACTCCATTGGCTTCCCTTTGCCACCCTTCAGCAACCCTTTTAGTCCAAGCTAGCGTTTAATCTGCCGAGGTTCAGTCCAATTCTTTAGGCTCAGGGACCACCGACATTTCATGGGTTGGAGAACACTGGGTCTCTGAACAGTTCCCCAGCAGTCTCTCAGTCTTTCAGCAGCCTCAATCTTTCACAAACTCTTGGGATTGACTGAGTCTGCTTGATATCCCCACTCCCTGGCTTAGAGTGGAAAGGACAGATAGTGACCCATTACCAGAAACTCCACAATCTTAGCTGAGGGCTTGTTATCAGGTTGAAACCACCATTGGTATCTGTACCAAGTCAAACATTTGAGTGGGTGCTTTGGTTTTCTGGGAGGACCAGGCAATGAACCCTTGAAGCTGTACCACAAATGGGGTGCAGCCTTGACGAGGATCTCCATCTTCACCAGTGGGGAGTTGGATTGAAGCTCCAGGTCAAAGTAAACCTTTGAAGCAGCATCCCCTGATAGTAGCACAATTCTGGTGACTGCCTCTGACTCTGCACATCTTTCAAAGGCCAAGTGACATGACTTCACATCACCATCTGGAATCATTTCCTGGAACATTAGACTGGTTCAGATTGTTGGAAGGGGAATTGCTGTCCATCCACCCTGACTCACTGGTGTTTCAATTCCACATTCGCTATCCAGCTCTGCACAAACTGTTTCAATAGTAACCAGGTTGTCTCCTGCTGTGCTTCAGGGACCTGAGTCATTCTTTCTTGTACAACTCCAAGAATCTTTTTATAGAGCTCATGTGACCCACATCACTTCTCAATAGTTCTTCCATTTTGGAATGGTTACTTTCTCTATTAGACATTGAAATTATACACCACATGCTCGAGGATTGATGGAGCTCTTCCTCCCTCTTTTACAAACAGTAATCCTCAAAGTTTCAGACACCTTCTCTGAATGTGCCTAACATGAAGCAAGATCACACAGTGTCTCTTCCACCTCTTTAACTCCCAATCTCCCTTGTGTTGACTTGCCCTGAACGTTTCCTTTTATGCTCACCTGACTGGGGAAAGTGTCCTCCTGGTTCAGGGAAGTTCTTAAAGGGGCCATTTCCTTATTCAAGGATCAGAACATTCATCAGCCAGTGGCTGATCAACCAACCCCCAATCATCTTGCTACAAAAGGTGTATCATAGCTCCCTGCTTTTGTGCTCTATTCTGCTGTATAAAGCCAGCTTTCTTAACAGCCTGATAAACTTGTCCTTCCACTTTTATTGATTAATATGATTCATTAATCTCCCAATTTCTCTGTTCCTGCATCCTCCAAGCCCTGGGATCAGCCCTTGTTCAATAGGGAGTGTCGGAGAACATTCCAGGAATGAGGTACCAACCTGGTGAGGTTACAACACAGGACTTCATGCATGCTAAACTGTGGAAGCAGCTTTGATAGAGCTAAATGGTCCCACATCTAATGCATCACATCAAACCTCTGCAGTCCTGCCATATCCAGTCATGAATAGTGATGGACAATTAAACAAGGAGCAGCAAGCAAGCACAAAAAGAAAAGGGTTCCAACCACCTACAGTCGGTATTTGTGAGTGCATAATCCCTGTAATATCAAGGAATGGCTGAAGACTCCTGACAATATTCCAGCAATAGTACTGAAGACTTGTGCTCCAGAACTTGCCTCACCCCTAGCCAAGCTGTTCCAGTACAGCTACAACACTGGCATCTACCCGGCTATGTGGTAAATTTCCCAGGTATGTCCTGTACACAAAAAGCAGGACAATCCAACCTGGCCAACTACCGCCCCATCAGTCTACTCCTAAGCAACAACCAAGTGATGGAAGGTGTCATTAATAGTACTATTGAACTGTATTTACTCCCAACAATCTGCCCATTTATGCTGGGTTTGTTTCCTGCCAGTAACATTTGGCTGCTGACCTCGTTAGAGTCTTAATCCAACACGAGCAAAACAGCTGAACTCAGGGGGTGAAGTGAGAGTGACTGACCTTGACATCAAGGCTTAACTTAATCAAGTGTGGAATCAAAAAACCTGGTAAAATTGGAGTCAGTAGGAATCACAGGAAAACTCTCTACTGGTTGGAGTCATGCCTAGCATAAAGGAAGAAGATTGTAGTTGTTGGAGATCATAGGTCCAGCCATCTACAGCTGCTTCTTCAATCACCTCTGCCCCACCCCCCTCCCCCCCACCCCCCCCAATCACAAGGTCAGAAGTGGGGATTGTTTTCTGATAATTGCACAATGTTCATCCCCATCCCCTCAGGTAATGAATTGTCCATGTCCACAGATAGTAAGGCATGGATTTACACTCACTTTCGGGCTGAAAAGTGAAAAGTAATACTCACACCACACAAGTGCCAAGTAATGACCACCCCTAACAAGAGAGAATCTAACCACCTCCCTTTGACATTCAGTAGCTGAACTCCCCACCATCATTATCATGGGACAAGGGATGGTGTGGGTTACCGTTAACCAGAAACTGAACTGGACTAGCCAGATAAATACTGTGGCTACAAGAGCAGGTCAGACTCTGGGAATTCTGCAGTGAGTAACTCACCTCCTAACTCCCAAAGCCTGTCCACCATCTATAAGGCACAAGTCAGGAGTGTGATGGAATAGTCCCCACTTGCCTGGATCTGTGCAGCTCCTACAACACCTCAACACCATTCAGGAAAAAGCAAACTGCTGGATTGACACCACCTTCAACATTCACTCCCGCCACCACCAACACACAGTGGCAACAATGTATACCAGATACTTGATGCATGACAGCAACTTGCCAAGGCTCATTTAATAGCATCTTTCAAACGCATGACCTTTACCATCCAGAAGGACAACGGCGGCAGATACATGGGAACACCACCACCTGCTAGTTATCTACCAATCCCCAGACCATTCTGCCTTGGAAACATATTCTCGTTTCTTCACTGTCGTTGGGTCAAAATCCTGGAACTCCCTCCCTAACAGCACTGTGGGTGTACCTACACCATATGGACTGCAGCGGTTCGAGGAGGCAGCTCACCACCACCTTCTCAAGGGCAACTAGGGGTGGGCCTAGTCAGCAATGTCTACATTGCATTAATGAATTAAGTAACTCTCTAAAATTGTATCATTTAGTTTATATTGCCCCTCTTCATTCTGTCTACAAAAATGAATTATTTCACACTTGTTAAATCTACGTTAAATTACATCTGTCCATTTCACCTGGCATCTATGTCCTCCTGAAGTCTATAACAACCTTCCTCAATGTTTGCTATACTTCCTAGTTTTGTGTCATCCTGACACTGAAATTCCACCTACATACCCAACTCCAGCTTATTAATATATATTAAAAAGAACAGTGGTCCTAATACTGACCCTGGGAACAATACCGGGCACTTCCTCTCATATAAAAACAACCATGTGCTTCAGCTCTTGAAGGGTTACGATCAGAAACGTTCACTCTTTCTCTCCACAGCTGCTGTCTGACCTGCTGAGTATTTCCAGCATTTTCAGCTTTTATTTCAGATTTCCAGCATCATCAATATTTTGCTTTTGGATTCACTTCAACTCTCTGCTTTATAATTTTTAGCAAATTTTGTATCCATACGGTCACTGTCTCTTTAATTTCACAAATTTTAAATTTGCTAATATTACAATTTGTCAATGTGTTTTGAAAGTCTATTAACCACATTATTCTCATTAATCCTCTCCATTACTCATCAAAAAGCTAATCAAGTTAATCAAACTTATCACTTGGAAGGGCTGAATGGCCACCTGTGCTGTAAGGACTCTAATAACCAACTTGCCTTTAACAAATCTGCCCTGCTTTCCATTTATTAAACCAGATTTTTCCAAACTAATTAAGTTGCCCAGAATCATGTGAAGAATGCATGTTAAGCTGGCTAGTTTGCTATTGTAATGGGTGATTAAATGTGACTTTCACCAAGTTTCTTTTTACAGGTCCTGTCACGTGAGCCTACAGGAAGAGAGCAACCCACCCGGATTAAATGGTATCATTTGTCCCATCTGAGCTAATCCAGAGTATCAGGCTGTTCAACAACATCTATGTGATTTTTCTTTTATTCGTTCATGGGATGTGGGTGTCGCTGGCAATGCCCGGATTTGTTGCCCATCCTTAATTGCAGCAAGTAGCTTGTTACACCATTTCAGAGGGCAGTAAAAATCACATGAGGTCAGACCAGGAAAGGACAGTGTAGAAAAGGACATTCAGGCAGAGCAAGGGTTAATGTGGGACTGGAGAACAGTACCACCTATGGTATGATGTAGAGAGTCACATGATGGTAGGGCTGTCAGTCCAGTAGGATCTGGAAGGAGCCAGCATGGCTCTGCCTTGGAGATGTTTATAGTTATGGGTCACCAATAAATGATTTATGTTCAAACATACGAGCCTCCTGATCTCTCAGTTAGTCACCAAACAACCTTACAACATGGTGGCAGTGAATGATGGACTTTAAAAACCCAAAAGAATGGAAAAGTAAAGAAACTAGAGCCTAACCCTGAGCAAAGTGTACCTAAATTGAAGACATGATTGGAGATTGCCTAAAAAGAGGCCCTGTTGCAGACCAGGAGGCTGAAGGACTCCACCAGAGCACGTGGAGGTCCCCCTGCCAGATCTGATTGGACACAGAGTCAAAGCATCTAGCCAGATCACAAAAAAGTGAGCAAAACTCCAAAAAAGCTCAGATGAGCTTTTTTAAATAGGCAGCTATCAGGATCAAGATTAGCACCCCAGACACAGCAGCAAAGAAAGCACCAGCACCAGCCCCATCACACTGAGCTCAGCTGAAAGGGCAGGATTTTTCAGTAGGTGTGCCTGGATGGGCCTGACATGCCGATGTGTAAAGTGATGCGTGATGCTGTCGGGCGTGTATCCTGACGTTATTGCGCAGTCCTGCGATATTTCGTTCGTTGGGCACTCGCTGGAGGTCAGCTGCACGACCACCAATATGTAAACGACCTGTCAAGGCCATTAAGAAAGTAAGTGAAGTAATGGTCAATGCTGCCTACCCAACCTTAACGCTGGCCGGCAGGCCAAGAGCCCAAGCGGCCTTCCTGGTGTTTAGGAAACCCCATCCACGAGCGGGGCCAGGGATCCTAAATCCTGTATGAAATAAATAAATAACTCTTCATAAATATCAAAACATGTCCCAGCTCATGTGACATGTTTAAATCCATTTTTAAACCACTTAGTTAATAATTACAATAGCCCTTCAGTCTCGATGAGGCAGCTCTGTGCCTCAGGGAGATTGAAACTCTTGTTCCCTCCACCCCCTGAAAAATTCACACCAAAGAGAAAGACATTTTAAAACTGATGGCTCAGCTTACAAATCGCCCTCCCAGTACATTTCCTCCAATCTAAACGATGGTGGAAGCTGCTAGTTTGAAGAATTCAAGCAGAGCTGATAAACTGAGAAAAGGAGAGCCTGCCGAAACCCCACAGGCACAGGAAGAATAAAGACCAGAAGAAAAACAAACAGCAGCTGCAGAGTCACCTTAAAGAACAAGAAACGACAGAGGTGCCTTCCCCTTATGGAAATCGGCCCTGGATAGTCCAGTCAAATACCAGACCTGAAGCAAAATTGGGTGTCATAGAGAAGAGAATGTTTAGATTACAGGAGTGCATCAGGATTAGGCAAGAAATCAGAGAAGTCTACGTTAATACATTTTTATACTTGTTTGGTGTATTTACAGATGAAGTAATCTTAAGAGAAGGAATTGATGAATCAAACTCATTTAGTGATATTTAAGAGCTTTTGACAAATGTTTTAAACTCCAAGTTGTGGAAAGCGCAGACCTTAAAAGAAGGTCTAGAACACCCCCAATAAGGCACTGAAGGGGCAACAGAGAGAGAAAGAGAGACAGGAGAGCCCAGGCCGAGGGTGACAGGAGAGCCCAGGCCAAGGGAGACAGGAGACAGGAGGGAGACCCATACCTAGGTAGACAATACCTAAGCAAACCACAAGATAGTCATAGACCATGTCAGTGCAATGAAGTGCACGAACTGAAGAGTTTAGTGCAGAGGATAGAAGAGGCTGGGATGCAGCCGAATGGCTTAAAAATAGGTCTTTTTGAAAATGCTAACACATTACCAAATTGTAACAGCAGGTGGCAATATGGAGCAAGCGGGTGGCTGGGAATGAAGGAAGGCTATCTGAGGTAACCCAAAAGAAACAGAACCTACAAAAATAAGATGAAGCTATTCACAAGAAAATGTTTGTTTCAATGCTGAGTAGAGGGAACTCAACCAGAAGTACAGCCAGGCACAACAGCGGGAAGATAAAGAACTCAAAGAACTCTCTGCCCTGAAAGACTTTGAAGATCCAATTCATGGCCCTGGAAAAACATGAGTAATTAAAAAAGGTGTTGGATATAACTTCAGAAAAAGCTGCGTTGGAACAATCAGTAATTACAAACTAATGCACTGAAGTGCAGCATGATTGGGCAAGAGGTCAAAAAGAAAGTAAACAATTGAAAGAACAGCTGATTGTCCTTCAAGATAAAATGTAAAAGGAGTACATAAGCCTTCAGCAGCATGAAGACATGAAGACTGTCTTGAACAGCAGAATAGAAGAACAACAGAACAAAGTCAAAGAGACCCTGTTGAAGTATAAACAAACTCAAGATGAAGTAATTGAGCAAGGAACAGGAAAACCTGTTGAATGACCTTCACATGCTATCAGGATCTCTCAGGTCAAAGTTTGTTCATTTGGAAAATTACAGAGAGAAGTAAAATTAATTTAATGTCACTCTGAATGCATTGAAGAACCAGTTGATGAAAAAGACTCAGCAATGTCCTAACTTCCAGAAGGAAGCCAAGATGTACAAGAAAGAGACTGAGGAGCCTGGCGAACCTACTGAATGGAAAAGAGGCGGCATTGAAAGAAAAAGCTATAGAACTTTCCAAGCTGCGAGTCAATAATGAAAGCATGAGTAACATGACTACAGAACTGAAACAAGTTAAGGCTCTGCTGGAGACAGGCCTGGGCAGTAGTGAAATGAAAACAAAGGACCAGGACAAAGCTGTGCTGCACACAAAGGAAGAAAAGACAGAAATAGGATTGGAAAATGTAAATCCATTGCTGAAGTTCCAGGAACGAGAAGAATAAGTACTGGATGGTTCAAATATACTGAGAACCACTGAGTTGTTGAAAAATGACAACTGAAGTGAAAATTAAGAACCTAGGACATTAAGAAAATGTTGAATAGTTGCAAAAGAAAATTGAAGTTCTCACAAAGGAGTGTGAAGAATCTCAGAAACAACTGGCAGAAATAAGAGTAAAGAATGTGCGCCTGAAGGTTAGCACACAGGGATTAGACTCTGCTAAGGAAAAGCTGTTAGTGCAAAGAACTGAACATGCATGAAAGACAAGTTTACTAATGAAAAATTGAAACTTGATGAACGTCCGGTATCAGAAATGTTTATTCAGGATTGTGAAAGGTGCCTGGAACAGGAGAAGGAATTGTTGATGAATCAGAACAGTTGGATGAATGCAGAATTAACAACCAAAGCTGATGAAATGTTGGAAATTCATCATGAAAAGAGCAATGAAATTCTTGAACTTTGATCCAATCTGAAGAGCATGAAAGGTGAGATGCACAGTGTGGAAGGGCAGACCCAGACTCTAAAAGCAGAAAAGGAAAATGCTCAGAAACAGATTGAGGATCTAATGAGTGAATTTAAAAAGCTGAAGGAGCATCTAGAAAGATTCTGTAGGGGCCTGCTGAAGGCCTTTGTAAAGTTGTTAAGCTTGTATAAGGATTCCACATATAACTCTGAAAAAAAGGCAACTGAACTGACCAGCGCATGGTCACTGAGCTGAATGAAAAGATGTCTGAGCTTGAAAAATGATTGGAAAGTAAGGGAGTAAACACATAGTTGGCTGAAATTGTGGAACAAGTGGAAATGAATGTTCCATTTTTGAAACATTCCTTTGTGTCCAGCAAGGTCATGGTGGGTCCCACAGAAAAAGAAATTCGGAGTCCTCTCTAGGAATGAACGGAGCAAACATTCCCTTTGGAGGGAACAGGACAAACCCACAGTGTCTGAACAAAGCAGACGGGCTGTCGATACAGAGAAACACAACGTGAAGGAGCTAAAAAAGTGAATCAAATGGAGACAGCCCAGTGTGAAAACACAGTGTACCACAATTTCAATGTCAAATCAACAAAGAGACAACTGTTCCTCCAACATGACAGGGACAAGGTCTGGGAGAATAGTCAAGCCTGCAGACCGTCTGGATTTATAAAGACAGAGAGCTGGGCGCTGCCACTCGAGGGGTGGGGGGTGGGGGGGTGGTGGTGGTGGGTAGTGGTGGCGGTTAGTGGTCAGGGAGAAGGGGTAGCAAGTGTAGAAGCTTGTATTTAAATCTATCTGGGTAAGGATTAGGGTGGGAGGTGTTATGTGTGCATTCAGGCAGAGCAAAGGTTAATGTGGGACTGGAGAACCATAATGCACATGTTTAGTTTTCTTTACCCTTTCACAGCCCATCCCTAATTGCTGGAGGACAGTGAAGAGTAAACCACAGTGTGGGTCTGGAGTCACATGGAGGCGAGGCCAGCAGATCAATCAAATGTGTTCTTACAACAATCAAGGTCAAGGTCACCATTACTCTATCTGTATTGGATGACCCACCTCTTATGTGCAGCATTGGCACTGACCAGCACTGCCAGCCCTTCCCATGCCTGGCTGGTCTTGCTGCTGCCCATCCTGCAGCCAGGATGGGTGTAGAGGCCTCCTCAGTGTCTAAAAGATGTTCTATTAATGCGTCACTAAACCTTTTGTGGAGATTTTCCCTGCAGTCACCCTGGGCTGGAAGTGCTGAGATGGGTCCACGTGTCTGGACTTTAAATATGGTGCCCGGTGTGATGAAGCGGCGAGGTGATGGTGTGACAGGTGAATGAGAGCCTGCCTGTCATCGAAATGTGTCTTTCCTGGGATTGCAGAACTAGGGGGAGGAGATGCTAGAGCGGTATCGTTGCTGGATTCGTAATCCAGACACTCAGGGTTATGCTCTGGGGATCCAGGTTTGAATCTCACCACAGCAGATGGTGCAATTTGAATCCAATGAAAATCTGAAATTAAAAATCTAAGATGACCATGAAACCATTGCTGATTGTTGTAAAAACCCACCTGGTTCAATCACTAATGTCCTTTAGGGAAGGAAATCTGCTGTCCTTACCTGGTCTGGTCTACATGTGACTCCAGACCCACAGCAATGTGGTTGACTCTTAAACACCCTCTGAACAAGGGCAACTAGGGATGGGTAATATATGTTAGCCTAGTCAGCAATGCCCACATCCTATGGATGAATTAAAAAAATAATGTGGTGGGTTTGGGACAATACGGCGAGAATACCCGCCAGGGGTAAAATGTTTTACGCTACTGCACTTAGTGCAAATCTGGGACGGACAGTTCTGTCCAGTGTTTCTTTGGCATAAGCAATTGTTTATCCAACTATCAGAAATCATGAGTGTTTTCAGCAGCCTCAAATTTGCAGGTCTAAAAGATTAAGAGATTTTACTTTGCACTTTTTCGCTAAGATTTATGTAACAAAAGAGAAGCACTGAACATCTGCACACAATCGAAATATTAAATATAACAACTGTGTATCATTGATAATATCTCTATTTTAAAGTTGCAGAATTTTAATCTGGCTACTTAGGTAACTCAGTATTTACAAAGGCTCCTGCTGTACAATATTTAGAATATTAATTTCTTTAGGAAAGTTAAAATAATGCACTTCATAACAGCAAAAAGCTGAGTTAATAATGGTATTCATTAGAAAGCACTAACGTTTTTAATTGTTGCATCTTAGCTTTTCTGACAAGCCATTTCTAAAAGCATTGAACAAGGGATATACTTGTTTCATAGAACTTTGAGTCAACAGAAAACCCACACATACTGACCTGAAAACAAGGAGTGCTGTAAAAACTCGGCAGGTCTGGCATTGTCTGTGGAGAGAGAGGGAAACAGAGTTAACATTCCAAATCCAATGTTGGAGTTGTATAGAAGCTTGGCGAGGCCACAGCTGGAGTACTGTGTGCAGTTCTGGTCACCACGTTATAGAAAGGATGAATACACTGGAGGGGGTGCAGAGGAGATTCACCAGGATGTTGCCTGGGATGAAACATTTAAGTTATGAAGAGAGGTTGGATGGACTTGGGTTGTTTTCGTTGGAGCAGAGAAGACTGAGGGGCGACCTGATCGAGGTGTACAAGATTATGAGGGGCATGGACAGGGTGGATAGGGAGCAGCTGTTCCCCTTAGTTGAAGGGTCAGTCACAAGGGGACATAAGTTCAAGGTGAGGGGCAGGAGGTTTAGGGGGGATGTGAGGAAAACCTTTTACCCAGAGGGTGGTGACGGTCTGGAATGCGCTGCCTGGGAGGGTGGTGGAGGTGGGTTGCCTCACATCCTTTAAAAAGTACCTGGATGAGCACTTGGCACGTCATAACATTCAAGGCTATGGGCCAGGTGCTGGTAAATGGGATTAGGTAGGTAGGTCAGGTGTTTCTCACGTGTCGGTGCAGACTCGATGGGCCGAAGGGCCTCTTCTGCTCTGTGTGATTTTGTGATTCTGTGATCACTGCCCTGCTCACTTCTCACTGACCTGCACACTGAATGAATTTATTTCCCTTTCAGGCAAACCGTCAATTTTAACTTTCTTATCTTTGTTTTCACCTAACTCCCTGTGATTGGCCCACTCTGTGATTGGACTGCTCGCTTCCCACTGACCCGCTCGCTTCCCACTGACCCGCTCGCTTCTCACTGACCCGCTCGCTTCCCACTGACCCGCTCGCTTCTCACTGACCCGCTCGCTTCCTACTGACCCGCTCGCTTCTCACTGACCCGCTCGCTTCCCACTGACCCGTTCGCTTCTCACTGACCCGCTCGCTTCCCACTGACCCGCTCGCTTCTCACTGACCCGCTCGCTTCCCACTGACCCGCTCGCTTCTCACTGACCCGCTCGCTTCCCACTGACCCGCTCGCTTCTCACTGACCCGCTTGCTTCCCACAGACCCGCTCGCTTCTCACTGACCCGCTCGCTTCCCACTGACCCACTCGCTTCCCACTGACCCGCTCCCTTCTCACTGACCCACTCGCTTCCCACGGACCCGCTCGCTTCTCACTGACCCGCTCGCTTCCCACTGACCCGCTCGCTTCTCACTGACCCGCTCGCTTCTCACTGACCCGCTCGCTTCCCACTGACCCGCTCACTTCTCACTGACCCGCTCGCTTCCCACTGACCCGCTCGCTTCTCACTGACCCGCTCGCTTCTCACTGACCCGCTCGCTTCCCACTGACCCGCTCGCTTCCCACCTGACCCGCTCGCTTCCCACTGACCTGCTCGCTTCTCACTGACCCGCTCGCTTCTCACTGACCCGCTCGCTTCCCACTGACCCGCTCGCTTCTCACTGACCCACTCGCTTCCCACTGACCCGCTCGCTTCCCACTGACCCGCTCGCTTCCCACTGACCCGTTCGCTTCTCACTAACCCGCTCGCTTCTCACTGACCCGCTCGCTTCTCACTGACCCGCTCGCTTCCCACTGACCCGCTCGCTTCCCACTGACCCGCTCGCTTCTCACTGACCCGCTCGCTTCCCACTGACCCGCTCGCTTCTCACTGACCCGCTCGCTTCCCACTGACCCGCTCGCTTCTCACTGACCCGCTCGCTTCCCACTGACCCGCTCGCTTCCCACTGACCCGCTCGCTTCTCACTGCCCTGCTCTCTTCTCACTGACCCGCTCGCTTCCCACTGACCCGCTCGCTTCTCACTGACCCGCTCGCTTCCCACTGACCCGCTCGCTTCTCACTGACCCGCTCACTTCCCACTGACCCGCTCGCTTCTCACTGACCCGCTCGCTTCCCACTGACCCGCTCGCTTCTCACTGCCCTGCTCTCTTCTCACTGACCCGCTCACTTCCCACTGACCCGCTCGCTTCTCACTGACCCGCTCGCTTCCCACTGACCCGCTCGCTTCTCACTGACCCGCTCGCTTCCCACTGACCCGCTCGCTTCTCACTGCCCTGCTCTCTTCTCACTGACCCGCTCGCTTCACACTGACCTGCTCGCTTCTCACTGACCCGCTCGCTTCTCACTGACCCGCTCGCTTCCCACTGACCCGCTCGCTTCCCACTGACCCGCTCCCCTCTCACTGACCCGCTCGCTTCTCACTGACCCACTCGCTTCCCACTGACCCACTCGCTTCCCACTGACCCGCTCGCTTCTCACTGACCCGCTCGCTTCTCACTGACCCGCTCGCTTCTCACTGACCCGCTCGCTTCTCACTGACCTGCTCGCTTCCCACTGACCTGCTCGCTTCTCACTGACCCGCTCGCTTCCCACTGACCCGCTCACTTCTCACTGACCTGATCGCTTCCCACTGACCTGCTCACTTCTCACTGACCCGCTCGCTTCTCACTGACCTGCTCGCTTCCCACTGACCTGCTCACTTCTCACTGACCCGCTCGCTTCCCACTGACCTGCTCACTGAATGAATTTTTTTTTCCTTTCAGGCAAACCGTCAATTTTAACTTTCATATCCTTGTTTTCACCTAACTGTCTGTGATTGGCCCTCCCTATGATTGACCCTCCCTGTGATTGACCCTCCCTGTGATTGACCCTCCCTGTGATTGCCCCTCCCTGTGATTGCCCCTCCCTATGTTTGGCCCTCCCTGTGATTGACCCTCCCTGTGATTGCCCCTCCCTGTGATTGCCCCTCCCTATGATTGGCCCTCTCTGTGCTTGGCCCTCCCTGTGCTTGGCCCTTCCTTTGTTTGGCCCTCCCTGTGATTGGCCCTCCCTGTGCTTGGCCCTTCCTTTGTTTGGCCCTCTCTGTGATTGGCCCTCTCTGTGATTGGCCCTCTCTGTGATTGGCCCTCTCTGTGACTGTTAGCTCAACTCATTTTGCAAACACTCCTACAATCTAACACTTCTCTGGTCCTGACTTGGCTGTCCCTGATTTTGCCTTTAGCTGCTCAGGTCCTGAGATCTGGATTTCCTTCCTTAAACTCTGTACCTCACTCTCTCTTGGCATTACCCCCACCCCCCCCACCACCACCACCACTTTTCAGCTCCTGTACTCTTGCCTCTTTCGCTGAGTGTTTGTTCACCTCTCCCCACATCTGAATCCATTGTCTTGGTGTCAGATTTTATTACTCATAGTCTTGGGGACGCTCCTCATGTAGATTTTGCTGTGCTCAAGGTATCTAAGCTGGTGTTGTTTTTTGATTGAAACTCTATCCCCTAATTTCTTATAGATGCCTCTGGTTTGAGTGCTGGGAACAGTTTCGAGGATGATCTGAGTCTTGGAGCTGAGGGTAAGTGGCATTTTCTTTCTTGATGGAGAGCCTCGTGTATTGAACCTGTGGGTCATTCAACCCCCATCTCCCCTCACACTCTGAACTTTAAGGTAAAGATTGAACTCAGAAATTGGTCAAGGCTCATGTTTCTCTTTAATAGTTTATCATAACATCAATAGACTTACATACATCACTACCCACCTCGCTCTTAACTGAAATCAGTGCCATATTCACAAACATTGTTCCCATAGCTTCTGCGCTGTACCTTACACTGTGAAAAACCTGGCCAAGTTGCTGCTTCTATTCCTGCTGCTCCTTAGTTTAGCTGGTCCCATTTTAGTTCATCCAAACCCCTTATTAACCTACCTGGAAAAACTCAGCAGGTCTGACAGCATTTGCGGAGAGGAACACAGTTAACATTTCCAGTCCGTATGACTCTTCAACAGAAGTTCTGATGAGTCATATGGACTTGAAACTTTAACTGTATTCCTCTCCACAGATGTTGTCAGACCTGCTGAGTTTTTCCAGGTATTTTTGTTTTTGTTTTGGATTTCCAGCATCCACAGCTTTTTGTTTTTATCTTTCCCCTTATTAAACTGATGTTTTGAGAAACCCCATCCTGTATAGTGCCGCTACTCCTGTTACTGCTAAACACACATTTCCTAAAACTACCAGAAACCACCACTGTGACCATGACTATCACAAAGCACTCCTCAAACTGGAAAATCCTTACATATTGGAATGACCTCATAGGTGGATACTCATTCTGTGGTGTGATGGGCTCAGCCATCTTTTTACTAACATTGAAAAAGTCACTCATTGTGTCAATGCCTGGTTCTCAGGGTTTTATTTAAGGTCTAGTTCCAAGGTTCCATGGAATGCTAAGAGGCAAAGTTTGGCTACTTTCTGAAAATTGTCCATTACTTACTTTGGGCTTTCAAATATTCACAGCTCTTAAGTTGAATGGATTGGCTCCTAGGCTCAACCCCCAAGACCCTGATGCCCTGACTCCTCAGAGTATCAGTCACTTTTAAACCAACCCCTCCTGTTCTTGCTGAGCCAAGACTTCATGCATTAACTTTGACTTCTTTGTCTGTTCTCTGCCATCCCCAGACAGCGAAACCTCATCAGAATGACCTATTGGATTATGACCAATACACGAAACACAATCCTTATACAAGCCAGTGATTTAGAAAGTTGTAGCACAATTTCTTCATGACATGAGGTATAGGATGTCAAACTCAATTACTTATGTACACCACTTATACTATAGTGCCTTCCATATGAACACCCCCAAAGTTCATCATTGCTTCACACTTCTCCATATTGAATTCCATCTGCTATGGGTGGGCTGATGGGGGAGTGAAAAAGGAAGTACTGGTGAAAGACCATAAGAAATAGGAGCAGGAGTAGGCCATTCAGCCCATCGAGCCAGCACCACCATTCAGTAAGATCATGGCGGATCAGTTGTGGTCTTAACTCCACTTTCCTGTCTGTCCCCATAAACCTTGACTCTCTTGTAAATCAAAATTCTGTCTAACTCAGCTTTGAATATACCCAGTGACCCAGCTTCTTCTGCTCCCTGGGGAAGAGAATTCCAAAGATTATCAACGATCTGAGAAAAGAAATTTCTCTTCATTTCTAACTTAAATGGACGCCCTTTAAAGTGTGCCACCTAGTTCTAGATTCCCCCATGAGAGAAAACATCCTCCCAGCATCTACCTGCAAGCCCCCTCAATTTTCTAATAAGATCACCTCTCATTCTACTAAACTCCAATCAGTATAGGCCCAGCCTGCTCAATCTTTCCTTATAAGACAGCCCCTTCATCCCAGGAATCAGCCTAATGAATCTTCTCTGAACTGCTTCCAGTGCAGGTATATCCCTCCTTAAGTGTGGCGACCAGTATAGTAGGTGTCTCTAGGAGTGACTCACCAATGGGTTGCACAGAGTCAGGTAGCCTTCTCCACTTTTATACTCAATCACCCTTGCAATAAAGGACAAGTTCCCATTTGCCTTCCTAATTACTTAATTAGGCGACAGGAACCTTGGCTTTATTTTTTTTAACTCATTCAAGGAATGTGAGCATCGCTGGCTGGGCCAGCATTTATTGCCTATCCCTAATTGCCCTTGAGAAGGTGGTGGTGAGCTGCCTTCTTGAACTGCTGCAGTCCATGTGGTGTAGGTACACCCACAGTGCTGTTAGGGAGGGAGTTCCAGGATTTGACCCAGCGACAGTGAAGGAACAGAGATATATTTCCAAGTCAGGATGGTGTGTGACTTGGAGGGGAACTTCCAGGTGATGGTGTTCCCATGTGTCTGCTGCCCTTGTCCTTCTAGATGGTAGTGGTTGTGGGTTTGTAAGGTGCTGTTGAAGGAGCCTTGGTGAATTCCTGCTGTGCATCTTGTAGGTGGTACACACTGCTGCTACTGTGCATCGGTGGTGGAGGGAGTGAATGTTTGTGGATGGGGTGCCAGTCAAATGGGCTGCTTTGTCCTGGATGGTGTCAAGCTTCTTGAGTGTTGTATAGGCAAGTGGGCAGTATTCCATCACACCCCTGATTTGTGCATTGTAGATGGTGGACAGGATTTAGGGAGTCAGGAGATGAGTTACTCTCTGCAGGATTCCTAGCCTCTGACCTGCTCTTGTAGCCACAGTATTTATATGGCCAATCCAGTTCAGTTTCTGGTCAATGGTAACTCCTAGGATGTTGATAGTGGGACATTCAGCAATAGTAATGCCATTAAGGTCAAGGGGCGATTGTTAGATTTTCTCTTGATGGAGATGATCATTGCCTGGCACTTGTGTGGCCGTAATGTAACTTGCCACTTGTCAGCCCAAGCCTGAATATCATCCATGTCTTGCTGCATATGGACATGGACTGTTTCAGTCTCTGAAGAGTTGTGAATGGTGCTGCATGTTGTGCAATCATCAGTGAACATCCCAACCCTATGATGGAGGGAAGGTTATTGATGAAGCAGCTGAAGATGGTTGGGCCGAGGACACTACCCTGAGGAACTCCTGCAGTGATGTCCTGGAGCTGAGATGATTGAACTCCAACAACCATCTTCCTTTGTGCTAGGTATGACTCCAAGCAGCAGAGAGTTTTCCACAGAGTCAAATACAACTAAGCTGGTAAACCATTTTACTCACCTCAAAGTCCTGCACATTTGGAAGTTCAGGAAAGAAGTGTCCTGGGATTTCCACATTGAACAGGATGTGTATTCCATGGGAATGGGGTGCTCTGCCATGCCTTTAGTTATCAGACTAACTCTTTTTTATTCTTTCCATGGGATGTGGGTATCCCTGGCATGACCATCATCTATTGCCCATCCCTAATTGCCCTTGAAACTGAGTGGCTTGCTCGGCCATTTCAGGGGCCAGTTAAGAGTCAACCACATTGCTGTGGGTCTGGAGACACCTGTAGGTCAGACCAGGTAAGGACAGCAGATTTCCTTCCCTAAAGGGCATTAGTGAACCAGATGGATTTTTACAACAACTGATGATGGTTTCATGGTCATCATTACTGGGATTATTTTACAATTCCAGATTTCTTATTATTAATAATTAATAGAGTTTATTATTTGAATTTAAATGCCACCATCAGAAATAGACTAGGGATTCATATAAACTTCAACAGTTTCTCATCAATCCAAACCATCTCTTGTGCTGAGGTAATTTTTAGATTTTTTTTGTTAACTTGTTCCCTCACATTCACACTCACTCTGGGTTCTGGCCCACAGCTCCTTCAGATCCATGCTCCTTATCTATTGGTCTCAGGCACCGTTTCCTCTCTGACTCACTCTCTCTGTCTCTCACTATCTGTTGTGTGAGCATTGTGTGTTCTCTGAATTTGGCAGAGACAGCTGTGTGTTCTCTGAACTCGGTAGTATCAGAGCTGTGTGTTCCCTGAACTCGGAAGTATCAGAGCTGTGTGTTCCCTGAACTCGGTAGTATCAGAGCTGTGTGTTCCCTGAACTCGGTAGTATCAGAGCTGTGTGTTCCCTGAACTCGGTAGTATCAGAGCTGTGTGTTCCCTGAACTCGATAGTATCAGAGCTGTGCGTTCCCTGAACTCGGTAGTATCAGAGCTGTGTGTTGTTTGAAGGCATCCTGTTGGCACTGTACCTTGGTTGAACTCTATATTTCGTATGTGAATGACTGGATCAAATTATTTATTCTTTGGACATGAGCGCCACTGGCAAGGTCTGTATTCATTGCCCATCCCTAATTGCCCTTATATATGTGGCAGTGAGTTGTCTTCTTGAATAGCAGCAGCTTGTGTGGTGTAGATACACCCACAGCGCTATTAGGGACAGGGTTCCAGGATTTGGGCCTAGCAATAATAAAGGAATGGTGATATGTTTTCAAGTCAAGATGGTATGTGACCTGGACAGGAACCTGCATGTGGTGGTGTTCCTATGCACCTGCTGCCCTTGTTCTTAAAGGCAGTAGAGATCATAGGATAAGAAGGTGCTGTTGAAGGGGCCAAAGGGACAGAGCGTCAGTCATAATTTATGGTATAACAGGAGGCCATTGGCCAATTGAATCCATGCCATGTCTCCGAGAAGCAATCCAGTCAGTCCCATTCTCCTGCTTTATCCCCATAGCCCTGCAAATGTATTCCCTTCAGCTGCCCATCCAATTTCTTTTTGAAATCATTGACCACCACCCCGCTGAAGGCTGAATGGTGGGGATTGTCTCAGCTGTTGTGGTGAATTTTGTCACAGCTGTCAAAATGTGAGCAGAGTTTTCAGCACAGGTTGTTGGATGTGGATTGGCTTGAAGCTTCCTCGGTGAGATGAAAGCTCTTAAAAAATATATTTCTTTTTGTCATCTTTGTAGTTACAGAGCACCTACGAGGCAGGAGACAGTCTCAAGAGCTGCATAACTGTAATAACATTAAGTTAACACAGCATGGCAAAGGTATGCACTCTACTGAGTGTCCTCTTTACTTTTTGCTTCGATCACCTTCAGCCTTCCAGACCAGGTGACTTTCTACCCTAAGTTTAGCCAGCTTTTCCAGGACTTTCTTCCTCTCAATTATCACCCCATCCAGTGCTTCTGCTATCTCCACTTCTATTAATACTTTGTCAGCCTTCTCCTCCTTTGTAAACGCCAATACAAAATACTCAGTAATTAACCCAGCCTTGTCCTGTGCTTCTAAAATATTTCATCTTCCTTGTCCCTAATAAGGCCCACTCCACTGCTTACTACCATTTACTATTTAGAAGATTTTTGGGTTTCCTTTTATGTTGACCTTGGTGAGTTTCTGCAGTGCATCTTGTAGATGGTACACACACTGCTGTGCATCTTGTAGACGGTACACACACTGCTGTGCATCTTGTAGATGGTACACACTCTGCTGTGCATCTTGTAGATGGTACACACACTGCAGTGCATCTTGTAGATGATACCCACACTGCAGTGCATCTTGTAGATGGCACTCACACTGCAGTGCATCTTGTAGATGGCACGCACACTGCAGTGCATCTTGTAGATGGTACACACACTGCTGTGCATCGTGTAGACGGCACACACACTGCTATGCGTCTTGTAGATGGTACACACACTGCTATGCGTCTTGTAGATGGTACACACACTGCTGTGCATCTTGTAGATGGTACACACACTGCTGTGCATCTTGTAGATGGTACACACACTGCAGTGCATCTTGTAGATGGCACACACACTGCAGTGCACCGTGTAGATGGTACACACACTGCTGCGCATCTTGTAGATGGCATGCACACTGCAGTGCACCGTGTAGATGGCACACACACTGCAGTGCACCGTGTAGATGGCACACACACTGCAGTGCATCGTGTAGATGGCACACACACTGCAGTGCATCGTGTAGATGGCACACACACTGCAGTGCATTGTGTAGACGGCACACACTCTGCTATGCATCTTGTAGATGGTACACACACTGCTGCGCATCTTGTAGATGGTACGCACACTGCTGTGCATCTTGTAGATGGTACACACACGGCTGCGCATCTTGTAGATGGCACGCACACTGCAGTGCACCATGTAGATGGCACACACACTGCAGTGCACCGTGTAGATGGTACACACACTGCTGCGCATCTTGTAGATGGCAAGCACACTGCAGTGCATCGTGTAGATGGTACACACACTGCAGTGCACCGTGTAGATGGTACACACACTGCTGTGCATCTTGTAGATGGTACACACACTGCAGTGCATCTTGTAGATGGTACACACACTGCTGTGCATCTTGTAGATGGTACACACACTGCTGTGCATCTTGTAGATGGTACACACACTGCTGTGCATCTTGTAGATGGTACACACACTGCTGTGCATCTTGTAGATGGTACACACACTGCTGTGCATCTTGTAGATGGTTCTCACACTGCTGTGCATCTTGTAGATGGTACACACACTGCAGTGCATCTTGTAAATGGTACACACACTGCTGTGCATCTTGTAGATGGTACACACACTGCTGCGCATCTTGTAGATGGTACACACACTGCTGTGCATCTTGTAGATGGCACGCACACTGCAGTGCATCTTGTAGATGGTACACACACTGCTGTGCATCGTGTAGACGGTACACACACTGCTGTGCATCGTGTAGACGGCACACACACTGCTATGCATCTTGTAGATGGTACACACACTGCTGTGCATCGTGTAGACGGCACACACACTGCTATGCATCTTGTAGATGGTATACACACTGCTGTGCATCTTGTAGATGGTACACACACTGCAGTGCATCTTGTAGATGGCACACACACTGCAGTGCACCGTGTAGATGGTACACACACTGCTGTGCATCTTGTAGATGGCATGCACACTGCAGTGCACCGTGTAGATGGCATGCACACTGCAGTGCACCGTGTAGATGGCACACACACTGCAGTGCACCGTGTAGATGGCACACACACTGCTGTGCATCGTGTAGACGGCACACACACTGCTATGCATCTTGTAGACGGTACACACACTGCTGCGCATCTTGTAGATGGTACGCACACTGCTGTGCATCTTGTAGATGGCACGCACACTGCAGTGCATCTTGTAGATGGTACGCACACTGCTGCGCATCTTGTAGATGGTACACACACTGCTGTGCATCTTGTAGATGGTACACACACTGCAGTGCATCTTGTAGATGGCACGCACACTGCTGTGCATCTTGTAGATGGTACACACACTGCTGTGCATCGTGTAGACGGCACACACACTGCTATGCATCGTGTAGACGGCACACACACTGCTATGCATCTTGTAGACGGTACACACACTGCTATGCATCTTGTAGATGGTACACACACTGCTGTGCATCTTGTAGATGGTACACACACTGCAGTGCATCTTGTAGATGGTACACACACTGCTGCGCATCTTGTAGATGGCATGCACACTGCAGTGCACCGTGTAGATGGCACACACACTGCAGTGCACCGTGTAGATGGCACACACACTGCTGTGCATCGTGTAGACGGCACACACACTGCTATGCATCTTGTAGATGGTACACACACTGCTGCGCATCTTGTAGATGGCACGCACACTGCAGTGCACCATGTAGATGGCACACACACTGCAGTGCACCGTGTAGATGGTACACACACTGCTGCGCATCTTGTAGATGGCACGCACACTGCAGTGCATCGTGTAGGTGGTACGCACACTGCAGTGCACCGTGTAGATGGTACACACACTGCTGTGCATCTTGTAGATGGTACACACACTGCTGTGCATCTTGTAGATGGTACAAACACTGCTGTGCATCTTGTAGATGGTACACACACTGCTGTGCATCTTGTAGATGGTACACACACTGCTGTGCATCTTGTAGATGGTACACACACTGCTGTGCATCTTGTAGATGGTACACACACTGCTGTGCATCTTGTAGATGGTACACACACTGCAGTGCATCTTGTAGATGGTACACACACTGCTGCGCATCTTGTAGATGGTACACACACTGCTGCGCATCTTGTAGATGGTACACACACTGCAGCGCATCTTGTAGATGGTACACACACTGCAGTGCATCTTGTAGATGGTACACACACTGCAGTGCATCTTGTAGATGGTACACACACTGCAGTGCATCTTGTAGATGGTACACACACTGCTGCGCATCTTGTAGATGGTACACACACTGCTGCGCATCTTGTAGATGGTACACACACTGCAGTGCACCGTGTAGATGGCACACACACTGCAGTGCATCGTGTAGATGGCACACACACTGCAGTGCATTGTGTAGACGGCACACACTCTGCTATGCATCTTGTAGATGGTACACACACTGCTGCGCATCTTGTAGATGGTACGCACACTGCTGTGCATCTTGTAGATGGTACACACACTGCTGCCCATCTTGTACATGGCACGCACACTGCAGTGCACCATGTAGATGGCACACACACTGCAGTGCACCGTGTAGATGGTACACACACTGCTGCGCATCTTGTAGGTGGCACGCACACTGCAGTGCATCGTGTAGATGGTACACACACTGCAGTGCATCTTGTAGAAGGTACACACACTGCTGTGCATCTTGTAGATGGTACACACACTGCTGTGCATCTTGTAGATGGTACACACACTGCTGTGCATCTTGTAGATGGTACACACACTGCTGTGCATCTTGTAGATGGTACACACACTGCTGTGCATCTTATAGATGGTACACACACTGCTGTGCATCTTGTAGATGGTTCTCACACTGCTGTGCATCTTGTAGATGGTACACACACTGCAGTTCATCTTGTAAATGGTACACACACTGCTGTGCATTTTGTAGATGGTACACACACTGCTGCGCATCTTGTAGACGGTACACACACTGCTGTGCATCTTGTAGATGGCACGCACACTGCAGTGCATCTTGTAGATGGTACACACACTGCTGTGCATCGTGTAGACGGTACACACACTGCTGTGCATCGTGTAGACGGCACACACACTGCTATGCATCTTGTAGATGGTACACACACTGCTCTGCATCGTGTAGACGGCACACACACTGCTATGCATCTTGTAGATGGTACACACACTGCTGTGCATCTTGTAGATGGTACACACACTGCAGTGCATCTTGTAGATGGCACACACACTGCAGTGCACCGTGTAGATGGTACACACACTGCTGTGCATCTTGTAGATGGCATGCACACTGCAGTGCACCGTGTAGATGGCACACACACTGCAGTGCACCGTGTAGATGGTACACACACTGCTGTGCATCTTGTAGATGGCATGCACACTGCAGTGCACCATGTAGATGGCACACACACTGCAGTGCACCGTGTAGATGGCACACACACTGCTGTGCATCGTGTAGACGGCACACACACTGCTATGCATCTTGTAGATGGTACACACACTGCTGTGCATCTTGTAGATGGTACACACACTGCAGTGCATCTTGTAGATGGCACACACACTGCAGTGCACCGTGTAGATGGTACACACACTGCTGTGCATCTTGTAGATGGTACGCACACTGCAGTGCACCGTGTAGATGGCACACACACTGCAGTGCACCGTGTAGATGGCACACACACTGCTGTGCATCGTGTAGACGGCACACACACTGCTGTGCATCTTGTAGATGGTACACACACTGCTGCGCATCTTGTAGACGGCACACACACTGCTATGCATCGTGTAGACGGCACACACACTGCTATGCATCTTGTAGATGGTACACACACTGCTGCGCATCTTGTAGATGGTACACACACTGCTGTGCATCTTGTAGATGGTACACACACTGCTGCGCATCTTGTAGATGGCACGCACACTGCAGTGCATCGTGTAGATGGTACGCACACTGCAGTGCACCGTGTAGATGGTACACACACTGCTGTGCATCGTGTAGACGGTACACACACTGCTGTGCATCGTGTAGACGGCACACACACTGCTATGCATCTTGTAGATGGTACACACACTGCTCTGCATCGTGTAGACGGCACACACACTGCTATGCATCTTGTAGATGGTACACACACTGCTGTGCATCTTGTAGATGGTACACACACTGCAGTGCATCTTGTAGATGGCACACACACTGCAGTGCACCGTGTAGATGGTACACACACTGCTGTGCATCTTGTAGATGGCATGCACACTGCAGTGCACCGTGTAGATGGCACACACACTGCAGTGCACCGTGTAGATGGTACACACACTGCTGTGCATCTTGTAGATGGCATGCACACTGCAGTGCACCATGTAGATGGCACACACACTGCAGTGCACCGTGTAGATGGCACACACACTGCTGTGCATCGTGTAGACGGCACACACACTGCTATGCATCTTGTAGATGGTACACACACTGCTGTGCATCTTGTAGATGGTACACACACTGCAGTGCATCTTGTAGATGGCACACACACTGCAGTGCACCGTGTAGATGGTACACACACTGCTGTGCATCTTGTAGATGGTACGCACACTGCAGTGCACCGTGTAGATGGCACACACACTGCAGTGCACCGTGTAGATGGCACACACACTGCTGTGCATCGTGTAGACGGCACACACACTGCTGTGCATCTTGTAGATGGTACACACACTGCTGCGCATCTTGTAGACGGCACACACACTGCTATGCATCGTGTAGACGGCACACACACTGCTATGCATCTTGTAGATGGTACACACACTGCTGCGCATCTTGTAGATGGTACACACACTGCTGTGCATCTTGTAGATGGTACACACACTGCTGCGCATCTTGTAGATGGCACGCACACTGCAGTGCATCGTGTAGATGGTACGCACACTGCAGTGCACCGTGTAGATGGTACACACACTGCTGTGCATCTTGTAGATGGTACACACACTGCTGTGCATCTTGTAGATGGTACACACACTGCTGTGCATCTTGTAGACGGTACACACACTGCTGTGCATCTTGTAGATGGTACACACACTGCTGTGCATCTTGTAAATGGTACACACACTGCTGTGCATCTTGTAGATGGTACACACACTGCTGTGCATCTTGTAGATGGTACACACACTGCAGTGCATCTTGTAGATGGTACACACACTGCAGTGCATCTTGTAGATGGTACACACACTGCTGCGCATCTTGTAGATGGTACACACACTGCTGCGCATCTTGTAGATGGTACACACACTGCAGCGCATTTTGTAGATGGTACACACACTGCAGTGCATCTTGTAGATGGTACACACACTGCTGTGCATCTTGTAGATGGTACACACACTGCAGTGCATCTTGTAGATGGCACACACACTGCAGTGCACCGTGTAGATGGTACACACACTGCTGCGCATCTTGTAGATGGCATGCACACTGCAGTGCACCGTGTAGATGGCACACACACTGCAGTGCACCGTGTAGATGGCACACACACTGCTGTGCATCGTGTAGACGGCACACACACTGCTATGCATCTTGTAGATGGTACACACACTGCTGTGCATCGTGTAGACGGCACACACACTGCTATGCATCTTGTAGATGGTACACACACTGCTGTGCATCTTGTAGATGGTACACACACTGCAGTGCACCATGTAGATGGCACACACACTGCAGTGCATCTTGTAGATGGTACACACACTGCTGTGCATCTTGTAAATGGTACACACACTGCTGTGCATCTTGTAGATGGTACACACACTGCTGTGCATCTTGTAGATGGTACACACACTGCAGTGCATCTTGTAGATGGTACACACACTGCAGTGCATCTTGTAGATGGTACACACACTGCTGCGCATCTTGTAGATGGTACACACACTGCTGCGCATCTTGTAGATGGTACACACACTGCAGCGCATTTTGTAGATGGTACACACACTGCAGTGCATCTTGTAGATGGTACACACACTGCTGTGCATCTTGTAGATGGTACACACACTGCAGTGCATCTTGTAGATGGCACACACACTGCAGTGCACCGTGTAGATGGTACACACACTGCTGCGCATCTTGTAGATGGCATGCACACTGCAGTGCACCGTGTAGATGGCACACACACTGCAGTGCACCGTGTAGATGGTACGCACACTGCTGTGCATCTTGTAGATGGCATGCACACTGCAGTGCACCGTGTAGATTGCACACACACTGCAGTGCACCGTGTAGATGGCACACACACTGCTGTGCATCGTGTAGACGGCACACACACTGCTATGCATCTTGTAGATGGTACACACACTGCTGCGCATCTTGTAGATGGTACGCACACTGCTGTGCATCTTGTAGATGGTACACACACTGCTGCGCATCTTGTAGATGGCACGCACACTGCAGTGCACCATGTAGATGGCACACACACTGCAGTGCACCGTGTAGATGGTACACACACTGCTGCGCATCTTGTAGATGGCACGCACACTGCAGTGCATCGTGTAGATGGTACGCACACTGCAGTGCACCGTGTAGATGGTACACACACTGCTGTGCATCTTGTAGATGGTACACACACTGCTGTGCATCTTGTAGATGGTACACACACTGCTGTGCATCTTGTAGATGGTACACACACTGCTGTGCATCTTGTAGATGGTACACACACTGCTGTGCATCTTGTAGATGGTACACACACTGCTGTGCATCTTGTAGATGGTACACACACTGCAGTGCATCTTGTAGATGGTACACACACTGCTGCGCATCTTGTAGATGGTACACACACTGCTGCGCATCTTGTAGATGGTACACACACTGCAGCGCATTTTGTAGATGGTACACACACTGCAGTGCATCTTGTAGATGGTACACACACTGCTGTGCATCTTGTAGATGGTACACACGCTGCAGTGCATCTTGTAGATGGCACACACACTGCAGTGCACCGTGTAGATGGTACACACACTGCTGCGCATCTTGTAGATGGCATGCACACTGCAGTGCACCGTGTAGATGGCATGCACACTGCAGTGCACCGTGTAGATGGCACACACACTGCTGTGCATCGTGTAGACGGCACACACACTGCTATGCATCTTGTAGATGGTACACACACTGCTGCGCATCTTGTAGATGGTACACACACTGCTGTGCATCTTGTAGATGGTACACACACTGCTGCGCATCTTGTAGATGGCACGCACACTGCAGTGCACCATGTAGATGGCACACACACTGCAGTGCACCGTGTAGATGGTACACACACTGCTGCGCATCTTGTAGATGGCACGCACACTGCAGTGCATCGTGTAGATGGTACGCACACTGCAGTGCACCGTGTAGATGGTACACACACTGCTGTGCATCTTGTAGATGGTACACACACTGCTGTGCATCTTGTAGATGGTACACACACTGCTGTGCATCTTGTAGATGGTACACACACTGCTGTGCATCTTGTAGATGGTACACACACTGCTGTGCATCTTGTAGATGGTACACACACTGCTGTGCATCTTGTAGATGGTACACACACTGCTGTGCATCTTGTAGATGGTACACACACTGCTGTGCATCTTGTAGATGGCACACACACTGCAGTGCATTGTGTAGACGGCACACACTCTGCTATGCATCTTGTAGATGGTACACACACTGCTGCGCATCTTGTAGATGGTACGCACACTGCTGTGCATCTTGTAGATGGTACACACACTGCTGCGCATCTTGTAGATGGCACGCACACTGCAGTGCACCATGAAGATGGCACACACACTGCAGTGCACCGTGTAGATGGTACACACACTGCTGCGCATCTTGTAGGTGGCACGCACACTGCAGTGCATCGTGTAGATGGTACACACACTGCAGTGCACCGTGTAGATGGTACACACACTGCTGTGCATCTTGTAGATGGTACACACACTGCTGTGCATCTTGTAGATGGTACACACACTGCTGTGCATCTTGTAGATGGTACACACACTGCTGTGCATCTTGTAGATGGTACACACACTGCTGTGCATCTTGTAGATGGTACACACACTGCTGTGCATCTTATAGATGGTACACACACTGCTGTGCATCTTGTAGATGGTTCTCACACTGCTGTGCATCTTGTAGATGGTACACACACTGCAGTGCATCTTGTAAATGGTACACACACTGCTGTGCATCTTGTAGATGGTACACACACTGCTGTGCATCTTGTAGATGGCACGCACACTGCAGTGCATCTTGTAGATGGTACACACACTGCTGTGCATCATGTAGACGGTACACACACTGCTGTGCATCGTGTAGACGGTACACACACTGCTGTGCATCGTGTAGACGGCACACACACTGCTATGCATCTTGTAGATGGTACACACACTGCTGTGCATCGTGTAGACGGCACACACACTGCTATGCATCTTGTAGATGGTACACACACTGCTGTGCATCTTGTAGATGGTACACACACTGCAGTGCATCTTGTAGATGGCACACACACTGCAGTGCACCGTGTAGATGGTACACACACTGCTGTGCATCTTGTAGATGGCATGCACACTGCAGTGCACCGTGTAGATGGCACACACACTGCAGTGCACCGTGTAGATGGTACGCACACTGCTGTGCATCTTGTAGATGGCATGCACACTGCAGTGCACCGTGTAGATTGCACACACACTGCAGTGCACCGTGTAGATGGCACACACACTGCTGTGCATCGTGTAGACGGCACACACACTGCTATGCATCTTGTAGATGGTACACACACTGCTGTGCATCTTGTAGATGGTACACACACTGCAGTGCATCTTGTAGATGGTACACACACTGCAGTGCATCTTGTAGATGGTACACACACTGCTGTGCATCTTGTAGATGGTACACACACTGCAGTGCATCTTGTAGATGGCACACACACTGCAGTGCACCGTGTAGATGGTACACACACTGCTGCGCATCTTGTAGATGGCATGCACACTGCAGTGCACCGTGTAGATGGCACACACACTGCAGTGCACCGTGTAGATGGTACACACACTGCTGTGCATCTTGTAGATGGTACACACACTGCTGTGCATCTTGTAGATGGTACACACACTGCTGTGCATCTTGTAGATGGTACACACACTGCTGTGCATCTTGTAGATGGTACACACACTGCTGTGCATCTTGTAGATGGTACACACACTGCTGTGCATCTTGTAGATGGTACACACACTGCAGTGCATCTTGTAGATGGTACACACACTGCTGCGCATCTTGTAGATGGTACACACACTGCTGCGCATCTTGTAGATGGTACACACACTGCAGCGCATTTTGTAGATGGTACACACACTGCAGTGCATCTTGTAGATGGTACACACACTGCTGTGCATCTTGTAGATGGTACACACGCTGCAGTGCATCTTGTAGATGGCACACACACTGCAGTGCACCGTGTAGATGGTACACACACTGCTGCGCATCTTGTAGATGGCATGCACACTGCAGTGCACCGTGTAGATGGCATGCACACTGCAGTGCACCGTGTAGATGGCACACACACTGCTGTGCATCGTGTAGACGGCACACACACTGCTATGCATCTTGTAGATGGTACACACACTGCTGCGCATCTTGTAGATGGTACACACACTGCTGTGCATCTTGTAGATGGTACACACACTGCTGCGCATCTTGTAGATGGCACGCACACTGCAGTGCACCATGTAGATGGCACACACACTGCAGTGCACCGTGTAGATGGTACACACACTGCTGCGCATCTTGTAGATGGCACGCACACTGCAGTGCATCGTGTAGATGGTACGCACACTGCAGTGCACCGTGTAGATGGTACACACACTGCTGTGCATCTTGTAGATGGTACACACACTGCTGTGCATCTTGTAGATGGTACACACACTGCTGTGCATCTTGTAGATGGTACACACACTGCTGTGCATCTTGTAGATGGTACACACACTGCTGTGCATCTTGTAGATGGTACACACACTGCTGTGCATCTTGTAGATGGTACACACACTGCTGTGCATCTTGTAGATGGTACACACACTGCTGTGCATCTTGTAGATGGCACACACACTGCAGTGCATTGTGTAGACGGCACACACTCTGCTATGCATCTTGTAGATGGTACACACACTGCTGCGCATCTTGTAGATGGTACGCACACTGCTGTGCATCTTGTAGATGGTACACACACTGCTGCGCATCTTGTAGATGGCACGCACACTGCAGTGCACCATGAAGATGGCACACACACTGCAGTGCACCGTGTAGATGGTACACACACTGCTGCGCATCTTGTAGGTGGCACGCACACTGCAGTGCATCGTGTAGATGGTACACACACTGCAGTGCACCGTGTAGATGGTACACACACTGCTGTGCATCTTGTAGATGGTACACACACTGCTGTGCATCTTGTAGATGGTACACACACTGCTGTGCATCTTGTAGATGGTACACACACTGCTGTGCATCTTGTAGATGGTACACACACTGCTGTGCATCTTGTAGATGGTACACACACTGCTGTGCATCTTGTAGATGGTACACACACTGCTGTGCATCTTATAGATGGTACACACACTGCTGTGCATCTTGTAGATGGTTCTCACACTGCTGTGCATCTTGTAGATGGTACACACACTGCAGTGCATCTTGTAAATGGTACACACACTGCTGTGCATCTTGTAGATGGTACACACACTGCTGTGCATCTTGTAGATGGCACGCACACTGCAGTGCATCTTGTAGATGGTACACACACTGCTGTGCATCATGTAGACGGTACACACACTGCTGTGCATCGTGTAGACGGTACACACACTGCTGTGCATCGTGTAGACGGCACACACACTGCTATGCATCTTGTAGATGGTACACACACTGCTGTGCATCGTGTAGACGGCACACACACTGCTATGCATCTTGTAGATGGTACACACACTGCTGTGCATCTTGTAGATGGTACACACACTGCAGTGCATCTTGTAGATGGCACACACACTGCAGTGCACCGTGTAGATGGTACACACACTGCTGTGCATCTTGTAGATGGCATGCACACTGCAGTGCACCGTGTAGATGGCACACACACTGCAGTGCACCGTGTAGATGGTACGCACACTGCTGTGCATCTTGTAGATGGCATGCACACTGCAGTGCACCGTGTAGATTGCACACACACTGCAGTGCACCGTGTAGATGGCACACACACTGCTGTGCATCGTGTAGACGGCACACACACTGCTATGCATCTTGTAGATGGTACACACACTGCTGTGCATCTTGTAGATGGTACACACACTGCAGTGCATCTTGTAGATGGTACACACACTGCAGTGCATCTTGTAGATGGTACACACACTGCAGTGCATCTTGTAGATGGTACACACACTGCAGTGCATCTTGTAGATGGTACACACACTGCAGTGCATCTTGTAGATGGTACACACACTGCAGTGACTGTAAGGCAGGAGAGAGCATGTGTTTAAGTTGGTGGGTGGGGTGCAAATCACCCGGGCTGCTTTGTCCTGGTTGGAAATTGCAGAGAACATTGAATTACTCCACCCCACCCAGAATAAAATTACACATTATAGACAATATTGATAAACTATTGGGTGTATATCATCTTCTAAGGGGACCAATCAGAAATCTAGTCCAGCCCACAGTGTTGCAAATAGATGCAGCTCCTAAGTACTACAAGTGTGGAGTCTCATTACATCAGGTTTTAACTGTTGTTGGAGGAAATTTATATTTTATTTTCACATCTTCCTCTCTGTTACTTTTTGTCTGTTGAGTTTAATCTAGTCTTTCTTTCCCTCTTTTTTCGCTTTCTATATCTGATTTGCCATTGAATTAATTATTCCGACTCAATCTTTGTGCTATTAATTTCATAATTCTTCAAAGTAATTGGTTGAAGAGATGTGCAGTTGCTTGTCCTTTTCAATCAGATGCACTGTAGTTGGCAACACACTGATTCTAACTCCTACTGACTGCAATTTGCAATGTACACTATCATGGAGATTAAATGGGCCAATGTCAGAGTAACGAATGTGCTGTGAGCAGTTACAGCAAATTCTGGGCCATTACCCTGGCTGGGCCTAACCAGTGTTTTATAAAAGGCTCAGCAATGCCTTGCTTTCAGACTTGAGTCATGTATTAATGTAGGATCACCTCTGGTTCTTTTTAGCAATCTTTTCAACTTATCTTGTTCAGAGGTTTGTGCATTTACATCCGTAAAGTCTCTCAGTTCCTGCATCCTCTTTAAAATTGTGCCATTTAATTTCTGTTGCTTTTCCTTCATTTCTGCTTCCAAAATGTTTCACTTCTTCATTAAATTTGAACTGCCAATGTGTCTGACAATTTCAACAGTCCATCTCGGTCTTCTTGAAGCCTGTTATTGCCTCCTTTAGTGTTTACTACTTTTCCAAATTTCACATTATCTGCAAATTTTACAATTATCCAGGTCATTAATATTTATCTCAGAAAGAACAGAGATGTGGATACTAATCTCTTAGGATTGCTCTCCCTCCAGTGTAGCAGTCATTCATCATCACTCTCTGCTTTCTATTCCTTATCCAATTTCTTACCCACATTGCCAACATCCCTTGAACCCCATGGGCTTTTGTTTTTCTACTAATTTATTATGTGATACTTTATCAAATGTCTTCCAAAAATCCATATCCACAGCACACCACCACCAACCAGTTACTTCTACAAATAACTAAATGACATTCACCAAAAGCCTTGTCTTTGATAAGTCTTCTGACTGTATTTCAATACCCCTGACACCTTTTACTCTGGGAATATGTAAGTAACCTGTCAATCTCTAAAGTTCTGAGCAATCGGTTCCTATTCTTTGTGTCCAACAACCAACACCTATAACTGAACACTTTGGGAGTTTGATCACTGACTCAGGCCAGAATGTTTCAATTGAATGAGTCAATCTGTTGATGAGCAAAGCAAGTGGGGCAAAGACTTACATCAAATGGGCTTCCTGCCTCCAAATGCAGAGGATACCCTCAATTCAAGATTTATCCTCAAATTGTGGGAAGGTCAGGAATTGTAAAAAAAAAAGAAAAATGCTGTGGATGTTCAAATCTGAAATAAAAACAGAAAACTCTGGAAATCCTCAACAGGTCAGGCAGCACCTGCGGAGAGAAATACAGGACGAATGTTTCATGTTTGGGGTTGTTCTTTAGAATGACTTTCTCTTATAATAGTGAATAACTTTGTGCATTCTCATCCCTAGCCATCCTGTTACAGAGTCCAACACAGCCAATCACAACACAGTAAGTACAGGCCTTTGCATTCTCTCTCATTACATTTCCTACACCCAGGAAAATGATTTTAGCAAGTCAGTACAGCTGAGAGTTGTATAAGGTGGTGCCATTCTCACGGGGCTACCAGGGGAACAGATTAGGGGTCAGCCATGGCTCAGTAGGTAGCACAATTTCCTCTGTATCCAAAGCTCACACGAGAGCTGAAAATGTACCTTGAAACTGGCAAGGAAGCACTGAGGGAGTGCTGCACTGTCAGAGGGTCAGTACTGAGGGAGTGCTGCACTGTCAGAGGGTCAGTACTGAGGGAGTGCTGCACTGTCAGAGGGTCAGTACTGAGGGAGTGCTGCACTGTCAGAGGGTCAGTACTGAGGGAGTGCTGCACTGTCAGAGGGTCAGTACTGAGGGAGTGCTGCACTGTCAGAGTGTCAGTATTGAGGAAGCACCGCACTGTCAGAGGGTCAGTACTGAGGGAGTGCTGCACTGTCAGAGGGTCAGTACTGAGGGAGTGCTGCACTGTCAGAGTGTCAGTATTGAGGAAGCACCGCACTGTCAGAGGGTCAGTACTGAGGGAATGCCGCGCTGTCAGAGGTTCAGTACTGAGGGAGTGCCGCACTGTCAAAGGGTCAGTACTGAGGGAATGCCGCGCTGTCAGAGGTTCAGTACTGAGGGAGTGCCGCACTGTCAGAGGGTCAGTACTGAGGGAGTGCCGCGCTGTCAGAGGGTCAGTACAGAGGGAGTGCTGCGCTGTCAGAGGGTCAGTACTGAGGGAGTGCTGTGCTGTCAGAGGGTCAGTACTGAGGGAGTGCTGCGCTGTCAGAGGGTCAGTACTGAAGGAGCGCTGCGCTGTCAGAGGGTCAGTGCTGAGGGAGTGCTGCACTGTCAGAGGGTCAGTACTGAGGGAGCGCAGCGCTGTCAGAGGCTCAGTGCTGAGGGAGTGCTGCATTGTCCGAGGGTCAGTAATGAGGGAATGCTACATTGTCAGAGGGTCAGTAATGAGGGAATGCTGCACTCTTGGAGGGTCAGTACTGAGGGACTGCTGATGGTCAATGGGTCAGTACTGAGGGAATAATGCACTTTCAGCAAGTCGGTACTGAGGGAGTGCTGCATTGTTGGAGGGCCTGTACTGAGGGAGTGCTGCAGTGTTGGAAGGTTAATACGGAGAGAATGCTGCACTGTTGGAGGGACAGTACTGAGGGAGTTCCTCACTGTCGGAGGGGTCAGTGCTGATGCAATGCCACAATGTTGGAGGATCAGTACAGACGGAGTGCTACACTGTCAGGGAGGCAGTTTTGAGGGAGTTCTGTATTGTTGGCAGGTCAGTAATAGAAACATAGAAACAAGGATCAGGAGTAGGCCATTCAGCCCTTCGAGCCTGCTCCACCATTCATTATGATCATGGCTGATCATCCAACTCAATATCCTGTTCCCACTTTCTCCACTTATCCTTTAATAAGGGAGTGCTGCACTGTTGGAGGCTCACTACTGAAGGACTGCTGCACTGTCAGAGGGTCAGTAGTGAGGGAATGCTGCGCTGTTGGAGGGACAGTACTGAATGAGTCGGTACTGAGGGAGTGCTGCATTGTCAGAGGGTCAGTACTGAGACAGTGCTGCACTGTTGGAGGGGCAGTAACTAGGGAGTGCTGCATTGTCAGAGTTGTTTCCTTTTGCATTTGATGTCTGTCCTCTCAAATGGAAGTAAATTAGCCCATGATAATATTTGAAGGTGAGCAGTATGGTTCATCTGGCGTTCTGGCCAATATTTATCCCTCAACCAACATTAATCAAATATCTTCATCTGGTCATTCTGAAGTCCAGTTTGTGTGAGCTTGCCAATGTCCTACATTGTAGCAGTAACTGTAATGCCTAAGGCTCTAGTCAACTCTAAAGACCACACAGGCTTGTGAAATTTTCTATCGAAATGGCAGTCCTTCCTTTAAGTGAAACAAAGTTGTCATGGTACAGTTATGTTCCTCAGGACTGACATGCAGGCTTTCACTAATCATTTATCCCCTTGTGGATAGGTCTGAGGGCAAAACAAAACCATTGAGAAGCCTTGAAAACTCAAACTCCAGGTATGTCAGGTTGTGAGAACATCCTGTCCTCATCAGTCACACTGACCCCACCTGAGTCCTAACACCAGACCTCTTTGCGTGCTAACGCTGACCCTATCTGCGTACTAACACTGACCCTATCTGCATACTAACACTGACCCTATCTGCGTACTGACACTGACCCTATCTGCATACTAACACTGACCCTATCTGCGTCCTGACATTGACCCTATGTGCGCACTGACACTGACCCTATGTGCGCCCTGACGCTGACCCTATGTGCGCCCTGACGCTGACACTATGTGCGCACTGACACTGACCCTATGTGCGCCCTGACACTGACCCTATGTGCGCCCTGACACTGACCCTATGTGCGCCCTGACACTGACCCTATGTGCGCCCTGACACTGACCCTATGTGCGCCCTGACACTGACCCTATGTGCGCCCTGACACTGACCCTATGTGCGCCCTGACACTGACCCTATGTGCGCACTGACTCTGACACTATGTGCGCACTGACTCTGACACTATCTGCGCACTGACGCTGACCCTATGTGCGCACTGACTCTGACACTATCTGCGCACTGACTCTGACCTATCTGTTCTAAGACTGACCCTATCTGTGTACTAACAAGGAGCATTTCTGTGTACTAACATTGGCCTTATCTATGTACTACATGTGACACTGTCTGCGTACTAACACTGTCCCTATCTGTGTACTAACACTAACGCTATCTGTGTACTAACACTGACGCTATCTGTGTACTAACTCTGACGCTATCTGTGTACTAACTCTGACGCTATTTGTGTACTAACTCTGACGCTATCTGTGTACTAACACTGACCCCGTCTGTGTACTAACACTGACCCCGTCTGTGTACTAACACTCACCCCGTCTGTGTACTAACACTGACCCCGTCTGTGTACTAACACTGACCCCGTCTGTGTAATAACACTGATCCCGTCTGTGTACAAAGAGTGACCCCGTCTGTGTACTAACACTGACCCCGTCTGTGTACTAACACTGACCCCGTCTGTGTACTAACACTGACCCCGTCTGTGTACTAACACTGACCCCGTCTGTGTACTAACACTGACCCCGTCTGTGTACTAACACTGACCCCGTCTGTGTACTAACACTGACCCCGTCTGTGTACTAACACTGACCCCGTCTGTGTACTAACACTGATCCCGTCTGTGTACTAACACTGATCCCGTCTGTGTACTAACACTGATCCCGTCTGTGTACTAACACTGACCCCGTCTGTGTACTAACACTGATCCCATCTGTGTAATTAATCTAACACTATCTGCATACTAGGACTGGCCCTATCTGTATACTAACACTGACCCCATTTGTATTATAACACTGAACCTATATCTATACTAAATCTGACCCTACCTGTATATTAACATTAACCCTATCTCTATACTACCACTGAGCCCATCTGTATGCTAACACTGACCATATCTGTGTATTAACACTGATGCCATATGTTTACTAACAATGTCCATGTCTGTGTACTAATGCTGACACCACCTGTGCACTAACACAGACTCTATCAGTGTAATATCAGTGACAATATCTGTGTAATAACACAGACCCGATCTCTGTACTAACACTGCCATAATCTGTGTACTAACACTGAACCTATCCTGTACTAACACTGGCCCTATCTGTATACCAACACAAACCCAATCTGTGTACTAACCACAGACCCTATCTGTGTAATAACACAGACCCTCTCTATGTATTAAACCTAACATTATCTGTGTCCTAGCACAGACCCTATCTGTGAACTTGCAATAACACTGTCTATGTACTAACACTGTCCCTATCTGTATACTGACACCGAGCCCGTCCGCGTGCTGACACCGAGCCCATCCGCGTGCTGACACCGAGCCCATCCGCGTGCTGACACCGAGCCCGTCCGCGTGCTGACACCGAGCCCGTCCGCGTGCTGACACCGAGCCCGTCCGCGTGCTGACACCGAGCCCGTCCGCGTGCTGACACCGAGCCCATCTGCGTGCTGACACTGAGCCCGTCCGCGTGCTGACACTGAGCCCGTTTCAATATTAAACTCTGACCCTATCTGTATACTGACACTGTCCCCATCTGTATACTGACACTGTCCCCATCTGTATACTGACACCGAGCCCGTCCGCGTGCTGACACCGAGCCCGTCCGCGTGCTGACACCGAGCCCGTCCGCGTGCTGACACCGAGCCCGTCCGCGTGCTGACACTGAGCCCGTTTCAATATTAAACTCTGACCCTATCTGTATACTGACACTGTCCCCATCTGTATACTGACACTGTCCCCATCTGTATACTGACACTGTCCCCATCTGTATACTGACACTGTCCCCATCTGTATACTGACCCTGAGCCTACCTGCATACTGACCCTGTCCCTACCTGTATTCTGACACTGTCCCTACCTGTATTCTGACACTGTCCCTACCTGTATTCTGACACTGTCCCTACCGGTATTCTGACACTGTCGCTAGCTGTATACTGACACCGTCGCTAGCTGTATACTGACACCGTCCCTAGCTGTATACTGACACCGTCCCTAGCTGTATACTAACCCTGAGCCTACCTACATACTAACAACGTCCCTAGCTGCATACTAACACCGTCCCTACCTGTACACTAACACCGTCCCTACCTGTATACTAACCCTGAGCCTGCCTCTTATCTATTACAGTTTCCAAGTGACCAAGGATCAACAGATTTTTCAGATGGGCAGGAGCAAGGTCTCAACTATTGTCTCTGAAGGGACAGTTGGAGCAGTTTCCAGGTAAGAGAATAACTATCATTTATGTGTCATCTTTGATTTCTTAAAAGTAAAAAGCCCCGAAATGACCGATAATCATCTAAAGGTGAGAAGGCACCTAGGTTTCCATTATCAATACATGGAATGAGGCAGATATTGACCATAATATCCTGTGTAGAATTATTACTGGATAAGTTCAGCATTTATTTCCCATCCCTAGTTGCCCTTGAGAAGGTGATGGTGAGCTGCCTTCTTGAACCCCCACAGTCCATGTGGTGTAGGTACACCCACAGTGCTGTTAGGAAGGGAGTTCCAGGATTTTGACCCAGTGACATTGAAGGAACAGCGATATATTTCCAAGTCAGGATGGTGAGTGACTTGGAGGGGAACTTCCAGGCGGTGGTGTTCCCATGTGTCTCCTGCCCTTGTCCTTCTAGTTGGTAGTGGTTATGGGTTAGGAAGGCGCTACCTAAGGAGCCTTGGTGAGTTGCTGCAGTGCATCTTGTGGATGGTACACACTGCTGCTACTGTAGCACGTTGGTGGAGGGAGTGAATGTTTGTGGATGAGGTGCCAATCAAGTGGGCTGCTTTGTTCTGGATGGTGTCAAGCTTCTTGAGTGTTGTAGGAGCTACACTCATCCAGGCAAGTGGAGAGTATTCCATCACACTCTTGCCTTGTGCCTTGTAGATAGTGGACAGGATTCCAGGAGTCAGGAAGTGAGCAGGTTATTGCTGTGTAAGTACTGCTTGGTATAATTGTTGATGACACCTTTCATTGCTGTGCTGGTGATTGAGTCTAGACTGGTGGGGCAGGAATTGACCGGATTGGAAACATCCTCAACAACTTTCCATGTTGCTGAGTAGATTCCAGCGTTGAGGTTGTAATGGAAGTTTTTGGCTAGGGACACAGCTAGTTCCAGAGCACAAGTCTTCAGCAGGATGTTATCAGGGTTTATAGCCTTTGATGTATCCAATGTAGGTTTTTTGGTTTCACATATCACACGTTTCTTGATATGACATGGAGTGAATCGAATTGGCTGAAGACTGGCGTCTGTGATGTTGGTAACCTCAGGGTGAGGCTGGTGTGGGCCATCCACTTAACACTTCATGTTAAAGATTGTTGTAAATGCTTCAGCTTTTTCTTTTTCACTCATGTATTTGGCTCCCCCATCATTGACAATGACTTACATGAAGACAAAGATAAGTAGAGATCCTAATTACTGGAAAAGATACAAAGAACATCAAATGAAAAATCAGAAAGTAGCAAAAGCTGGAAGTTAGGAATATGAGAGAAAAGCTTGTGAGGGATACTGCAGGTTTTTACAATTATATTAAGAGAAAGATGGAGCTTAAAAGTAATGTGAGCCTCTTAATGCTGATAGATTCAAGATAAGTGGCAGGAGGTGTAGGGGGGACATGAAGAAGAACTTTTTTTACGCAGAGGGTAGTGTGTGTCTGGAATTCACTGCCCAAGTTGGTGGTAGAGGCAGAAACTCTAAACTCTTTTAAAAAGTACCTGGATCTGCACCTTAAGTGCTGTAAGCTGCAGGGCCATGGGCCGGGTGCAGGAAGGTGGGATTAAAAAGGGCACCTGGGTGTCCTCGGGCTGGCATGGACAAGATGGGCCAAATGGCATCCTTCTGTTCTGTAACTTTTCTATGGTTCTATATTATAATTGGAAAGGAGGCAGAGAGAGGTAATGAGAAATTAAACTGAACCCTAAAACATTTTATAAACATGTAAAGCAGTTAGCTAGTTAATGCAGAGGACATGGCTAAAATGATTAAATGTAGTGTAGCAGTCTCCTCAAAAGAAGAGGATAATGTGAGGTTACTTTAAAAGGGGAAAAGCTTAGATTATAGATAGTGAAGATACTAAGATAAAATCATTGCCAAATGTTGGTCAGTCACCTGATAGAGATGAAATGCATCCTAGGTTGCTGAAGAAAGCAAATATTGACATATCAGAGGCATTGGTCACAATATTTCAATCCTCATTGGATAGAGGATTGTAGGATTGCTAATTTTGTACTAGTGTTCAATAAATCAAGAAACTACAGATGAGTCAGCATATCTTTGTTGGTGAAGAAGTTATTGGAAGCCATTATTAGGACAAATTAAACTTTCATTTGGAAAGTCATGGGTTAATCAAGAAGGGCTAGTGTGGATTTTGTTAAATTTCTTATTAGCCAGTACTTTATGATCGAGGATATTTGCTTCCACTGTGGTATGATGGATTCTGACAAGTCAAATGCATGATCCACAGACTCTGCTATGTCAGGGGATGCTGGCTTGAGTTGTTTGGAGGTCTGTACACACTCTCTCTCTCTTTCTCACTCTCTCTCTCTCTCTCTCTCTCCTATGCTTCAATTTCACTCCAGCCCATTCCTGAAAAAGTCTCTCATTGTGTTCAATGTCTTCCCGAATGAACCTTCTCCATTTGGTTGGTCACAACCCACGAGTCAGTGGGGATGTCTGACCTCTTCAGAGATGTTTTGAGGGCAGCTGTATAGCATGTCCTCCTAGGAATCTCCTGCTGCAACCAAGCTCAGAGTAGAGCAGTTGCTTCAGGAGTCTGGTGTCAGGCATATGAATGATATGTCCTCCCAGCCGAGCTGGTTTTGAGTGATTAGCACCTCGATGCTGGAAAAGCTGGCCTGGGAGAGGACGCTGCTGTTGGATTGCCCCTCTTACCATCGGATTGGGAGGATCTTATGAAGGTCTCGCTGGTGATACTTCTCCAGTGCTTTGAACTGCCTGCTGTAGGTTGTCCAAGTCTCTGAAAGATATTAGGAGCATGGGAATCACTGCTGCCAGGTGAACCTTGATCTTAGTCCTGGGATTGAGATCCTAGTCTTCAAATACTCTTTTCCTCACTCAGTTGAAGGCTGGGCTGCCAAATTGGAGGCGATGAAGAATTTTGTCTGCCTTCATCAAGAGGGGACTCCCAAGATACAGAAACATTATCCACAATTTCTGGAATCTTGCCGTTGAACTTAATCAATGGAGGGAGGTTTCATTGTGGGAGCAGGTTGGAAGAGGTTCTGTTTCCTGACGTTTAGTGAAAGTCCCATTTTCTCAGAAGCTTCATGAAGGAGTCGACAATGGCCTGGAGCTCAGTTCCTGAGTGAGTGCACACACAGTGTCATCTGCACACTGGAGCTCTATCACTGAAGTTGAAGTGATTTTAGTTTTAGATTTTGATCCCACAGGCGGCTTAAATTGAAAAGTTCCTGTCTGTTCTGTAGATTATCTCCACACTTGTGGGTAAGTTGCTGGAGGTGAAGAATTGCAGTGAGGAAAAGGAGAAGGGAGTTGGTGAATTGACACAGCCTTGTTTAAACCCAGTTTTCACTGAGATAGGGTCTGTGAAGGTCACAGTTTGCATGTCACTGTGGAGTAGGCAGAGGATGGTGACAAATCTCTGTGGGCAGCCAAATTTGAGGAGGGTGCTCCATAAACCATAAACAGGGTCAAAGGATTTTGTGAAGTTGAAAAAGGCCATGTACAGTGGTTACTGCTGTTCCTTGCACTTCTCTTGAATTTTCCACACACTGAAGATCATGTCTGTGGTGCTTCTCGATGTGTGAAAACCACACTGTAACATTAGAAGGAGTTCCTCGGCAACCGGGAGAAGGCAGTTGTGGAGGATCCTTACAATGATCTTCTCTGTGACGGACAACAGGGTGACTCCTCTATATTTACCACAATCAGACTTTCTCCCTTCTTGAATATAGTCACAATCACAGTGTCCCCAAGATCCCCTGGCATGCACTCATCTTACCAGATAAGGGATACGAGGTTGGACAGCTGTGCCAAGAGTGTAACTCCACCATGTTTCGATGTTTCAGCAGGGATTGCAGCTGCTCCAGAGCACTATCGAATGTTAAAGGTAAAGAATGGCCAGGGTTTTATGGCCCTGTGAGGTGTGTCTCCTTGGTGGATGTGGCAGTCATTTCACTCTCCATTGAGATGAGCCAGGGGAAACGGAGGGGGAGGGCGTGTAACCCTGGCTCATACCTGACCAACCAGATTGAATTCCTTAATAAGGTAAAAGAGAAAGCTGTTCAAAGCTGTGTAGTAGATATTGGATGTATAGGCTTTCAGAGGCAGTTTGCAGTGATGTTAAAAACAAAAAACTGCAGATGTTGGAAATCCAAAACAAAAACAGAATTACTTGGAAAAACTCAGCAGGTCTGGCATCATCGGCAGAGAAGAAAAGAGTTGACGTTTCGAGTCATCATGACCCTTCGACAGAACTGTTCTGTCGAAGGGTCATGAGGACTCGAAATGTCAACTCTTTTCTTCTCTGCCGATGCTGCCAGACCTGCTGAGTTTTTCCAGGTAATTCTGTTTTTGTTTTGCAGTGATGTTCCCTGTTTTAGGTCCAATACTCGTTCTGGTTTTTCGAAACAAAAACATTATGAAATGGGCAGAAGCTGATGGAGTTCAACATGGAGAATCTGGAAAGACAGCGTGAGCACCATGAATCTGAGCAGAGAGACTTTAGTCTATACACAACCCCAAAAGGATGGCAGAACAAGTTGAACAGGTTGTTCAAAAAGCACAGAGGTTACTTTGGTTTATAAATAGAGACATAAATATAAAAGCAAAGAGATCACGGTAGAATTTAAAAATCACGATTAGGCCTCAGCTGAAGTATGTTAATGGCATCATGACTAATTTGTGAAGTAAATCCATATCAGTGTTCGCCCTTATTACTTAATACCTCTGGTTAACAGAACCTATCTCTCGGATTAAAAATTAAAAATTGACCCAGAATCAATTGCATTTTGCAGCAGAAAATTCTGAACCTCTACCACACTTTGCATGTCGAAGCATTCTCTAACTTAAAGACTAGACTCTAACAGCATCTACTGTGGATCCCCAACAACATCCCAATTATGGTACTAAAAAAACTTGTTCTCCAGCACTAGTTGCTAGGCAAGCTGTTGCAATCCAGCTCCAACACTGACATCTACCTGACAATATGGATAATCACCCAGATGTGTCCTGCCACAAAAAGCACAAAAAATTCAATCCGGCCGATTCCAGGCCCATCAGTTTATTCTCAATCAATGGAAGATGTCATTCACGATGCTACCAAGCAGCACTTACTTGATGCTCAGTTTGGGTCCCATCAGTCTGGTCCCACCCTGGATGGCAGTCTTGATCTCATTAAATCCTGGTTCAAACATGGACAAAAGAGTTGAACCCCAGAGGTGAAGTCAGAGTGACTGCTCTTAAAATCAAGGCACCATTTGACCGATGTTGGGGGGACAATACTGTAGTGGTATTATCGCTGGACTAGTAATCCAGAGACCCAGGGAAATGCCCTGGGGACCCGGTTTTGAATTCCGGCAGATTTATACCTTGTCCCACCAGCAGGACAAACCCAGCAGAGATGGTGGCACAGTGGTATACACTCGGGAAGGAGTTGCCCTGGGAGTCCTCAACATCGACTCCAGACCCCATGAAGGCTCATGGTTGACAAATACATGAATAGGATGAGAATAGAGGGATACGGAGCCCGGAAATGCAAAATGTTTTAGTTGACGGGCAATATGATCGGTGCAGGCTTGGAGGGCCGAAGGGCCTGTTCCTGTGCTGTACTTTTCTTTGTTCTTTGTATCAGGTCAAACATGGGCAAGGAAACTTCCTGCTGATTACCACTTACCACCCTCCTTCAGCTGATGAATCAATGATCCTCCATGTTGAATACCACTTGGAGGAAGCACTGAGGGTGGCAAGGGTGCAGAACGTACTCTGGCTGGGGGACTTCACCATGAGTGGCTCAGTGGCACCACTATTGACCAAGCTGACTGAGTCCAAAATAACATAGTTGTAGTGAAAAACATACTTGACTGATCCTTACCAACCTGCCTGTCCCAGCTGCATCTGTCCATGACAGTATCAGTAGGAATGACCACCGCACAGTCATTGTGGAGATGAAATCCCGTCTTCACATTGAGGATACCCTCCATCGTGTTGTGTGGCACTACCACTGTACTAAATGGAATAGATTGCGAACAGCTCTAGCAACTCAAGACTGGGCATCCATGAGGTGCTGTGGGCCATCAGCAGCAGCAGAATTGTACTCAAACACAACCTGTAACCTCATGGCCCGGCATGTCCCCCACTCTACCATTACCATCAAGCCCGGGGATCAACCCTGGTTCACTGAAGAGTGCAGGAGGGCATGCCAGGAGCAGCACCAGGCATACCTCAAAATGAGGTATCAACCTGTTGAAGCTATAACACAGGACTACTTGTGTGTCAAACAGCATAAGCAGCAAGTGATAGAAATAGCTAAGTGATCCCACAACCAAGTTGTGAATGGTGGTGGACAATTAAACAACTCACTGGAGGAGGAGGCCCCACAAATATCCCCATCCTCAATGATGAAGGAGCCCAGCACATCAGTGCAGAAGATAAGACTGAAGCATTCACTACAATCTTCAGCCAGAAGTGCTGAGTGGATGATCCATCTCGGCCTCCTCCGGAGATCCCCAGCATCACAGATGCCAGTCTTCAGGTAATTTGATTCACTCCACATGATATCAAGAAATAGCTGAAGGCGCTGGATAGTGCAAAGGCTATGGGCCCTGACAATATTCCAGCAATAGTACTGAAGACTTGTGTTCCAGAACTTGCCTCATCCCTAGCCAAGCTGTTCCAGTACAGTTACAACACTGGCATCTACCCGGCTATGTGGATAATTGCCAGGTGTGTCCTGTACACAAAAAGCAGGACAAATCCAACCCGGCCAATTACCGCCCCACCAGTCTACTCTCCATCATCAGTAAAATAATGGAAGGGGTCATCAACAGTGCTGTCAAGCGGCACTTGCTTAGCAATTATCTGCTCACTGATGCCCAGTTTTGGTTCCGCCAGGGCCACTCAGCTCCTGACCTCATTACAGCCTTGGTTCAGACATTGACAAAAGAGCTGAACTCCTGAGGTGAGGTGAGAGTGACTGCCCTTGACATCAAAGCAGCATTTGACCGAGTGTAGCGCCAAGGAGCCCTAGCAAAACTGGTGCCAATGGGAATCAGGGGGAAAACTCTCTGCTGGTTGGAGTCATACCTAGCACAAAGGAAGATGGTTGTGGTTGTTGGAGGTCAGTTATCTCAGCTCCAGGACATCAGTGCAGGAGTTCCTCAGGGTAGTGTCCTAGGCCCAACCATCTTCCTCTGCTTCATCAATGACCTTCCTTCCATCATAAGGTCAGAAGTGGGGATGTTCACTGATGATTTCACAATGTTCAGCACCATTGCCAGTACATTGATTCACTTCAGTGTCAGAGGGGGTAAGGCTGTGTAAGGAGCAATCTGCTAAGGGTCAGTCTGACTTCATGGAATGGACAGTGAGGGGTCAGTCCGGCTGTGTGGAGTGGTCAGTGAGGGATCAGTCTGACTGTGAATGTTGTTGACTGAAGGGTCAGTCTGACGGTGTGGTCGGTGGGGGGTCAGCCTGAATGTGAGTGGCAGTGAGTGAGGGGACAATCTGACTGTGTGGAATTGTCAGTAAGGGATCTGTCTGACTGTGAGTGAGACAGTGAGTGAAGAGTCAGTCCGACTGTGTGGAGTGGTCAGTGAGGAGTCAGTCTGACTGTGTGGAGTGGTCAGTGAGGAGTCAGTCTGACTGTGTGGAGTGGTCAGTGAGGGGTCTTTATGACTGTGGAGTTGTCAGTGAGGGGTCTTTATGACTGTGGAGTTGTCAGTGAGGGGTCAGTCTGACTGTGTGGAGTGTTCAGTGAGGGGTCAGTCTGACTGTGTGGAGTGGTCAGTGAGGGGTCAGTCTGACTGTGTGGAGTGGTCAGTGAGGGGTCAGTCTGACTGTGTGGAGTGGTCAGTGAGGAGTCCGTCTGACTGTGTGGAGTGGTCAGTGAGGAGTCAGTCTGACTGTGTGGAGTGGTCAGTGAGGGGTCTTTATGACTGTGGAGTTGTCAGTGAGTGGTCAGTCTGACTGTGTGGAATGGTCAGTGAGGGGTCAGTCTGACTGTGTGGAGTGGTCAGTGAGGAGTCAGTCTGACTGTGTGGAGTGGTCAGTGAGGGGTCTTTATGACTGTGGAGTTGTCAGTGAGTGGTCAGTCTGACTGTGTGGAATGGTCAGTGAGGGGTCAGTCTGACTGTGTGGAGTGGTCAGTGAGGAGTCAGTCTGACTGTGTGGAGTGGTCAGTGAGGGGTCTTTATGACTGTGGAGTTGTCAGTGAGTGCTCAGTCTGACTGTGTGGAATGGTCAGTGAGGGGTCAGTCTGACTGTGTGGAGTGGTCAGTGAGGAGTCAGTCTGACTGTGTGGAGTGGTCAGTGAGGAGTCAGTCTGACTGTGTGGAGTTGTCAGTGAGGGGTCAGTCTGTGTGAAGTTGTCATAGAGTCATAAAGGTCTAAAGCACAGAAAAAGGCCCTTGCGCCCATCGAGCCTTTGCCGGTCAAACAAGTATCTAACTATTCTAATCCCATTTTCCAGCACTAGGCCCTTGGCCTTGTATGCCATGGCATCGCAAGTGCACATCCAAATACTACTTAAATGTTATGAGGGTTTCTGCCTCTACCACCCTTTCAGGCGGTGAGTTCCAGATTCCCACCACACTCTGGGTGAAAAAATTCTCCCACATCCCCTCTAGACCTCCTGTCCCTTACCTTAAATCTATGCCCCCCGGTTATTGATCCCTCCACCAAGGGGAAAAGTTCCTTCCTGTCTACCCTATCTATGCCCTTCATAATTTTATACACTTCAATCACGTCCCCCCCATATCTCCTCAGCTCCAGGGAAAATAACCCCAGTCTGTCCAATCTCTCCTCATAACTAAAACTCTCCAGCCCAGGCAACATGCTGGTAAATCTCCTCTGCCCTCTGTCCACTGCAATCACATTCTTCCTATAATGCGGATTCCAGAACTGCACGCAATACTCCAGCTGTGGCCTAATCAGCGTTTTATACAGTTCCAGCATAGAAACATAGAAACTAGGAGCAGGAGTAGGCCATTCAGCCCTTTGAGCCTGCTCCACCATTCATTATGATCATGGCTGATCATCCAACTCAATACAATTCCCGCTTTCTCCCCATATCCTTTGATCCCTTTCACCCCAAGAGCTATATCTAACTCCTTCTTGAAAACATACAATGTTTTGGTCTCAACTACTTTCTGTGGTAGCGAATTCCACAGGCTCACCACTCTCTGGGTGAAGAAATTTCTCTTCATCTCAGTCCTAAATGGTCTACCCCATATCCTCAGACTGTGACCCCTGGTTCTGGACTCCCCCACCATCGGGAACATCCTTCCTACATCTACCCTGTCTAGTCCTGTTAGAATTTTATAGGTTTCTATGAGATCCCCCCTCATTATTCTGAACTCCAGCGAATATAATCCTAACCGACTCAATCTCTCCTCATATGTCAGTCCCACCATCCCAGGAATCAGTCTGGTAAACCGTCGCTGCACTCCCTCTATAGCAAATACATCCTTCCTCAGATAAGGAGGCCAAAACTGCACACAATATTCCAGGTGTGGTCTCACCTAGGCCCTGTATAATTGCAGCAAGACATCCCTGTTCCTGTACTCGAATCCTCTGGCTATGAAGGCCAACATACCATTTGCCTTCTTTACCGCCTGCTGTACCTGCATGCTTACCTTCAGCCACTGGTGTACAAGGACACCCAGGTCTCGTTGCACATTCCCCTCTCTCAATTTATAGCCATTCAGATAATAATCTGCCTTCCTGTTTTTGCTGCTAAAGTGGATAACCTCACATTTATCCACATTATACTGCATCTGCCATGCATTTGCCCACTCACTCAGCTTGTCCAAATCATACTGAAGCATCTCTGCATCCTCCTCACAGCTCACCCTCCCACCCAGCATAACCTCCCTGATCTTATGTTCTATGCCTTGGCTAATAAAAGCATGTATCCCATCTGCCTTCTTAACCACCTTATCTACCCTTCCCACTACATTAAGGGACTGGTGGACATGCACACCAAGGTCCCTCTGATCCTCGGTACTTCCCAGGGTCCTACCATTCATCGTGTATTCCCGTGCCTTATTTGTCCTGCCCGAATGCATCACCTCACACTTATCCAGAATATATTCCATTTGCCACTGATTAACCCATCTGACCAGCCCGTCTATATCCTCCTGTAATCTAAGGCTATCCTCCTCACTATTTACCACCCCACCAATTTTCGTGTCACCCGCGAACTTACTGATCAACCCTCCCACATTCAAGTCGAAATCATTTATATATACCGCAAACAGCAAGGGACCCAACACCGATCCCTGTGGAACCCCACTGGACACAGGCATCCAGTCACAAAAACACCCCTCGATCATCACACTCTGCTTCCTGCCACTCAGCCAATTCTGGATCCAATTTGCCAAATTGCCTTGGATCCTATGGGCTCTTACCTTCTTTATCAGTCTCCCATGCGGGACCTTATCAAAAGCCTTGCTGAGGTCCAAGTAGACTATGTCAAATGCATTGCCCTCATCTACACATCTGGTCACCTCTTTGAAAAATTCAATCAAATTGGCCAGACATGACCTCCCCTTAACAAAACCATGCTGACTGTCCTTGATTAATCCCTGCCTTTCCAATTGTAGATTAATTCTGTCCCTCAGAATTGCTTCCAATAGTTTCCCCATCACTGAGGTTAGACTGACTGGCCTGTAATTCCCTGGTTTATCCCTTCTTGAATAACAGTACCACATTGGCTGTCCTCCAGTCCTCTGGCACCTCTCCTGTGGCCAGAGAGGTATTGAAAATAATTGCCAGCGCCCCTGCTATCTCATCCCTTGCCTCACTCAACAGCCTGGGATACATTTCATCCAGGCCTGGAGATTTATCTACTTTCAAGCCTGCCAGACCACTTAGAACCTCCTCCCTTTCTATGCTAATTTCTTTAATTATATCATAGTCCTTCTGCCTGATTTCCATACCCATGTCGTCCCTCTCACTTGTGAACACCGACACAAAGTATTCATTTAGAACCCTACCTACATCTTCCGGCTCCACACACACATTACCACTATGGTCCTTAATGGGCCCTACTTTTTCCCTAGTTATCCTCTTACACTTAATGTACTTGCAAAATAACTTTGGATTTTCCTTTATTTTACCTGCTAATGTTTTCTCATGTCCCCTTTTTGCTCCCCTAATTTCCTTTTTAATTTCCCCCCTACACATTCTATACTCCTCTAGAGCTTCTGCTGTTTTGAGCCCTCGGTATCTACCATATGCCTCCCTTTTTCTCTTTATCCAATCCTTGACATGCATGGTTCCCTGGATTTGTTAGTTCCATCCTTTGTCTTTATTGGAATGTGTTGGCCCTGTACTCTCCCTATTTCCTCTTGGATGAGTCCCACTGCTCTGACACAGATTTACCTAAAAGTAGCTGCTCCCAGTCCACTCTGGCCAAATCATATCTGACCTTATTAAAGTCAGCCTTCCCCCAATTTAGAACTCTGATTTCTGACCCATTCTTGAGCTTTTCCATAACAATCTTGAATCTAACTGAGTTATGATCACTATCTGCAAAATGCTCCCCACTGATACCTCTACCACTTGCCTGACTTTATTCCCTAAAATGCAGTCCAGGACCTTGTAGGACCTTCTATGTACTGGCTTAAAAAACTCTCCTGGATGCATTTTAAGAACTCCGCTCCCTCTAAACCTATTACACTATGACTAACCCAGTTAATATTGGCAAAGTTGATATCCCCCACTATTACTACCCTATTATTTTTACACTTCTCTGAAATTTGCCTACACAGCTGCTCTTCTATTTCTCTCTGACTGTTTGGGGGCCTACAGTACACTCCCAGCAATGTGATTGCTCCTTTGTTGTTTTTCAGTTCTACTCATATGGCTTCATTTGAGGAGCCTTCTAAGATGTCATCCCTCCTCAGTGCTATAGTTGATTCCTTAATCAATATTGCGATACCCCCTCCTCCTTTACCTCCTTCCCTGTCTCACCTGAAGACCCTATATCCTGGAATATTGAGCTGCCAATCCTGCCCCTTTCTCAGCCATGTCTCTGTAACAGCAATGACATCATACTTCCATGTGTTAATTTGTGCCCTCAACTCATCTGCTTTATTCGTCAGGCTCCTTGCATTAAAATGAAATACCATCCAACCTTGCCAAACTCCCTTGTGCCTTACCTGGCCTATAATTTCTATGTCTCCCAGGCTCACTTGTGCTCTCACCTAATTTTGGCTGTGCATCTCCCCCTGCTGAACCTCCTCTCAGGATCCCACCCCTCTGCCAAGTTAGTTTAAACCCTCACCAACAGCACTAGCAAACCTCCCCGCCAGGAGGTTGGTCCCATTCCGGCTCAGGTACAACCCATCCGCCTTGTACAGGTCCCACCGCCCCCAGAAACGGTCCCAATATCCCAGAAATCTAAAGCCCTCCCTCCTGCACCATCTCTCCAGTCACACATTCACCTGGACTAACCTCCTATTTCTATACTCACTAGTGCGTGGCACCGGAGGTAATCTAGAGATTCCTACTTTTTTAGATGCTGGTTTTTAATCTGTTTCCTAGCTCCCTAAATTCTGCTTGCAGGACCTCATCCCTCTTTCTACCTATGTCGTTGATACCAATATGCACCACGATCTCTGTCTGTTTGCCCTCCCCCTTTAGAATGCCCTGCAGCTGTTCAGTGACATGCTTGACCCTGGCACTAGGGAGGCGACATATCATCCTGGAATCACATCTACAGCCGCAGAAACGCCTGTCTGTTCCTCTTACTATCGAGCCTCCTACCACTATTGCTCTTCCCCCTCTTTTCTCTCCCCCCACCACTTCCCCACCCTGTGCAGCTGAGCCACTCAGTGCCATGAGTGTGGCTGCTCTCCCCAGAGAGCATCACTCTCACCGTTTTCCAACACAGAAAAATGGTTCTCAAGCGTGATGCATACTGGGGATTTCCTGACTACCTGCCTGACACCTTTCTTCTGACTAATGGTCATCCATTCCCTCTGTCTGCACTTCCATATGCTGTGGGGTGACCACGTCTAAAAACGTGCTATCCACAAAACTCTCAGCCTTGCGGATGTACCTCAGTGCTTCCAGCTGCCGCTGAAACTCTGAAACTTAGTTCAAGTAGCTGCAGCTGGTGGCACTTCCTGCACACGTGATCAGTCAGAGCTCAAGGAGCGTCTAGGACTTCCCACATGTTGCAGGCGGCACATAACACGGGACTGAGCTGCCCTGCCAAGCCTCTAGTTGAAAATAAAAACCCTTAATTAAAGTTAAATACAGTAAAAAAACATTTAATTATTTATGTACTTGTCAGTGAGGGGTCAGTCTGACTCTGAATGATGGTGAGGGAAGGGCCAGTCTGACTGTATGGAGTGGTCAGTGAGGGGTCAGTCTGACTGTGTGGAGTGGTCAGTGAGGGGTCAGTCTGACCATGTGGAGTGGTCAGTGAGGGGTCAGTCTGACCATGTGGAGTGGTCAGTGAGGGGTCAGTCTGACCATGTGGAGTGGTCAGTGAGGGGTCAGTCTGACCATGTGGAGTGGTCAGTGAGGGGTCGGTCTGACTGTGAGTGCTGCTGAGTCAAGGCTCAACCTGACTGTGTATGCTGGTGTGTGAGCGTTCAGTTTGACTGTGAGTTCCGATGAGTGAGGGCTCAGACTGACTGTGACTGGTGGTGAGTGAGGGCTCAGACTGACTGTGACTGGTGGTGAGTGAGGGCTCAGACTGACTGTGAGTGCCAGTGAGTGAGAGCTCAGTCTGACTGTGAGCGCCAGTCAGTGAGGGCTCAGTCTGACTGTGAGTGCCAGTCAGTGAGGGCTCAGTCTGACTGTGAGTGCCAGTCAGTGAGGGCTCTGTCTGACTGTGAGTGCCAGTGAGTGAGAGCTCAGTCTGACTATGAGCGCCAGCCAGTGCGGGCTCAGTCTGACTGTGAGTGGCAGTCAGTGCGGGCTCAGTCTGACCGTGAGTGGCAGTCAGTGCGGGCTCAGTCTGACTGTGAGTGGCAGTCAGTGCGGGCTCAGTCTGACTGTGAGTGGCAGTCAGTGCGGGCTCAGTCTGACTGTGAGTGGCAGTCAGTGTGGGCTCAGTCTGATTATTACTACTGGTAAGTGAGGGCTCAGTCTGGCTGTCAGTCTGCCACATGACATTGCATTTCACCAACCTGAGTATATCCTCTTGAAATGTATCACTACCCTCCTCACATTTCAGTATACTTCCAAGATTTGTCTCAACTGCAAATTTTGTCTCTGTGCCATGGACCCCCAAGTCTAGGTCAAGAAAAGCATGAGTCCAAATACCAACCCTGGGGAATACTATTATAAACCCTCCTCAAGGCTAAAAAGCATCCATTCATCATTATTCTCTGCTCCCTGTCACTCAGCCAATTTTGGGCCCATGTTGTCACTTGCCTTTTTATACCATGGGCTTTAACTTTGCTGACAAGTCTGTTATTTGGCATTTATCAAGAACCACTCGGAAGTCTGTATGCTGCACCTTTCCCTCATCAACCTTCTCTGTCACCTCATCAGGAAGCTCAAGCAAGTATCAAACCTTAACCAATTAATCCACATCTTTCTCAGTGACTGTTAGTTTTGTCCCAGATTATCATTTCTAAAAACTTCCCCACTAACTGGCCTGTTGTTGCTAAGTTTATCCTTACACCCCTTTTTGTACAAGTGTGTAACATTTGCAATTCTCCAGTCCCCTAACATCACCGCTATATGTAAGGAGGATTGGAGGATTATGGCCAGTAGCTACATGATTTCCACCCTCACTGTCCCTCAATTCATCTCATCCTGCTCCGGTGACTTATACATGTTAACGTTTAGCCAGCCTAACTAATATGTCATCTTGATCAATTTTTAGCCCATCCATGATGATGGTACAAGGAGCAGGGGACACAGATTTAAGGTTTTGGACAGGAGATATAAAGGGGGTGTGGGGAAGAATCCTTTTAGCCACGCAGTGAGTGGTAACCTGGAACTTGCTACCTCTGAGGGTAAATTTTGGATGGTTTTTGGGACGTTCTTCACACTGTTTGATCTCCACATGATGTGGACTCAGGGAGGTGGTGACTGAGGTGGAGATGATGCTGTCTGGAATGACATGAGTTGATCAGATGGCTGTTGGTGGTTTAGTTTCAAAGCCTTTGTGAGGTGGCTGCTGTCAATGGAGTCCAAGGCCGGAGGCTGATTCCCTTGGCTGTCAGTGAGGGGAGCCCACAATACAGGATTCCCCTGATCAGGTGGGCTTTTGATCTCAGGCAAGAGTTCAGGGTCTGAGATGGGGAATGTTGGAGCTCTCATGTCAAAGGGAATCAGAGACTTCATGGGGGTTCAGGGTCTGGTGGGAATGTTGCTGAGGGAGGGGGGAGTCACAGAATGTGGAGGTTCATCAGGCAGATACCTGAATCGAATGGGGAGGTGTGCAGGCACTTACCTCCTGGATCCACTAAGCCTTCACCTAGAGGAAGCTGCTGGGATCCCCCAAGCCTTGAGAAACTGGTTGCTAATTGTTATATTTCAAAAGCTGCACAACAATGAGATTCACAGCCTCACTGTTATACTTAAAGTTACACCTTGTCCGTCAGTGACAATGGAGCAGGAAGTGCACCAGCAATTCCTTCCTACACAAGAAACACAAATTTAATTTCTGACTGTGAAGATTCTCTATTCACTGGGTTCAGGTTTAACCATATCAAATGAGTTTGGTGAGAATCCCCACAGATACTGTCCCATCTGTCTTCACACCCATTGAAATGGTCATAGTGTACTCACTCAGTCTGAGCATTCTTTGTTCCTAGCGTTGCTGAAATCTTGGATATGTACAAAGAAGATCCTGAGGAGATTCTATATAACCTTGGCTTTGGAATGGAAGAGCCCAACATTACAGCAAAAATTCCATCCCGCTTTTTCAGCTATGCATCTCATGCGAATGGAATTAACTTCAGGGTCTTCTTAGAAGCTCAGGTGAAGAGACTGGGAGAGGAAAATCCCTGTTACACCCTGGCAAGTAAGTCACAACCTCAAACCAAGAAGAGTTATAGAATGGAAAAGGCCATGTGGCCCATCAAAGCCCAACCTTCCTGCACCCTAAATCTCCAAGCGAAGATCATCTCTCTAATTTGTAAACCTTTCATCAAAATTCCCAAGGTCTTTAACTACCCATTGATCCTTCATTAAAATGTCATGAACAGGTGCAGGAAATAATCAAAAACATTCATGGATTGTTGGTCTTTAGATCTTTATCTTTATAGGGGACTAAAAGACAGGGAAGGAGAAGTCATGCCTCAGCTAAACAAAACCCTGGTTAAGTCTCAGCTGGACTGACTGCGTTCAGTTCTGGGTATCACACCTTAGGAAGGATACAATGGTCGGGGAGGGAGTGCAGCCTAGATTTACCAGAATGATATCTGGACTCTAAGGGTTAAATTACAGGCAAAGATTACACAAATTTAGGGTTGCATTCCCTTGAATTAAAAAAGTTAAGGGGTGACTTGATTGAAGTTTCTAGTTATTAAGGGGAACAGATAGGGTTGCTAGAAAGAAACTATTCCCACTCACTGGGGAGTCTCGGACCAGGGAGCAGAGTCTAGAAAATAGAGCCAGACATTATGGCTTGAGATTAGAAAACACTTCCTCATGGAAAGGATGGAAGGTGTTTGGAACTCTCTTCTGCAAAGAGCAACTGATGCTAGATAAATTGTTCATTTTAATCCAGCGATTCATAGATTTGTGTTATCCATAGGCATGAAAGGGTATGCAGAGTTAGATCATATGTCAGTCATGATGTTGTACAGTGCAATATGCTCAGGATGTTAAATAGCCAACCCCTGCTCTAACTCTCCTGTCAGCTTCCATTCTCCTCGAATCCCCCAAGATCTCAGTGTTCCTCCAATTTCCGCTTCACCATTGGCGGCTGTGCCTTCAGCTGCCTCTCCTGAAGCTCTGAAATTTCCTTCCTGAGCTTCTGTGTCTCTCTCACTCTCTTTTTCCACCTTGTTCCTTAAAACTTAGCTCTTTGACCAAACTTCTTGTCACCTGTCAGGCTAACTCTTAGGTTGCTCTGTGTAAAGTTTATATGATGATCTCTCCTGTAAAGTGTATTATTTTAAAGGTGTTTTGTTTAAAGTATTTTGATGAAACCTCACCCAAGAGTGGGATGAAGTCTTCGCTACGATTTAAAATGGAAAGAAATATCTGGGGACTGTTCTGTTTACGAGTTCTACTTTCAGGTGATTAATTGTGCTGCCTGGGCATTTTTTGCAGCATTTTTGGGTTTTATTTTCTTAGCTGGAGGTCTGCAGCTCCCCGAGGCAGCTGTCTGTCCAGAGAGCTCACCAGCATCCACAGTGATGTTGGTGGTCACCTTCTTCCCATCCCCACCCCAGTGCTGAGCTGCTCTCAGTGCATGTTTCATGCTGGATGGCCGTTAATTGGTCAGCCAGGGTAAGATCATGTTCACAGCGCAATCTCAGCTGGGAGCGGGTTTTACATCCACTTCCGGCCGCTCTAGGTTTGGTGCATTCGGAGGGTAAAGTTGAGGCCTATGCCTGTGGGAATTGTACTGCAGAACGAGACAAAGGGAGTCTGTCGGTCTTACACTTTCAATCCTCGTTGCAGGTCGGTTCCGGCAAATCGAGGTGCTCACGACGATGGCGAACGCTCTCACTTCTTTGTATTCTCATGTTTCGAAGACACCAGTGCAAAAGATCGGACCTGCTCACCAGTTTTCTTTCAGTCCTGATAAATCCATTGGAGGTGCTTCCAATAAGGAAGGGAAGCAGCCAGCTGGAAAAGCAGTTCAGAAACTGAGGAAAACAATTACTAAGTTATGTTTATACGGAGCGTCCCGGGACTTGGAGTCTCCAAAACAAAAGACAGGGTCTCCAAGCAGGAAGAGCCCAGGACTGGAGCTGTCTGGTGATCTCAGCATGAAGGCCAACTCTGTGAGAACTGAGGTGAAAGGCCTGGAAACAGTGTGTAAACAAACTTTTAACAATGGGTCTCCTCAGCCCAATTATGAAGGAGGTAGAAAGCCTAGCAGCGCAGTGATCAAGGAGATGTGGAGGGAAGACACTGGGAGATCCAGACTGTATGGCTTCAGTACAGAATCTGACCAATCCTGGGAAATAGAAATTCCTAGTAAGCAGAAGCATTCCAATCCTGAGCCATTCCGTTCCTCAGATACTGTTTGGGACTGTGTTAAGATTGGGAAGCAGTCTATTGATGTACAGGAAGTCAAACCCATCTCATTATTTCAGTGGAACAGCCAAAGCAGCTCAGAAGAAAGTGAAGCTTTGAAACATGATTTGGATCTCCAGAACGTTCTGCAAACAGATGATTCTGCTGGGTCATTATTCCAAAAAAGTGTTGACCAAAATACAAAGAATGGCCTGGAACTCAGTGTTCACACAGCACAGAGCCTCACAGAGACACAGGTGAGAAGGAACTGAGGCAGGTACCTGGTGTGTTCACATCAACATTAACACAGATCATCGACTCACCTCACTACATCAAATGAACCTGCACCACCCTGGACTGAGAATTATCCTTTTGCAGCCTGGACACTCCTTAGACATGAGTGGAGCTGCAAATAACAGTCATTGTTAAACAATAAATTAAGGTTTCACAATCAACATATTATTGCTTTTTAAGTGTTTGATGAACCAGTTTCTGAATAGAGAGGTGGGCTGAATTCACTGTTCCCCATGTTGTAAATGGATCCAGGAGCATTTACACTATCATACAGTCGCACAGGAGGAGGCCATTTGGTTCATCAAGGCATTACCGGCTCTTTCGAACAACAATCTAGTTTGTTCCATTCTGCCACTCTTTTCAGCTTGCAATTTGTCTCCATTGGTTATCCAATTCCAATTGAAGACAATTATCCACATCCCTATCAGGCAGTGTGTTTCCAACCTAACCACTCATCATGTAAAGATGTTTTTTCTCATTGTTCTTTTGCCAATCACCTGCACCCTTCAGATCTTCAGCCATTGGCAATTGCTTCTTTTATTTGCACTTTCTAAACCCTCCATGATGGCAGAGGGTGGGATCCTGAAAAGTAGTTCAGAGGAGAGAGAAGCTGAGATGGAATTAGAAGTTAAAACACTAGTAAGTGAGTCTGGAAGGCAGAGGAAACAAAGGCTAGATAAGAAAGAAGTGGGTGTAGGAAGGCTAAATGGAATATATTTTAATGCAAGGATCCTGAGGAATAAGACAGGTGAGCTGAGGGCACAGATAGGTACGTGGGACTAAGGTGTCATAGCTGTGACCAAGACTTGGCTAAAAGAAGGGCAGGATTGGCAGCTCAACATTCCCGGTTATAGGGTATTCAGACGAGATAGGGAGGAGGATAGAAGAGGAGGGGGGGCTGCAATACTGATCAAGGAATCGATTCTAGCAGTGAGGAGGACGATATCCTGGAAGGATCATCAAATGAGGCCATGTGGGTAGAAAAAACACAAGAGGGGCAAACACACTGTTGCGTGGGTACTATAGGCCCCCAAACAGCCAGGGAGAGATAGAGGATCAAATATGTAATCACATTTCAGAGAGGTGTAAGGATAATAGGGCAGTAATAGTTGGGGATTTTAACTACCCAAATATTAACTGGGATAGTGTTAGTGTGCAAGGATGGGGAGGGTGCAAAATGTTTAAGCTTCATCCAGGAGAATGTTTTCAGCCAATACATAGAAAGCCCAACAAGGGAGAGGGCAGTTATTCGGAAATGAGCCTGGGCTCATTGTATCAGTAGGTGTATCAGTAGGGGAGCATTTTGGAGACAGTGACCATAACTCAGTTACATTTAGGACAGTTATGGAAAAGGATAAGGTTGGGCCGAGAATAAAAGTTCTAAACTGGGGAAAGGCTAATTTTACTAAGATGAGATATGATTTGGCCCAAGTGGACTGGGAGCAGCTATTTGCAGACACAACTGTATCAGAGCAGTGGGAGGCATTCAAGGAGGAAATAGCGAGAGTACAGGGCAAATCTTTTCCCATAAAGACAAAGGGGGGGTGGGTGGGGGTGGGGGGGGGTGGTGGGGAGGTGGGGGACCAAGTACAGAGAACCCTGAGGTCAAGGGACATAAAGGTTAGGATTAAGATAAAACGAGAAGCTTATGGCAGATACCGAGGGCTCCTTACGGCAGAGTCTCTAGAGCAGTATAAAAAGTGCAGAGGAGCTTAAAAAGGAAATTAGGAAAGCTAAGAGTGAATGAGGAAACATTGGTGGGTAGAATAAAGAAAACCCAAAGGGGTTTTTTAAATATACAAAGAGTAAGAGAATAACTAGGGAAAGAGTAGGGTCAATTAGGGACCATAGAGGTTAATGTGTGTGTGGACCCAGAAGATGTGGGGACAGTCCTCAATGAATACTTTGCATCAGTCTCCACAATGGAAAAGGACAACATGGGTATAGACATCAGGGTGGAGAGCTGTGAAATATTAGAGGAAATTAACATAGAGAGAGGAAGAGGTACCAATGGGTTTAACAGCCTTAAAAGCGGATAAATCCACAGGCCCGGATGAGATGTATCCCAGGCTGTTGAGGGAGGAAAGGGAAGAGATATCAGGGGCCCTGGCAGTAATTTTCAAATCCTCTCTGGCCACAGGTGAGGTGCCAGAGGACTGGGGGCTGCTAACATTGTCCCATTATTGAAAAAGGAGGAAAGGCTAGACCAGGAAATTACAGGCCAGTCAGTCTAACCTTGGTGGTGGGGAAGTTACTAGAAAGAATTCTGAGGGACAGACTATATCTGCAATTGGAGAGACACAGGTTAATCAGTGATAGACAGCATGGGTTTGTTAAGGGAAGGTCGTGTTTCACAAATTTGATTGAATTTTTAAGGAGGTAACCAGGCGTGTTGATGAGTGTAATGCTTTTGATGTGGTCTACATGGACTTTAATAAGGCTTTTAATAAGGTCCCTCATGGCAGACTGGTCAAGAAAGTAAGAGCCTATGAGATCCAAGGCAAAGTGGCATGTTGGATCCAAAATTGGCTGAGAGGCAGGAAGCAGAGGGTAAGGTGAGAGGGATGTTTCAGCGACTGGAAACCTGTTTCCAATGGGGTTCCACAGGGCTCGGTGCTGGGGCCCTTGCTGTTTGTGGTTCACAAAAATGATTTGGACTTAAATGTAGGGGGTATGATCAAGAAGGTCGCAGATGAGATGACAATTGGTCGGGTGGTAAATAGTGAGGAGGATAGTGTAAACTGCAGGAGGATATCAATGGATTGGTCAGGTGGGCAGAGCAGTGGCAAATGGAATTCAACCCAGAAAAGTGTGCGGTAATGCACTTGGGGAGGGCTAACAAGGCAAAGGAATTACACTATGAATGGTAGGATCCTGGAAAATATTGAAGATCAGAGGGACCTTGGTGTACATCACCACAGATCCTTGAAGGTAGCAGGGCAGGGAGATAAGGTGGTTAAGAAGGCATATGGGATACTTACCTTTATTAGCCCAGGCATAGAATACAAGAGCAGGGAGGTTATGCTGGAACTGAATAAAACGCTGGTTAGGCCACAACTGTAGTACTGCATGCAGTTCTGGTCACCACATTATAGGAAAGAAGGATTCCACCCCTCCATCATTTTCACATGGTTCATCTCTGACACTTCCCTTCCCTTCCTTGACCTCTCTGTCTCAATTTCTGGTGATAGACTGTCCACTAATATTCATTACAAGCCTACCGACTCCCACAGCTACCTCGAATACAGCTCCTCACACCCCGCTTCCTGTAAGGACTCCATCCCATTCTCTCAGTTCCTTCACCTCCGTCGCATCTGTTCTGATGATCAGACTTTCAAAAGCAGTTCCTCTGACATGTCCTCCTTCTTCTTTAACCGAGGTTTTCCACCCACTGTTGTTGACAGGGCCCTCAACCGTGTCCGGCCCATCTCCCACGCATCTGCCCTCACACCTTTCTCTCCCTCCCAGAAACATGATAGGGACTCCCTTGTCCTCACTTATCACCTCACCAGCCTTCGCATTCAAAGGATAATCCTCCGCCATTTCCGCCAACTCCAGCATGATGCCACCACCAAACACATCTTCCCTTCACCCCCCTGGTGGCATTCCACAGGGATTATTCCCTCCGGGACACCCTGGTCCACTCCTCCATCACCCTCTACACCTCAACCCCTTCCCACAGCACCTTCCTGTGCAACCACAGAATGTGTAACACCTGCCCCTTTACTTCTCCTCTCCTCACTGTCCAAGGGCCCAAACACTCCTTTCAAGTGAAGCAGCATTTCATTTGCACTTCCCTCAATTTAGTCTACTGTATTCATTGCTCCCAATGCGGTTTCCTCTACATTGGAGAGACCAAACGCAGACTGGGTGACCGCTTTGCGGAACACCTTCGGTCTGTCCACAAGCATGACCCAGCCCTCCCTGTCGCTTGCCATTTCAACACACCACCCTGCTCTCATGCCCACATGTCCGTCCTTGGCCTGCTGCATTGTTCCAGTGAAGCTCAACGCAAACTGGAGGAACAGCACCTCATCTTCCGACTAGGCACTTTACAGCCTTCTGGACTGAATATTGAGTTCAACAACTTTAAATCATGAACTCTCTCTCCTCCATCCCCACCCCCCTTCCGATCCCCCCCGCTCCTTTTCCCCAATAATTTATGTAGATTTTTCTTTTCCCACCTCTTACATTTAAAAATAATGGAATTTCCATGCATTGTTTTATCTCTACCTTTTAGCCTTTTTTGATTCCTTCCCCCCCACCCCACCCCCACTAGGGCTATCTGTACCTTGCTTGTCCTGCTTTCTACCCTTAGTGTCACCTATTACCACATTTATTAGATAATATCACCACCTTCAGCACCTCTTTGTCCTTTTGTCTGTGACATCTTTTGGTTATTTCGACCTATCACTGGCCCTCTATCCAACTCTACCTGTCCCACACCCCCTTAAACCAGCTTATATTTCACCTCTTTTCTATTTCTCCTTAGTTCTGTTGAAGAGTCATACAGACTCGAAACGTTAACTGTATTCCTCTCCGCAGATGCTGTCAGACCTGCTGAGTTTTTCCAGGTATTTTTGTTTTTGTACAGAAAGGATGTGATTACATTGGAGAGGGTGCAGAGGAGATTTACCAGGATGCTGTCTGGGCTGGAAGGTCTGAGCTATGAGGAAAGATTGGATAGGCTGGGGTTGTTTTCCTTGGAGCAGCGAAGGTTGAGAGGGGACCTGATAGAGGTGGATAAGATTATGAGGGGCATAGGTAGGGTGGATAGGAAAGCATTTTTTCCATTAGTAGAGGGGTCAATAACCAGGAGGCATAGATTTAAGGTAAGAGGTAGGAGGCTAAGAGGGGTGTTGAGGAGAAATGTTTTCACCCAGACGGTGGTGGGAGTCTGGAACTCACTGCCTGAAAGGGTGATTCAGTCAGAAACTCTCGTAACATTTAAGAATTATTTGGATTTTCTCTTACGTTACCACAGCCTCCAGGGCTATGGGCCAATCGCTGGAAAATGGGATTAGTGTAGTCAGATCTTTGCTGACCGGCGTGGACTTGATTGGCCAAATGGCCTCCTATGCTGTAAAGATCTATGAGTGTATAATTTTAAACACCTATATCCTCTTAGTTTTTCTATTCTTAAGGAGAACAGCACCAGGACTCCAGTCTACCCATGTAACTGTCCTCTGTCCTAGAACCCTTCCGATAACCTTTATCGACCCTTTCTAAAGGCTTGACATCCTTCCTAAAGTTTGGGGCCCAGAATTGGACACCATCCTCCAGCAGGAGCTAAACTAATGTTTTAATCGGATTCAACGTAGCTTCCTGTTTTTTGAATTCTATGACAGTATTTATAATGTCCAGGATCCCATTTGTTTCATTAATTTTATTAACCTATCCTGCCACCTTCAAAGATTTGTGTATGAATGCCCCCTGCTCTCTCTCCTTGGAATGGTCCCATTGAGCATGGGTTGTCTCTCCTTATTCTTCAATGAACGAACAACCACACAATTTGCAGCATTGAATTTCATTGACCATGTGTCCACCCAGTACCTTGGTCTGTCAGTCCCCTTGGCCTCTATTATTATCTATTTTACTTATTTCACTGCTTAAAGCACTTCCAAGTATTGTATCATTTGCAAATTTTGAAATTGTGCTCCCAAAAGCAAGTTATGAAGAGATCAAAATCAGCAGTGGCCCCAGTACTGAAACTTGGAGAACTCCACTATAGACCTCCGCAAGTCTGAAAAACAGCCAATAAAAACTCTTTTTCCTATCCTTTAGCTGCTGCCGCTTGTATCAATTTTGCTAATAAGCCTAATATGTGATAAATAACTTTTCCATTTAAATACATCATCTGTTCAAAATTTCAAAATGACACTCCAAAAAAGCTAACTAACAATATCAGTGATTGACAGATTCAATACCTGTCCTGGAAGTGTTTGATGGGGTCTTTGTAGAGGGAGCTTTACTCTGTATCTAACCCCGTGCTGTACCTGTCCTGGGAGTGTTTGATGGCGACAGTGTAGAGGGAGCTACTCTGTATCTAACCCTGTGCTGTACCTGTCCTGGGAGTGTTTGATGGGGACAGTGTAGAGGGAGCTTTACTCTGTATCTAACCCCGTGCTGTACCTGTCCTGGGAGTGTTTGATGGGGACAGTGTAGAGGGAGCTTTACTCTGTATCTAACCCCGTGCTGTACCTGTCCTGGAAGTGTTTGATGGGGACAGTGTAGAGGGAGCTTTACTCTTTATCTAACCCCGTGCTGTACCTGTCCTGGGAGTGTTTGATGGGGACAGTATAGAGGGAGCTTTACTCTGTATCTAACCCCGTGCTGTACCTGTCCTGGGAGTGTTTGATGGGGACGGTGTAGAGGGAGCTTTACTCTGTATCTAACCCCGTGCTGTACCTGTCCTGGGAGTGTTTGATGGGGACAGTGTAGAGGGAGATTTACTCTGTATCTAACCCCGTCCTGTACCTGTCCTGGGAGTGTTTGATGGGGACAGTGTAGAGGAAGCTTTACTCTGTATCTAACCTCGTGCTGTACCTGTCCTGGGAGTGTTTGATGGGGACAGTATAGAGGGAGCTTTACTCTGTATCTAACCCCGTGCTGTACCTGTCCTGGGAGTGTTTGATGGGGACAGTGTAGAGGGAGCTTTACTCTGTATCTAACCCCGTGCTGTACCTGTCCTGGGAGTGTTTGATGGGGACAGTGTAGAGGGAGATTTACTCTGTATCTAACCCCGTGCTGTACCTGTCCTGGGAGTGTTTGATGGGGACAGTGTAGAGGGAGCTTTACTCTGTATCTAACCCCGTGCTGTACCTGTCCTGGGAGTGTTTGATGGGGACAGTGTAGAGGGAGCTTTACTCTGTATCTAACCCCGTGCTGTACCTGTCCTGGGAGTGTTTGATGGGGACAGTATAGAGGGAGCTTTACTCTGTATCTAACCCCGTGCTGTACCTGCCCTGGGAGTGTTTGATGGGAACAGTGTAGAGGAAGCTTTACTCTGTATCTAACCCCGTGCTGTACCTGTCCTGGGAGTGTTTGATGGGGACAGTGTAGGGGGAGCTTTACTCTGTATCTAACCCCGTGCTGTACCTGTCCTGGGAGTGTTTGATGGGGACAGTGTAGGGGGAGCTTTACTCTGTATCTAACCCCGTGCTGTACCTGTCCTGGGAGTGTTTGATGGGGACAGTATAGAGGGAGCTTTACTCTGTATCTAACCCCGTGCTGTACCTGTCCTGGGAGTGTTTGATGGGGACAGTGTAGAGGGAGCTTTACTCTGTATCTAACCCCGTGCTGTACCTGTCCTGGGAGTGTTTGATGGGGACAGTGTAGAGGAAGCTTTACTCTGTATCTAACCCCGTGCTGTACCTGTCCTGGGAGTGTTTGATGGGGACAGTGTAGAGGAAGCTTTACTCTGTATCTAACCCCGTGCTGTAACTGTCCTGGGAGTGTTTGATGAGGACAGTGTAGAGGAAGCTACTCTGTACCTAACCCCGTGCTGTACCTGTCCTGGGAGTGTTTGATGGGGACAGTGTAGAGGGAGCATCACTCTGTATCTAACCCCGTGCTGTCCCTGTCCTGGGAGTGTTTGATGGGGTCAGTGTAGAGGAAGCTTTACTCTGTATCTAACCCCGTGCTGTAACTGTCCTGGGAGTGTTTGATGGGGACAGTGTAGAGGGAGCTTTACTCTGTATCTAACCCCGTGCTGTACCTGTCCTGGGAGTGTTTGATGGGTACAGTATAGAGGGAGCTTTACTCTGTATCTAACCCCGTGCTGTACCTGTCCTGGGAGTGTTTGATGGGGACAGTGTAGAGGGAGCTTTACTCTGTATCTAACACTGTGCTGTACCTGTCCTGGGAGTGTTTGATGGGGACAGTGTAGAGGGAGCTTTACTCTGTATCTAACACTGTGCTGTACCTGTCCTGGGAGTGTTTGATGGCGACAGTGTAGAGGGAGCTACTCTGTATCTAACCCTGTGTTGTACCTGTCCTGGGAGTGTTTGATGGGTACAGTATAGAGGGAGCTTTACTCTGTATCTAACCCTGTGTTGTACCTGTCCTGGGAGTGTTTGATGGGGACAGTGTAGAGGGAGATTTACTCTGTATCTAACCCCGTGCTGTACCTGTCCTGGGAGTGTTTGATGGGGACAGTGTAGAGGAAGCTTTACTCTCTATCTAACCCCGTGCTGTACCTGTCCTGGGAGTGTTTGATGGGGACAGTGTAGAGGGAGCTTTACTCTGTATCTAACCCTGTGTTGTACCTGTCCTGGGAGTGTTTGATGAGGACAGTGTAGAGGGAGCTTTACTCTGTATCTAACCCTGTGTTGTACCTGTCCTGGGAGTGTTTGATGGGGACGGTGTAGAGGGAGATTTACTCTGTATCTAACCCCGTGCTGTACCTGTCCTGGGAGTGTTTGATGGGGACAGTGTAGAGGAAGCTTTACTCTGTATCTAACCCCGTGCTGTACCTGTCCTGGGAGTGTTTGATGGGGACAGTGTAGAGGGAGCTTTACTCTGTATCTAACCCCGTGCTGTACCTGTCCTGGGAGTGTTTGATGGGGACGGTGTAGAGGGAGATTTACTCTGTATCTAACCCTCTGCTGTATCTGTCCTGGGAGTGTTTGATGGGGACAGTGTAGAGGGAGCTACTCTGTATCTAACCCCGTGCTGTACCTGTCCTGGGAGTGTTTGATGGGGACAGTAGAGAGGGAGCTTTACTCTGTATCTAACCCCGTCCTGTACCTGTCCTGGGAGTGTTTGATGGGGACAGTATAGAGGGAGCTTTACTCTGTATCTAACCCCGTGCTGTACCTGTCCTGGGAGTGTTTGATGGGGACAGTGTAGAGGGAGATTTACTCTGTATCTAACCCCGTGCTGTACCTGTCCTGGGAGTGTTTGATGGGGACAGTGTAGAGGAAGCTTTACTCTGTATCTAACCCCTTGCTGTACCTGTCCTGGGAGTGTTTGATGGGGACAGTGTAGAGGGAGCTTTACTCTGTATCTAACCCCGTGCTGTATCTGTCCTGGGAGTGTTTGATGGGGACAGTGTAGAGGGAGCTTTACTCTGTACCTAACCGGGTGCTGTACCTGTCCTGGGAGTGTTTGATGGGGACGGTGTAGAGGGAGCTTTACTCTGTATCTAACCCCGTGCTGTACCTGTCCTGGGAGTGTTTGATGGGGATGGTGTAGAGGAAGCTTTACTCTGTATCTAACCCCGTGCTGTACCTGTCCTGGGAGTGTTTGATGGGGACGGTATAGAGAGAGCTTTACTCTGTATCTAACCCCGTGCTGTACCTGTCCTGGGAGTGTTTGATGGGGACAGTGTAGAGGGAGCTTTACTCTGTACCTAACCCCGTGCTGTACCTGTCCTGGGAGTGTTTGATGGGGACAGTGTAGAGGGAGCTTTACTCTGTATCTAACCCCGTGCTGTACCTGTCCTGGGAGTGTTTGATGGGGACGGTATAGAGAGAGCTTTACTCTGTATCTAACCCCGTGCTGTACCTGTCCTGGGAGTGTTTGATGGGGACACTGTAGAGGGAGCTTTACTCTGTATCTAACCCCGTGCTGTACCTGTCCTGGGAGTGTTTGATGGGGACAGTGTAGAGGGAGCTTTACTCTGTATCTAACCCCGTGCTGTACCTGTCCTGGGAGTGTTTGATGGGGACAGTGTAGAGGGAGCTTTACTCTGTATCTAACCCCGTGCTGTACCTGTCCTGGGAGTGTTTGATGGGGACAGTGTAGAGGGAGGTTTACTCTGTATCTAACCCCGTCCTGTACCTGTCCTGTGAGTGTTTGATGGGGACAGTGTAGAGGGAGATTTACTCTGTATCTAACCCCGTGCTGTACCTGTCCTGGGAGTATTTGATGGGGACAGTGTAGAGGGAGCTTTACTCTGTACCTAACCGGGTGCTGTACCTGTCCTGGGAGTGTTTGATGGGGACAGTGTAGAGGGAGCTTTACTCTGTATCTAACCCCGTGCTGTACCTGTCCTGGGAGTGTTTGATGGGGACAGTGTAGAGGGAGCTTTACTCTGTATCTAACCCTGTTCTGTACCTGTCCTGGGAGTGTTTGATGGGGACAGTGTAGAGGAAGCTTTACTCTGTATCTAACTCCGTGCTGTACCTGTCCTGGGAGTGTTTGATGGGGATGGTGTAGAGGGAGCTTTACTCTGTATCTAACCCCGTGCTGTACCTGTCCTGGGAGTGTTTGATGGGGACAGTGTAGAGGGAGCTTTACTCTGTATCTAACCCCGTGCTGTACCTGTCCTGGGTGTGTTTGATGGGGACAGTGTAGAGGGAGCTTTACTCTGTATCTAACCCCGTGCTGTACCTTTCCTGGGAGTGTTTGATGGGGACAGTGTAGAGGGAGCTTTACTCTGTATCTAACCCTGTGTTGTACCTGTCCTGGGAGTGTTTGATGGGACAGTGTAGAGGGAGATTTACTCTGTATCTAACCCCGTGCTGTACCTGTCCTGGGAGTGTTTGATGGGGACAGTATAGAGGGAGATTTACTCTGTATCTAACCCTGTGCTGTACCTGTCCTGGGAGTGTTTGATGGGGACAGTGTAGAGGAAGCTTTACTCTGTATCTAACCCCGTGCTGTACCTGTCCTGGGAGTGTTTGATGGGGACAGTGTAGAGGGAGCTTTACTCTGTATCTAACCCTGTGCTATATCTGTCCTGGGAGTGTTTGATGGCGACAGTGTAGAGGGAGCTACTCTGTAGCTAACCCCGTGCTGTACCTGTCCTGGGAGTGTTTGATGGGGACGGTGTAGAGGGAGCTTTACTCTGTATCTAACCCCGTGCTGTACCTGTCCTGGGAGTGTTTGATGGGGACAGTGTAGAGGGAGCTTTACTCTGTATCTAACCCCATGCTGTACCTGTCCTGGGAGTGTTTGATGGGGACAGTATAGAGGGAGCTTTACTCTGTATCTAACCCTGTGCTATATCTGTCCTGGGAGTGTTTGATGGCGACAGTGTAGAGGGAGGTTTACTCTGTATCTAACCCTGTGCTGTACCTGTCCTGGGGGTGTTTGATGGGGACAGTGTAGAGGGAGCTACTCTGTATCTAACCCTGTGTTGTACCTGTCCTGGGAGTGTTTGATGGGGACAGTGTAGAGGGAGCTACTCTGTATCTAACCCTGTGTTGTACCTGTCCTGGGAGTGTTTGATGGGGATGGTGTAGAGGGAGGTTTACTCTGTATCTAACCCTGTGTTGTACCTGTCCTGGGAGTGTTTGATGGGGACGGTGTAGAGGGAGCTACTCTGTACCTAACCCCGTGCTGTACCTGTCCTGGGAGTGTTTGATGGGGACAGTATAGAGGGAGCTTCACTCTGTATCTAACCCTGTGCTGTACCTGTCCTGGGAGTGTTTGATGGGGACAGTGTAGAGGGAGATTTACTCTGTATCTAACCCCGTGCTGTACCTGTCCTGGGAGTGTTTGATGGGGACAGTGTAGAGGGAGCTTTACTCTGTACCTAACCCCGTGCTGTACCTGTCCTGGGAGTGTTTGATGGGGACAGTGTAGAGGGAGATTTACTCTGTATCTAACCCCGTGCTGTACCTGTCCTGGGAGTGTTTGATGGGTACAGTATAGAGGGAGCTTTACTCTGTATCTAACCCCGTGCTGTACCTGTCCTGGGAGTGTTTGATGGCGACAGTGTAGAGGGAGCTACTCTGTATCTAACCCTGTGCTGTACCTGTCCTGGGAGTGTTTGATGGGGACATGTAGAGGGAGCTTTACTCTGTATCTAACCCTGTGCTGTACCTGTCCTGGGAGTGTTTGATGGGGACAGTGTAGAGGGAGCTTTACTCTGTACCTAACCCCGTGCTGTACCTGTCCTGGGAGTGTTTGATGGGGGCAGTGTAGAGGGAGCTTACTCTGTATCTAACCCCATGCTGTACCTGTCCTGGGAGTGTTTGATGTGACAGTGCAGATGGAGCTTTACTCTGTATCTAACCCCATGCTATACCTATCCTGGGAGTGTTTGATGGCGACAGTGTCGAGGAGCTTACTCTGTATCTAACCCCGTGCTGTACCTGTCCTGGGAGTGTTTGATGGGGACAGTGTAGAGGGAGCTTTACTCTGTATCTAACCCCGTGCTGTACCTGTCCTGGGAGTGTTTGATGGGGACGGTGTAGAGGGAGCTTTACTCTGTATCTAACCCCGTGCTGTACCTGTCCTGGGAGTGTTTGATGGGGACAGTGTAGAGGGAGCTTTACCCTGTATCTAACCCCGTGTTGTACCTGTCCTGGGAGTGTTTGATGGGGACAGTGTAGAGGGAGCTACTCTGTATCTAACCCCGTGCTGTACCTGTCCTGGGAGTGTTTGATGGGGACAGTGTAGAGGGAGCTTTACTCTGTATCTAACCCCGTACTGTACCTGTCCTGGGAGTGTTTGATGGGGACAGTGTAGAGGAAGCTTTACTCTGTATCTAACCCCGTCCTGTACCTGTCCTGGGAGTGTTTGATGGGGACAGTGTAGAGGAAGCTTTACTCTGTATCTAACCCCGTGCTGTACCTGTCCTGGGAGTGTTTGATGGGGACAGTGTAGAGGGAGCTTTACTCTGTATCTAACCCCGTGCTGTACCTGTCCTGGGAGTGTTTGATGGGGACAGTGTAGAGGGAGCTACTCTGTATCTAACCCCGTGCTGTACCTGTCCTGGGAGTGTTTGATGTGGACAGTGTAGAGGGAGCTTTACTCTGTATCTAACCCCGTGCTGTACCTGTCCTGGGAGTGTTTGATGGGGACGGTGTAGAGGGAGCTTTACTCTGTATCTAACCCCGTGCTGTACCTGTCCTGGGAGTGTTTGATGGGGACAGTGTAGAGGAAGCTTTACTCTGTATCTAACCCTGTGCTGTACCTGTCCTGGGAGTGTTTGATGGGGACAGTGTAGAGGGAGCTACTCTGTATCTAACCCTGTGTTGTACCTGTCCTGGGAGTGTTTGATGGGGACAGTGTAGAGGGAGCTACTCTGTATCTAACCCTGTGTTGTACCTGTCCTGGGAGTGTTTGATGGGGATGGTGTAGAGGGAGGTTTACTCTGTATCTAACCCTGTGTTGTACCTGTCCTGGGAGTGTTTGATGGGGACAGTGTAGAGGGAGCTTTACTCTGTATCTAACCCCGTGCTGTACCTGTCCTAGTAAGGTTTGATGGGGATAATGTTGAGGGAGTTTTACTCTGTATCTAAACCCGTGCTGTTCCTGTCCTGGGAGTGTTTGATGGGGACAGTGTAGAGGAAGCTTACTCTGTACCTAACCCTGTGCTGCAGCTGTCATGGGACTGTTTGATGGGGACAGTGTAGAGGGAGCTTCACTCTGTATCTAACCCCGTGCTGTACCTGTCCTGGGAGTGTTTGATGGGGACAGTAGAGAGGGAGCTTTACTCTGTATCTAACTCCGTGCTGTACCTGTCCTGGGAGTGTTTGATGGGGACAGTGCAGAGGGAGCTTTACTCTGTATCTAACTCCGTGCTGTACCTGTCCTGGGAGTGTTTGATGGGGACAGTGTAGAGGAAGCTTTACTCTGTATCTAACCCCGTGCTGTACCTGTCCTGGGAGTGTTTGATGGGGACAGTGTAGAGGGAGCTTTACTCTGTATCTAACCCCGTGCTGTACCTGTCCTGGGAGTGTTTGATGGGGACAGTGTAGAGGGAGCTACTCTGTATCTAACCCCGTGCTGTACCTGTCCTGGGAGTGTTTGATGGGGACAGTAGAGAGGGAGCTTTACTCTGTATCTAACCCCGTGCTGTACCTGTCCTGGGAGTGTTTGGTGGGGACAGTATAGAGGGAGCTTTACTCTGTATCTAACCCCATGCATCTAACTGCCTAGCAAGATCAGCTCTAGGGCAATTAGGGATGGATAACAAATGCTGGCCTTGCCACCGGTGCCCACATTCCATGAAAGAATTTTTGAAAAATCTGGAGGAAGATTTAATCTCCAATTAACCCATGCTGCAACTGCATTGGGTGGGTTTGCTTGGGTAGTGTAGAGCATGCTTTACTCTGTACCTGCACTGGGAGTGCTGAATGGGAGACTATAGAGAGAACTTTGCTCTGTATCTAATCCATGTTGTTCCTGTCCTGGGAATGTTTCAAAGGACAGTCTAGAGTGAGATTTACTCTGTATTTAACTGTTCTGTACATGCCATGGGAGAGAGTTATGATGCATTGTACAGGCATCATTACTGTCTATCTAACATGTCCTTTAACTACCCTGGGTATTCATGAAGGCAGTATAGAAGAAGATTTACTGTGTATTTAACCAGTACTGTACTTGTCCTAAGCGTATTTGATAGGGCAGTGCGGAGGAAGATTTACCCTGTATTTATGATCCTGGGCGGGTTTGATGGTACAGGCAGAGTGGAGCTTGCTGGGCTGAATGTCCTGCAGCAGTTATTGCATATGGGGAATTATTGACCTTATTCATGTTCCAGTGTAACAGGCTGAGGGGCTGAATTACCTTCCTCCTGTTCTCAAACAACTGACTTAAGGGGTTGAATGGCCCCCTCTTGTTCCTGTGTGGAAGAATCATATGTCTAAAGCCACCCACAGCTCCTGTATAGAAGCTTGAGGGGTTGAATGGCCTCTGTTAATTGTATCAATTGAAATTAAGTGCATATAGTTGGAGAGAATTACATCAAAGAAATACTTACACAGGAGTACGTGGTGTCAGGCGATATATACCTGTAGTGTTTCACTCTGAATAAATCTATTCCAAGTAAAGACTGGCTCTGGCTTCCCCTCCTCTAACTTGCTGTCAGGGGTATAATGCTGGCTCCTGTTCCTGTGTAATTGCTATGAGGGGCTGAATGGCCTTCTCCTGTTACTGCAACAGACATGAGGGAATTGAATGGCATCTTGCTATCCCTAAGTTTTAGATGCAGAAAGGATTTACAAGAGTGGTTTCAGGGGTGATGGGGTATTTTATGTGGAAGAGTTGGTGAAGCTGGGGCTTCTTACAGAATGAAAGGTTGAAAGGAGATTTGCTAAAGCTGTTCAAAATCACAAGGTGCCTGGACAAAGAAGATCAGGAACAACTGTTCCCACTGGCGAAGAGATGGAGAAACTCTGACTGATTTCCACCTTACGCCCTCTCTCAGCTGATGAATATTCCCCATGTTGAACACCACAGAGGGTGGTAAGAGCACAGAATGTACTCTGGGTGGGGAATATCAATGTCCATCACCAAGAGTGGCTCAGTTGTACTGCCAAGTCCTGAAGGATATAAGTGCCAGACTAAGCTTGTGGCAGGCAGTGAGAGAACAAACAAGAGGGAGAAACCTACTTGTCCTCACTGACCTACCTGTCACAGTACCATCTGTGGAGGCGATGGTGCAGTGATATTGTTGCTAGAGACCCAGAGTGATGCTCTGGAGACCCAGGTTCGAATCTCGCCACAGCAGATGGTGGGATTTGAATTCAGTAGAAACCATGAAACCGTTGCCAATTGTTGTAAAAACCCATCTGGTTCACTAATGCCCTTTAGGGAAGGAAATCATTTGTCCTTACCTGGTCTGGCCTACATGTGACTCCAGAGCACAGCAATGGCCGAGCCAGACACTCAGTTGTAACAAAGTCACAAAAAAGGAATGAAACTTGACGGACCACCCGGCTTCAACCTAGGCACCAGAAACAACAACAGCACACTCAGCCCTGTCGACCCTGTAAAGTCCTCCTTACTAACATCTGGGGGGACATGCCAAAATTGGGAGAGCTGTCTCATAGACTAGTCAAGCAACAGCCTGACATTGTCATCCTCACAGAATCATACCTTACAGATAATGTCCCAGACACCACATAGGTAAAGCTATAAAAATAAATCCATGAGACTAATAGGTGTAGCCTACAGACCACCTAACGTGGGTGGGAGGTGAAAGAAGAAATATGCAGATACATTATGGAATTGAGTAAAAACATAGAATTATAATCATGGGGTGCTTCACCGACCCTGATATGGAGAGAGACTGCAGAATGCAGTGGGAAGAAAGCACAAAGTTAGCAGCTCATCACCAAGTACATCTTGAGACAAAGTGTGAGCTTGGGAATTTGATGAGTGAGAGAATTTTATTGGTTAATTTTAAGGGTTAAATCCAGTCTATTTTGAATTTAGCTATAATTTACTGTTAAAGTTAAGTTTCTTTCAGTCTTAGCCGGGTATAAAAAGTTCCCTGCTGGAGAGGCAGCTACAATGAGTTAATTAGATAGCTAGTTAGAATGGGTTTTATTACCCAGCATTGCTGACCCATCTCTGTAGAATTTCAAAACAAAAACAAAAACAGAATTACCTTGGAAAAACTCAGCAGGTCTGGCAGCATCGGCGGAGAAGAAAAGAGTTGACGTTTCGAGTCCTCATGACCCTTCGACAGAACTTGAGTTTGAGTCCAAGAAAGAGTTGAAATATAAGCTGGTTTAAGGTGTGTGTGTGGGGGGCGGAGAGAGAGAGAGAGAGAGAAGTGGAGTGGGGGTGTGGTTGTAGGGACAAACAAGCAGTGATAGAAGCAGATCATTAAAAGATGTCAACAACAATAGTACAAAAGAACACATAGGTGTTAAAGTTAAAGTTGGTAATATTATCTAAACGAATGTGCTAATTAAGAATGGATGGTAGAGCACTCAAGGTACAGCTCTAGTGGGGGTGGGGAGAGCATAAAAGATGTAAAAAATAAATAAATAAATATTTTTTTTTTTCTTTTTCTCTTTTTATAATGGAAATAGGTGGGAAAAGGAAAATCTATATAATTTATTGGAAAAAAAAGAAAAGGAAGGGGGAAACAGAAAGGGGGTGGGGAAGGGGGAGGGAGCTCACGACCTAAAGTTGTTGAATTCAATATTCAGTCCGGATGGCTGTAAAGTGCCTAGTCGGAAGATGAGGTGTTGTTCCTCCAGTTTGCGTTGGGCTTCACTGGAACAATGCAGTAAGCCAAGGACAGACATGTGGGCAAGAGAGCAGGGTGGAGTGTTAAAATGGCAAGCGACAGGGAGGTTTGGGTCATTCTTGCGGACAGACCACAGGTGTTCTGCAAAGCGGTCACCCAGTTTACGTTTGGTCTCTCCAATGTAGAGGAGACCACATTGGGAGCAACGAATGCAGTAGACTAAGTTGGGGGAAATGTAAGTGAAATGCTGCTTCACTTGAAAGGAGTGTTTGGGCCCTTGGACGGTGAGGAGAGAGGAAGTGAAGGGGCAGGTATTGCATCTTTTGCGTGGGCATGGGGTGGTGCCATAGGAGGGGGTTGAGGAGTAGGGGGTGATGGAGGAGTGGACCAGGGTGTCCCAGAGGGAGCGATCCCTACAGAATGCCGATAAGGGGGGTGAAGGGAAGATGTGTTTGATGGTGGCATCATGCTGGAGTTGGCGGAAATGGCGGAGGATGATCCTTTGAATGCGGAGGCTGGTGGGGTGATAAGTGAGGACAAGGGGGACCCTATCATGTTTCTGGGAGGGAGGAGAAGGCGTGAGGATGGATGCGCGGGAGATGAGCCGGACACGGTTGAGGGCCCTGTCAACGACCGTGGGTGGAAAACCTCGGTTAAGGAAGAAGGAGGACATGTCAGAGGAACTGTTTTTGAAGGTAGCATCATCAGAACAGATGCGACAGAGGCGAAGGAACTGAGAGAATGGGATGGAGTCCTTACAGGAAGCGAGGTGTGAGGAGCTGTAGTCGAGATAGCTGTGGGGTGATCTAGCTGTGTTGGGGGTGGGGGGGGGTGGGGTGTGATTCCGGTGAGCAGGGCTAATAATGATATGCAGATGTATTAAAATGAAGTTCCCAACGTGCAGCAGTGAGAAATGTACCCTGCCATTGACGGGCGCAGCAGACGATTGCAAACTGGTTTAACAACCTCGTGAAACTGATTTTTGGTCTTCCCACCATATTGTCTGCTCATGCCAGCCATGACACCCAATGCCAATGGGCACAGAAATTCCACCTACAGTGGCAGCAGTGTGTGTACCATCTACAAGATGCACTGCAGCAACTCACCAAGGCTCCTTCAACAGCACCTTCCAAACCCACGACCTCTACCATCTAGAAGGACAAGGGCAGCAGACAGAGGGAACACCACCACCTGGAAGTTCCTCTCCAAGTCAACCACCATCCTGACTTGGAAATATATCCCCATTCCTTCACTGTCGCTGGGTCAAAATCCTGGAACGCCCTCCCTAACAGCACTGTGGGTGTACCTACACCACACAGACTGCAGCAGTTCGAGGAGATGGCTTGCCATGGGATGGGCAATAAATGCTGACCTAGCCAGTGATGCCCACATCCTGTGAATGAATTTAACAAAGCCCCATATAACAAACCTAAAAATGTGAGGCCATCAAATGAACAATGCCTTGCGCTGTCCAAATTTGTCACCATCCGCTGAGAGTGAGGGACTCAATCAGGTCTACAATTAATCTTGCTACACAAAAGAAAACCATGCCATGTGGGCATGGACACTTTCCAGTGATGTACCCAGGCCTTCACGTGAGACTCTTATCACATGGATGTTACCCAGAAGTCACTGGCTCCTCACACTGTGGGAATATTTCCACCTTCTGATGTACTCAGCATGAAGCAAACATTTGACTTCTGTATTCTCATTCCATTCTTATGTCAGGATGTCACCGATAATGAGTAGCCAGAAGAACCATGTTTTTTTGACACTAGGGGTTTGTGGATTTGGTCAATGAGTGGAGGGAGACTATCTTTCCCAATCAGCAAGGGCTGTCCTCAGTGACTGCCAGGGGTAGAGAATATGGGAAGATATTGAGTATGACTGGGGTCCATTGCTGCACATGGATACACTGTTGCAAGAGGCTCAATGGTCATTTGCAGTCTGGAAAAGTGAATGAGATTCCACCAAATTTGCCTGGACCTTGGGCATAAAAGATGCTACACTTGACAGCAGGAGGAGACTCAGGGTACATGCTACTCCTCAACGTTGGAGGAGAGTGTTCCCCAGGACACTCACTCATCCCTCAGTAAAGGTCTGAGTTATAGTGAATGTTGGGGAAGGTGACCATGGCAACACGAAGACAATGACCATCTGGAGGAGCTGCTCTTCTCCATGCAGGGTCACAATGCCTTACCTCCCTCTCCTTCTTGCCCTTGCAGAAGAAATGTGCCCATAAAGTTAAATGGTTAAGGCCTGGGGAAGGATGGCCCTGCTCTTAGGCGGATCAATGAGGTGGTCGCAAAGGTCGCCAGGGCCCCCAGCTAGAGCACATTGGTAATGCTGAAACTGCCATGACCATTGAAGATGGTGTGCTGCTGATGGAGAGACATTTGGATTGTTTGTATTGAAATGCTGGTCCCATGGGGTTTCCATTACAGCGATAAGAAGGCAGTAAACCACAATCACCCAGATCGTCTGACTGGGCAATACAATCATAGCATGGTTACTGCACAGGAGGCCATTCAGCCAGTCATGTCTGTGCTAGCTCTATGAAGGAGCAACTCAGCTAGTTTGACTTTCTCATCGCCTGCAAATCATTTCTCTTTAAATAATTATCCAATTCCCTTTTAAAACCATGATTGAATTGGACCCTCAGGCAGATCTCCAGATCCTAACCACTCACTGCATGAAAAAGATTTTCCACATGTCGCTGTTATACTGTGCCCTCTGGTTCTCAATCCTTCTGCCAATGGGAACAGTTTCTCCCTATTTACTCTGTCCAGGCCTCTCATGATTTTGAATATCTCTATCAAACCACCTCTCAGCCTTCTCTTCTCCAAGGAAAACAATCCCAGTTTCTCCAATCCATCCTCATAACTGAAGTTCCTCATCCCTGGAACCATTCTTGTGAATCTTTTCTGCACCCTCTCTAAGGCCTGCACATCCCTCCAGGACTCTGATGCCCAGAACTGGACACAATGCTCCAGTTGAGGCCAAACCAATGTTTTATGGAGGTTTATCATAATTTTCTTGCTTTTGTATTCTAGTTCCTAGAAAGCCCAGGATCCTGCACTCTCACCCTGATCTGCCACCTTCAATGATTTGTACATATACACCGCCTGGGTCCCTTTCAATTGTCTGGGTGTTACTTGTACTTCTGCCTTTCTTCTTTTTATTAAATGTTCTGCCCGCCTGACTCCCATTCAGGTGCCTCCTTGTGCTGTTAAGTATTGAAATTGCCAGAAAGGCCCTACACCTGATAATTGTGACCTCATCCTTTATATTTAGTGTTTCCTGTCATCCCAAGAGTCAGCCCAGTGAAGCTCTCCGAACTGCCTCCAATACAAGGATATCCCTCCTTCAGTAAGGTGACTAAAACTGCACAGTGTTCTCGGTGTGACTCACCAGTGCCCTGAATAGCTGTTGCAAGACTTCCCGACTTTTATACTCCATCCCTCTTGCAATAAAGGCCAATGCTCCATTTATCTTCCTTATTACTTGCTGTAACTGCTTGCTGACTTTTTGTGATTCATGTAACAAGAATGTCCAGACCTGCCTGTACTGCAGCATTCTGCAGCCTCTCTCCATTCCAGTAATAGTGTTTCCCTATGGGCGAATGTTACACTTGGCATGCAGGCACGCACCCAACACACTCGCGCATAAAATAGCGCATAAGGACATCAGGTGAGTGTCTCAATGTCTTCCTGCACTCGCACAATATTTTGCTCAGTGCTAGAGCCACATCCGCCGTTAATTAAGAAGCCACTTAAGGCCAATTAATGGTGATTTCTCGTTACCCGTGTAATTTCATGGTCATCAAATGGGCAAAATGGGCAAAATGGGCAGGCAGCCAGCCGACATTTTCAAAAACCCTGTCCACGGGCAGGATAAAAAGGGTCAGCTGCATTGCCAGTGTGAGTAGTGAGGAGTTTGGTACATAGTTTGCTGCTGGTGACTTATTGGTAATTGGCAGCTTCACATCTGTTCAGGACTTCATTGTTAGTATTTCCAGGCTTCATTTTAGGATTTCTTTGTGTCTCCAAGGCCCCCACAGAATTCTGACCATATGGACCCTTCCAGGTATCAGGCAGTCTTCCCTTACCCTGGTAATGGGGATTGTGGTCTCCACTGGAGGCACCTCCTCTGAGGAGGAAGTGAGGGGCAGAAGGGAGAGGAGGCCAGGTGTCCCTGTTCAGCTCTCAGGGGAGGAACCTTTGGGTGGAGAGGCTTAAGCACAAGGGGCGCAGGGCCAACAGGAAGTCCAAGGTGGAAGGGCCTGCAGAAGACACCACTCTCCTGCTGCCAGGGTTTACAGCAACGATGCAGCTACCTCAATATGTCTGAGGTGCAGTGCCGAAGGAGGCTCTGACTCTCAAGGGAGACCATGTCCTCCATTTGCCAGTGATTGGGCCTGAGATCAGCTCCGATTGTGTGGGTGGACATCTAATGCCAATGGCTCTGAAGGTCATAGTGGCCCTCAACTCCTATGTCTCCAGCTCTTTCCGGGGCTCAGTGGGAGATCTGTGTGGAGTCTCCCAATCAGCTGTCCACAGTTGCATCAAACTGGTGACAGACGCCGTTCAGGAGGGCATTGGCTTTCAATCATTACCGTATGGATGAGGCCAGCCAGACACAGTAAGCCAGAGGCTTCGCGGCCATTGCTGGCTTCCCCCGTGTCCAGGGTGCTATAGACTGTACACATGTGGCCATCAAGGCGCCAGCAGGTGAGCCCGGTGCCTTCACCAACAGGAAGGGATTCACTCCATGAACGTGCAGATAGTGTGTGATCACAGGATGCAGATTCTACAAGTCTGTGCAAGGTACCCAGGCAGCTCCCACGATGCCTTCATCCTCAGACACTCCCAGTGCTCCAGCCTGTCTGGATGGATGGTGCTGGTGACAAGTGCTATCCTTTGAAGAGGTGGCTCACGATGCCTCTCTGCCACTGAACAGCACGAGGCAGAGACGCGCTACAATATGAGTCTTGGCTCAAGAGCGGTGGTGGAGAGGACCATAGGTCTTCTCAAGATGTGCTTCCAGTGCCTGGGCCGTTCAGGAGGAGCACTACAAAACCGCCCAGAGTGGGTGTCACTGATCGTGGTTGCATACTGCACTCTCCACAATCTGGCACTGGCAAAGAGGGACCCACTGGAGGAAGAGGATGTTGACACAGCTGCACAGGCCACAGATGATAAGTCCAGTAGTGAGTCTGAGGATGAGCACGGTGAGGAGGGGCTGAGGGTATTGAGCCAGACCTCGGCAACCTCCAGGGAGGGAGGGATACCAGGGATGCTTTGATCCAACGCTCCTTCAGCTAGGCTACCAAAGATTAGCTTCAAACACATACGAGGGCTGCCTCCTCCATCCAAGATGTCTGAAAGGATCCTTTCATTTGAACACAAAGGACACTCAGTGCCTGTGCAATAAAGTTCAGAGCCATCTACGTCCAGCATTACATACTGGCGTACCCTGCACCAGAAAAAGAAAATGTGAAGCATGCTCAGGCCATCAGAGCCAAAGCAAATTTAATGTTATCATCACATTTAAATCAGTATCACATTGGTCTTCATGACATACCAGCAAACATAACAAACCAAACATAAATCAACATAACATCACCCGTGACCTGTTCCTCTTGTGCTCATGGTGCCTTTAACTTACACTTGCGAATGCTACACCTTGGTGCCCCCCCCACCTCACTGACCGGCATCGGAGACACCCGGTCACTCTGCTGTCCTGTTGACCTTGATGACCTTGGCAGGCGTCCTCTGGCCCATGGAGCCTGTGCTGCTCCCGCCTGGGAGGGAGTTGCCAGAGCCACGCCTGGTATCTCCCCAGTCATCGAAGCCTCAACAAGGAGACGGAAGAGCTGCTGCCATCATCTAGAGCGCCTGAGAGGAGCCTGCAAGGATAACAAGTAGCTCATGCACCAATGTGAGGTCCCTGTGGACCTCCCTGCTCACTATTGATGGACGGGCACCTAGCTGGGATACTGGGTACCTCAAACATCTCCCACACTGACACTGACCGCCTGAGGTCATTGCCTGTGTGAGGGCTGCAGGTCTAAATGCAACCCCAGGAACCCTGATTCTGTCCCTGGAGCTACCTCTCCATGAGAGTCGCCACTCTCTCAATGGAGGAGGCAGTGCGCTCGGCCATGATAGTCAATGCAGTGCTCATGCTCCGCATGGACTCCTCCATCATGGAGACCATGGCTCGCAGACCCTCATGGATCTCCACCAGATCCTCCTGCACATCTCGCTGGACATCCAGCATCTGCCACCTAATGGATGATTCCAGAGGCTTATCATCTGCCTTATGCTCTGCATCGTCCTGGTCCCCAGCAGTCCTCCGAATGCCGGCGCCCTGGGCACTCTCTGCCTCCACCTGCACCTCAAGCCAGTGTGAAGTGCCCTCACCAATGTGCACTGAAATACCAGCCGCTGACCTAACACCCTCTGAGGTGCTGGTATCTGCGCTTCAGAGAGCGGGTGTGACGCAGATGCAAGTGAAGCCTGGTGGTCCTCCAGCATCAGGGGTGACCCTTTTGGATCCAGAGAGTGATTGCCTGTTGGTGAACCTAACAGGGAGAAGAAGGACATGTCATTGGTTAAAGTTATCACAATGTCACTGTGCATGTCAGGCATCCTGGTGAGACAATGGAGATCTGCATCATGGTGCCCTCGTCTTCCAATGATCAATGGGGACTCCAGGTTTGAGGCTCCCATCAGTGAAGGGACTACACTAGAAAGGCTGCACAATCTGAAAGTCTCACCTCTGTGCACTGCACCCTTACCTTCGTCTGACCACCTGGCCCATAGCCTTGAATGTTATGACGTGCCAAGTGCTCATCCAGGTACTTTTTAAAGGATGTGAGACAACCCGCCTCCACCACGCTCCCAGGCAGCGCATTCCAGACAGTCACCACCCTCTGGGTAAAAGCTTTTCCTCACATCCCCCCTAAACCTCCTGCCCCTGTGTTATGTTGGGTAATGTGTTAAACTCTTTACTGGAAGTGTTTGCAAAATGCCTTAGTAACCTCCACTCCTTACAAGGCAATACAGAGCTAGTGCCATTGCCCTACCTTTTCCCAGTCCCCTCGTGCATTGTTTCTAATCAAATAATCATTGAATGCCGTTTAATCTAATGTGGTAAAATCATTTCTTCAAATGAGATGGTTCTCTTCATTGGTAGATCCAAAGCACAGGACCTGCAGCAATGATGGTCTCTCCAAACCATGCGCACATCTCAGTGACAGCTAAAGGTTTCTCATTAAGGCGGCAATGAGTGCATCAAGTCCTTTGACGGAGTGTTTGTGCTGTTGTCCAACTTTCATTCCCGGAGCACACTGATACAGTATCTGCTGCTGACCTTTCCAAAGATTAGGGCCTGGTGAATCCTGAGGGTTAAACGTGCAAGTCTGAATGCTGAACTTGCTCTCGATGTAACTGGTTGTACAGGCCTTTCAGTGTACTGACACGGCACTAAGGGACAGAAGGAACGTGGCCGTGTCCCATTGAACAAGAAGAACAAAGAAAAATACAGCACAGGAACAGGCCCTTCGGCCCTCCAAGCCTGCGCCGATCATATTGCCCGTCAACTAAAACATTTTGCACTACTTCTGGGGTCCGTATCCCACTATTCCCATCCTATTCATGTATTTGTCAAGCTGCCTCTTAAATTAAATTGCCTGCACCTCACTCCTCCTGGAATCATGTGACCATCACTGTGTCACTGGCATGTCTTCCACATTGGGCTTCTTCAATACATAGAAGCTAATCCTCACCTCCATATTCAGGTTTCTGCTCTTCCTGCTCTTCATCACCCCAGGAACTCTCCCCCTCCTCCATTCCATTTCTCCCTCTGGCAGGTGATCCCCCCTTTGTAGTGCCAGGTTGTGAAAGGGACAGCCCATGATGATGGGAGACACTCTCTGCAGAAAGTACTGCAGAGCCCACCCGAGCAGTCCAAACATTGGAAGTGCATCTTCAGGATGCCAATGGTCTGCTTGATGATGGATCGTATTGAGCTGTGCCCCGTGTTGTATCTCTCCTCCTCTGAGGACGACACACAGGCACCATGAGTGAGTCCACCTGTCCCCAAGCAGCTGCCCCTGTGATCACTGAGGCCCTTTGATTGTGTGAGGCACCTGGGAGTGACTCAGGTTGTATGAGTCATGGGAACTCCCAGGATACCTGGCACAACAGTGCCTGATGTGCTTCTAATGATCACACACCAACTGAATGCTTAGAGAGTGGAATCCTTTCCTGTTAATGAACATCAGGGACTGCTGCCCTGGAGTTCTCAAAGCCACATGTATGCACTCGATAGTACCATGAACTCTAGGGAAGCCTGAGATACCTGCAAACCCCAGAAATCGAGCATCCTAGCTAGCTCCATCGAGTGTGAGCTTCATATGATGATGAACCCTACTGTAGAGGGCATCACTTACCTCCTTGATATATTTATGTGCTGAGGGCTGTGAGATGCTGCGTGTGTCACCTGTGGATCCCTGGAAAGATCTGCAGGCAAAAAAATTGAGTGTGGTGGTGACCTTTGGGGGCGCTGGCAAGGTATGTCCTCCCAGTCCATGGGATGTTAGATCGTCCCATAGAACGTGGCAGATATGATCCACCACATCTCTTGATAAGCACAGACGCATGAGGCATTGTCTGTCGCTCATCTTCAGATAAGAAGGTCTTCTTTGGTAGATCCTTGGTCGTGCCAGTTGCCTCCGTGGGATGCGTCTAACCTCCTCATCCTCTGGGTGTTGCCGGGGCTCCCCTGGACCATGGACTACAGGCTGGACCTCCTCTCAAAGCTCCGCTAGGCAGAGCCAGGCCCTCCTTCTCCTCAGTTGGATCAAAGCCACACAAGCGGCAGCGTTGAGCACAGGCTCCATTATTCAATCCTCCACTCTCAGTAACTACATGAAAGGAAACAATTGCAGTGTACATGGGAAGAGTAGTGGAGTGGAATAAATTAGGCAGCTCTTTCCAAGAACTAACACATGCACAATTCACCAAATGACCTTCTTCTATGCTGTTCTTCAGCTGACATTTAACAGTGGGGGAGAGAAGATGAAGCTTCTCCCAGAGGAACAGGCCACAGTGGCTCAGCTGTTGTGTTTGGAAAGGTGAGGGACAAGAACGTTCAAGTTGGAGTAGAAGCAATCAATTGGCAGGAAGACAATAGTACACAAAGGGTCAACAATTAAATATTACAAAAGACCTTTTTGTTCTCTTAAGAGACAAGCATTGTGTTTATTAATTATTCAACTAAACAGTTCCTGCAGCAACTACACAAACAAACAGTAATTCTATTAAATTCTAATACATTTACTTCAATCTGAATATTTGCTAATATCATGTAAAGAAAACATCCAAGATCTTCTAAGTGTTTTAAAAGTATCTTTAATGCTGGTACCAATAACATTGGGCTGAATTTTCCTGTCCCATTAGAGATGGACTGGGAGGTGAGATTGAGGGGGAAGGAGTGGGAATATGGGAAGGAGTGGGGGAAGAGGTAGGAATAAGGTGAGGAAGACATTGGGAGGAGAACTCAACGTTTTCTTGCCACATGGCATTGAGGGCACCTCAGCAACATCGCTGCTCTGTCAATTGAAGCAGTTAAGTGGCTGATTAAGGGCCTTTTCCTGCCCTACAGGCATTTTGCCAACATTTAGTGGTCTTAGCTCCATGTGAGGAGACTGCCAGGTAAACTCTGGTGCTCTCCTCATTGGTTGATGGATGGGAGCCCTCCTTGGTGAGGTTTCCATGCCCTGCAGAGGGACCCCTGGTGGTAATGGCCATCCCAGTGACAACGGCAGCACCAGTGCACTGCAACCCTCTCTTCCAATTGCCAGGGGCTTGCCTACCAAGCTCTGGCTAGCCCCACAAAAACACACCACCCTCTGAGGGCGCCTCAATGCTTGAGTTGCCCTTTGCCTGGAGCTGTGGCCTCAGCAATGGCCACTGCTAGTGACTTTCTGATTGGGCCAGCAACTCTTGGGAAATAGCCACTACCCAGCCTGGTGGTAGCTTTTTAATTAGCTGGTGCCAGCAAGATGTCATCCAGGTTCCTGTCCTCTACTGGACTGAGGTCAGCTCCCACTTTCACTTCCGGCAGTGGGACATGACCATCAGTGAGAACATTCAGCCCATTGATTCACCTGCAATGACGAGAACTGACATTCCACTGTCATCCTGCAGTTGAAAATGATTTTAACTGTTTGGGCTTTGAGAGTCACCATTAAACAGAATAGACCATTAACTTGATCTTCCTAAGGGATAGCTATTCTAACTTCCAGCCTCTCTGTACTTTGCTCTGTTCTTAATGCACAGGCCAAAAATACATGGTGGAGCCGCTTTACCCCAATTTGATCTGAGGAGAATTAATTTTCTGGACAGAACAAAGGTGCAGTTTCTCTTTCTTATCTATAAAGTGATGATGGGAGATCCTTTCATTACAAGGTTATTAAGAAGTGTCATTTTATTCAAAGTACCACTTCCTCCATCTGAGAGCAAGCTAGAGCAAGCTCCATACCTATGATTAACCGACCAATAAAATTCATGGTCTCAGAGCCAAGTTTTTGATTCATACCCAGGCGATATAGAAAGTCAACTGAAATTGTCAAGGTGTTTGAAATCATGTTGCTGCAACCAAAAGTGGGAAGGAACCTCATGCCAGTCTGGGTTAGGACCCTGGGGCAGCTATTTGCCAGTGGTGGTGGCCATTGCTATGGGGGCACTCTGTGGGCTTAGAGCGGTCATTACGAAGGAACCCCAGGCCTTGAAGTTGCCGGGGAGCTATCAGGGTCCATCTTTTGGGATCCCGATGTGGTGGCTCCCTCTCCCGCTGCTGCTAAGATATGCTTGTGGAGGTGGCCCTTAATTGGACTCTTGGTCGCTTCAATTGGTTGCACATTGGGCAGCTGCATCACTGATGTTCCTGCTGTTGGTAAAATGCTGTGGTAGTGGGAGACATTAGGCTTTCCTGCCAATGCCTTCCTCCGCCAGATTACCAGCCCTCCCACCTCCCAGCCAATCTGCAAAGGGTTCATAAAATTCAGCCTAGTGATTCATGTTGTAGAAACATAGAAACTAGGAGCAGGAGTAGGCCATTCGGCCCTTCGAGCCTGCCCCACCATTCGTTATGATCATGGCTGATCATCCAACTCAATATCCTGCTCCCACTTTCTCCACATATCCTTTGATACATTTCGTCCCAAGAGCTATATCTAACTCCTTCTTGAAAACATACAATGTTTTGGTCTCAACTACTCTCTGTGGTAATGAATTCCACATGCTCACCACTCTCTGGGTGAAGAAATTTCTCCTCATCTCAGTCCTAAATGGGGGTCTACCCCATATCTTCAGTCTGTGACCCCAGGTTCTGGACTCCCCCACCATTGGGAACATCCTTCCTACACCTAGCCTGTCAAGTCCTGTTAGAATTTTATAGGTTTCTATGAGATCCCCCCTCATTCTTCTGAACTCCAGTGAATATAATCCTAACCGACTCAGTCTCTCCTCATACGTCAGTCCAGGAATCAGTCGGGAAAACCTTCGCTGCACTCCCTCTATAGCAATAATGTAATAGTGTATAAATTACATTTTAAGACCACCAATTGGCAGGAGGTAGGTGAGACATTTCAATTGATTAAATCTCTCTTTTACATGTATTTGCAAACTTAAAGTTTGTTACACAGGTACTGAAATAGGTGAAATCAAAGTGATCATACTGTTGCTTAGCACTGAATCTCTTGATGTGTGCGTCACAGAACCTGCAAATGTTCAACAGATTTACAACTGTGGAGATTCTGGAGTCCTCACTGAAGGTTTAGACAGTGACCTGCTGACCCTGAAATGGATAAATAATTGATTACATTTTCAATAAATTGGCTTAAAATCTGGTCATAATTGAGTGAAATTATTCAAGCAGATACACAGTGGAAGAAGGACAAAATTCTGAAAGTGGTGTGTAGTCATTACGATGAAATATCAGGCTGCTTTAATGGTCGACAGTCTCTTTTGGGGACACAGCCTGCACACTCTCACCCACCCAGCAGGACTGTCAGCCAATCAGTGAAGGAGAAACAACAATCTCAGCCAATTGTGTCCTGAGGGTGGGAATGCCCTGCTGCAGCTGGGATAGGTCATGATCAGGAAGGAGGGTCTGATCATAGATTTAAAGGGAAGTAGCATTGAAAAGATGAGTCCCATGGGCATAGCATTGCAATCCACCAGTTAAGGAGATGATTGAAACATAAAGGAATATGTCATGTGTCAGAGTCACTAATCTGTGCCAGCTACATTCACTATCAATAGTTAACAGTGTAGGGAACCCCCCCACCCTGTGGCATCAGAGAATCCCACAATCAGTGAGTTTGGAGGAGGGCACACACCCGGTTGGGGGAGGGGGACTGCAGGCCTGGGGCTAGGGAACAGGGCATCTGATTTCTGACTTCCTCCATTGAGTTCGGGTGCCTTTGCAGTGAGAATGGCTACAAATAGCCCAGTGGCAGTAGTGTTGGTGTGGGAGTGGGGTGGGGATCCCTACGCTGTTAACTGTTGACAGTGAACATAGCTGGCACAGATTAGTGACTCTGACAACTGATGTTATTCCCGTATAACTTCCCCAACAGAACAACCCTGGCTGGAAGTGGCAGAGGAGGTCAGCAGCAGTAGAGTTATCCAGAGTATGTGGCTGCCATGCTGCAAGAGGTTACATGACCTTCTCCATGAAACCATATTGCAGCTATCCACATTTCAAAGGTTATATGGGTATGGGAAATGGACCAGTGTCCACCACACTGTGTCATCAGGGGGCCTCTGTAACTCCATGATAAACCTGGGCAACTGGGGGTAGTGTTTGGGAAAGAAAGGGAGTGATGTCAGCTGCTGTAGTAAGGCAGCTCAGGTTGTGGTGTCAATTAGGGGGATGTTGCTGTCTGGAAGGATATTCCTCATTTTTCAATTTCCTTCCCAGGAGAAGAGGGCCTGTAATGCCAGAGAGAGATTGAGGACTGGTAGAGTTGTGCCCAACTCAATATTTCTCCCACCCACGGAGGAGAATATATTGTAGCTGAGCAGAAACAAGGCTATGAATCCACTGGCCATAGCGAGTTGCTGTTCATGCTGGGGGATGATGGGAGGTGAGAATGATTTAGTCTGCTCCAGAGAATGGGGTTTTGGGATGAATGGTTAAACAATGATGCTGGGAGTTAAGAGTGTGAAGAGCTCAAGAGCTGTGAGGTCATTAGTCTATGTAATGGTTTGAAAGGTGAAGCAGATTGCAACCTGCGCTGACAGTTCAGACCAGTTGAGATTCATTGACACCTTTGCGTTTTCTCCAGATGCTCAGTCATTGACAGCTGCAGCTAACACTGCAGAAGGGTCTGCTTGATCCTCACTATGCACCAGCCTCCAGCTGAACCTTGTGGGACAGCACATGCTGGAAGAATGGGGGACACTTGGGTTGAACCGTGCACGATCACCAGATCAATGCTGAAAGCAGGGTGTGAAGATAAGTTCTTAGAAAACACTTTAGGCACAAATCAGTGAGCATGTGCAACAGTTTCTAATCAATCCGACCTGTTACAGATGTTGCTGCATTTGCTATATTTTTATATTTTCTATCAGCATGGCTGGAATGGATTTTCTATAATGGTGAGTTTTTAAATGCTTAACATTTGTTTTAAAGGACCCCATCCCACATGGCTTTGCGAGGGAGTGAATGTGAATATTCTCCGAGGTGTCATCAGCTGTAATAATTACAATGGAGTCCCCACCTATAATGGCCTGAAATGTTCTGAAGGGTTAGCATTGGAAGGGGCAAGGCAGTTCCGATGGTAATTCCATGAACTCGTCTACATTTTTATGTGGCGCACCATAATATGAGATTCTCTCGTGTCATCTGACAGAGGCTGGGGGGAGGAGCATTTTGTGGTTGTGGGGACAATTCATAAAATCAGCCATGAGGGAGGCACTAACCTCAGTTCCTGCCAGCCATTCCCCCCATCCTTGACCTGCTCCCAACAGCCCCAAAATAGCTAATAAGTGGCCTCTTAAGGGGCCTCAATTGGGGTAGGGACCAGCGTGACTTTTTTCCCTAAATAGTTCATCAATGGAACATCGCCCTTGATGTTCAATAGTATTATCATCACTGAATCCCCCACTATCAACATCCTGGGGGTTACCATTGACCAGAAGGTGAACTGGACTAGCCGTATAAATACTGTGGCTATAAGAGCAGGTCAGAGGCTGGGAATCTTGCAGGGAGTAACTCACCCCCTGACTCCCCAAAGTCTGTCCACTATCTATAAATCATAAGTCAGGAGTGTGATGGAATACTCTCCACTTGCCTGGATGAGTGCAGCTCCCTCAACACTCAAGAAGCTCAATACCATCAAGGAAAAAGCAGCCCGCTTGATTGGCACCGTACAGAGGGAGTGCTATGCTGCTGAAGGGTTAGTACTGAGGAGGTGCCATGTTGCTGGGAGGGCCAGTATTGAGGGAGCATCAGGTGGTCGGAGGGTCAGAACTAAGGGAGCACCATGCTGTTGAGGGGTCAGTGCTGAGGGAGTACTGCACCGTCAGAGAGTCAGTACTGAGGAAGCACCACACTGTTGGATAGACAGTACTGAGGGAGTGCCGAACTGTCAGAGGGTCAGTACTGAGAGAGTGTCATGCTGTGGGATGGTCAGTACTGAGGGAGTGCCATGCTGTGGGGTGGTCAGTACTTGGGGAGTGCCATGCTGTTGGATGGTCAGTACTTGGGGAGTGCCATGCTGTGGGATGATAAGTACTAAGGGAGTGCCATGCTGTGGGGTGGTCAGTACTTGGGGAGTGCCATGCTGTTGGATGGTCAGTACTTGGGGAGTGCCATGCTGTGGGGTGGTCAGTACTTGGGGAGTGCCATGCTGTGGGGTGGTCAGTACTTGGGAAGTGCCATGCTGTGGGGTGGTCAGTACTTGGGGAGTGCCATGCTGTTGGATGGTCAGTACTTGGGGAGTGCCATGCTGTGGGATGGTCAGTACTTGGGGAGTGCCATGCTGTGGGATGGTCAGTACTGAGGGAGTGCCATGCTGTTGGATGGTCAGTACTGAGGGAGTGCCATGCTGTTGGATGGTCAGTACTGAGGGAGTGTCATGCTGTTGGATGGTCAGTACTGAGGGAGTGCCATGCTGTGGGGTGGTCAGTACTGAGGGAGTGCCATGCTGTGGGGTGGTCAGTACTGAGTGACTGCCATGCTGTTGGATGGTCAGTACTGAGTGACTGCCATGCTGTTGGATGGTCAGTACTGAGGGAGTGCCATGCTGTGGGGTGGTCAGTACTGAGGGAGTGTCATGCTGTTGGATGGTCAGTACTGAGGGAGTGCCATGCTGTTGGATGGTCAGTACTGAGGGAGTGCCATGCCGTTGAATGGTCAGTACTGAGGGAGTGCCATGCTGTGGGATAGTCAGTACTGAGGGAGTGCCATGCTGTTGGATGGTCAGTACTGAGGGAGTGCCATGCTGTTGGATGGTCAGTACTGAGGGAGTGCCATGCTGTTGGATGGTCAGTACTGAGGGAGTGCTATGCTGTGGGGTGGTCAGTAATCTGGGAGCGCTGCCCTGTTTCCTGGAGGTGAACAATCTGAGTGACACAAAGGCCAATCCCCATCGCTTAATGAACATCATTAATAACAGCAGCAGATGATGGATGCTAAATATCACGGCTTAATTTTTTTATTCGGTGTCTGGAATCTTGCTGTGCAGAAATTGCATTTCTTATCTCCTTTAAATTAACCTCAGTACCCTCTACAAATTACCCCCGTTTCGCCAATAAATTACCCCAAATATTTTTCCCAAACAGTTCACCTACCTTCACGTTGAAAGTACAGTGTGTGTGTGTGTGTGTTTGTGTTCAAACCCCGGAGTGTGTCTTAACTAATCAGGGTACTTAACAGAGCAGCCAATCAGGGCACGGAAAGGACAACTAAAGATGGCAGCAAAGAGCTGTCCCATTGATGAACAGTTTGTGAAAAAAAATGTTCCACCTCTAAAATTAAGGACAGTTCTGAGAGTTGGGGTGGGGGGGATGGACACCTGGGCTCCCTTTGTCTTCAAACCTGCCAGTGGGGGTGCATTAACTTCTGTCCATTGTGCCCATTTTACACCCGGCCAAGGTGAAAATGTTGATGCCTATTTGCTGATAAATGAAGAAAAGGAAAATTGTAATCCAAGCAGATGACAAGGATGCTGGAATAAGACGTGTATGGTTCTCTCCAACAATGAAATCATCCCATTACTGCCCCTTTTCCAAAACAGTATTGCCTCAGTGGGGAAGATAGAAAACTGTTTGCATCATTCCTCTCTGAAAATTCCGCCAATAAACCCACAACAGAATTTTATTCCTCTATCCTGTTGGTTTTGAAAAGCTGGAGAGAAACTACAGCTACTGAAAGTGGAACATAGAAACAGCCACTGAAAACCACTGACAAGAAAAAGCAAACAAAAGCTGCAAGAAAATCATGGGGTGAGTCAAAAATGGCTGTTAACTTTCCTCTCTGAATTCCAGTAGAAATGAAAGCCAATATGTAGCAGAACTGCCATTTTTTCATTTTGCAGTGGCAAAACTTCAAGATTGCAACAGCTTTAATTAAGATGCCCAGAGCCAGGATGAGTGGCAATACTTTTAATGCTTCTGGGGAGAGATTGCTGCAAATTGTATTCCACTTTAAATCTTTCCAAAGAGCAGAAAAAAACAGATAGTAGAAATCTTAAAAGACTTGAAGGCATGCTTTGAACCCCAAGTGAATGTAACTTATGAACACTATGGCCAGGATTTACTGTGTCCACTGGCATCAGGCGTGTTCAGTGGCGCGAGTGGACAAAATGACAAGAAGGCCAAAGATCGGTTTCACAATGTCATGAAACCAATTTGCGATCATCGGCTCAGCCTGTCTGTGGCTGGCCATCATCCCTGCCATTGGACATCGGGAACCTCATTGTAATACATCAGCATATCATTATAAGGCCAGCTTTCCCAGGGTCATCCCCCCACCCCGATGGATAGTCTGTCCACGTCGGCGGGAAAACACGCTGGTGCAGAACACGTCCTGACAACTGTGACATGCAGAAATTGGGACTAACTGCCAGGGCCTTGCTCACATCACGGACATCCGAGTAGCAGAAGATGCTGGAGCCAACAGCAATGAGATCCTGGAGGAACGTCCATGGAATGCTGGTTGGATTCTTATGGATATGGTTCTGAACCGAAGCAGCTCATGGAATTTTTTTTTATTCATTCATGGGATGTAGGTGTCACTGGCTGGTCCAGCATTTACTGCCCATCCCTAATTGCCCTCAAGAAGGCGGTGAGCTGCCTTCTTGATCCGCTGCAGTCCATGTGGTGTAGATACATCCACAGTGCTGTTAGGGAGGGAGTGCCAGGATTTTGACCCAGTGACATTGAAGGAATGGCGATATATTTCCAAATCAGGATGGCGAGTGACTTGGAGGGGAACTTCCAGGCGGTGGTGTTCCCATGTGTCTCCTGCCCTTATCCTGCTAGTTGCTAGTGGTTGTGGGTTAGGAAGGCGCTGCCTAAGGAGCCTTGGTGAGTTGCTGCAGTGCATCTTGTAGATGGTACACACTGATGCCACAGTGTGTTGGTCGAGGGAGTGAATGTTTGTGGATGTGGTGCTGATCAAGCGGGCTACTTCGTCCTGGATGGTATCAAGCTTCTTGAGTGTTGTGGAAGCTGCACTCATCCAGGCAAGTGGAGAATATTCTGTCACACTCTTGACTTGTACCTTATAGATGGTGGACAGGCTTTGGGGAATCAAGAGGTAGGTTACTCAACACATGATTCTTAGCCTCTTACCTACTCTTGTAGCCACAGTATTCATATGGCTAGTCCAGTTCAGTTTCTGCTTAAAGGTAACCCCCAGGATGTTGATATTGGGGATTCAGTGATGGTAATGCCTTTGAACATGAAGGGGTGATGGTTGGATTCTCTCTTGTTGGAGATGGTCATTGCCTGACACTTGTGTGGTGCGAATGTTACTTGCCACTTGTCAGCCCAAGTCTGGATCTTGTCCAGGTCTTGCTGCATTTGGACATGGACTGCTTCAGTATCTGAGGAATTGTGAATGGTGCTGAACATTGTGCAATCATCAGTGAACATCCCCACTTCTGACATTATGATGGGAGGATGATCATTGATGAAGCAGCTGAAGATGGTTGGGCTAGGGAAGTTGGATAGTCACCGCTGATGTTCATAGCAGATAATGGTTGAGGAATTGGGCGAGGAGAGTCTAGGATTGACTGGGAGAGGAAGAGGAATCGGGGGCTGAGGTTGGGAGGGGGGAGGGATTGCGGTGAGAGGAGGTGGTAATGGGGAAAAGATGGCAACTGGGGAGGTAAGTGTAAGGGCGGTATAAGGGAAGGAGTTCAGAGTGGGGAAGGAGTGCGGAGAGGGGAGGGAGTTCAGGGAGAGGAAGGAGTGTGGAGAGTGGAGGGAGTCCAGGAGGAGGAAGGAGTACGGAGAAGGGAGGGAGTAAGAGTGGAGAAAGAAGTAAGGGTGGAGGAAGGAGTCGAGGAGGGGAAAGGAGTAAAGCTGCAGGTAGAAGTGAGGCTGGAGGAACAGTTATGGCTGGAGGAAGGATTCGTGAGGTAGGGGAAAGGACTAAGGATGGCAGAAGTAAGGGTGTCTGAGGGAGTCATGAAGGGGGAGGGACTAAGTGGGGGGCTGTCCGGGACGCAGGAGGACTAAGTTGGTGGGGGGGGTTAAGGAGTTCCAGATGAGAAGGCATTCTGGCGGGAGGAAGGGATCCGGTGGGAGGAAAGGGTTCTGGGGGACAAAGGAATCTAGAGGGGTAAAGTTTTCCAGGGGGGAAGGGGTCCAAAGTGAGGGGTGTCCAGGTGAATGTGTAGGGGAGGGGTCTGGGCTCATGACTGCCTCCTGGGGGGCGAACTGAGGCTGGGCGTGGAATGAGGGAATGGTGAGAATGACCGAGGGCAGAGTGAGGTAGGAGGGTGGGAGTGCGAGGGTTCGATGGAAGCGGTAGAAGGGACGGTGAGGGTGGTTGGTGGGGATTCGAAGGCAGACACGGACCCTGGGGGTGGAAGGGAGGGGGTTGGGGAGGTGAATGCGGACGGGGGTGGGATTTTTGGGAAGTAAGGGAACGTACATGTTCACCTGGACATCCCCAAAAGTGTTGTGGCTGGTAGGTCATGGGGGGGGCGCGGAGATGGTGGAAGTGATGTCAGTGGGTCAACAGTGATGGGGGAAAGGAAATGGGTGACTGGGGAGGGGAAAGGACAGGGACTGTGGGGAAAAGCGAATCCAGACCATGCTGTCCAAATCGAAAGTGAAACAAGAGTCTTGGTGGGTGAGATCAGGTGCTGCATGGGAGGGTGATCATTGGGTGGGTGGAGATGCAGGTCAGCTCAGATGGACAACTGAAAGCAAACCCCAGCACGTAGCATGGAACATCCTCGGGACAGTTAGATAAGTGTGATGGATGATGGCTCCGTATACATGGGAGAGGGTTTACACGGGGATCAGAAAGACCCTGTCACGCACACACTTCTCCCTCCAGAATCACTCATTGGCCAGCTGCTCCCTCTGTGATGTCAGGGGATGAGGTTGAGGGGTTCAGAGGCAAAGGGGACTCGGAGGGAGAGGACAACCTCTGAGATTCCCGAGTGCATGACCCAGGGGTGTCCAGCTGCGGCTCCTCCTCCCTTCGGGTTCCTGGGAACCCCAACCTGACTGCTTGAGAGGAAGGAGCATCTGGAGGGACATTGAGGTGCCCTGTTTCCCTCTCATGTTGCCTCTGCAGGAACTCACCCATGGCTCCTGCAATGGAGGGCAGCTCTGCATACATCTCCGCTTTCTCCTGGACAAGGGTCTCCATGGTGTCCACCATCCGCCCCATGGAGAGCTCCATAAACGCACATGTAGGCACCACTTCATCAGAGAGCAGGCGGACAAACTCCTCCAACTCTCATGCCACTCTGCTAAGAGCTTCTAACAGCTCTGTGTGATGTTCCCACACCTTCTGCTGACTCTCCAGGATGAGTTGGGAGGCCAAATCCAGAAGCTCGTCATGTGACTCAGACTTCACTGATTCCTGATCCCCATCAGTCCTCCGAGTGCTGGGGAGCTCACACAAACCTGCCTCCTACTGCTGCGGACATGTGTCCATGTGGTGACCACCAGATTGTGAACCCGAGCCTGCTCTAGATCCAGGTCCTACCGAGGTGTGTGTGTCTCTGCGCTGGTGCAGGGTGTGGGTAAGCGCTGTGATGGGTCTTCCAGGCTGCTTATTTCCAGCTCTTCAATGGAGGAGGTGTCCTCTTGGCTGGAGGGGAGGACCTGGATGGAGCTGCAGGAATGGCTGGTTGAGGGTGTTGGTCAGAGCTCCCTGTGAACCAAAGTAGAGATAAGTAGTGAATGGCAGCAGAGTCAAAAACAGGAGAGAGAGCACTCACATTTCCGTTGAGAGAGGGATGATGTGGTGCAGAATCCTCACAAGGGTGTTTGCCACTGACCTCACGATCACCACAGACACGGTCCATGTCCTCACCAGTCAGCGCAATGGCACACTCCTCAAAGTGAGTGAGGGGCCTAATGTGGGCCACTCCACCCCCAGTCTGAGACCTCTTCCTGCTGATGTGAGCAGGTTTCTCCTGTATGAGAACAGATGGAGAGAGTGTGAGCAGGACACATGGCACTGTGTGGACTGTTTGTGTAGTGAGTGGAGCCATGGACTGGATGAGGATGTGAGCTCCAGAGGGTATCAGCCTGATGGAGATGTAAGGGTGTGTGTGAGAGTTCGTGGTGTTGTCCCTTGAGGTGTGAGATCCCTGTGGATGTGTGATGGGTTTGGGAGTGTGTGAGTTGACAGCGATGATAAGAGTGAATTACCCTGGCAGAATGGAAGAGACCATTCATCTAGCGGCACTGGGTGGCTCTCCTCTTTTGCAGGGTATTGGCTGCCAACGCCTCCCAAACTGGATTAGTGAGGTTGCTGCTCATCCTGTGGTCAGAGCGGAGGTAGAGGACATCACGGTGAGCCTCCACTGTGTCCAAAAGGTGCTCAAGGGGCGCATGGTTAAACCTGGGGGCTGCAGTCTTCTTGCCTTTCAGGGTCATGTCTTCTGTACAGCAGTCCTGGGCTGGAAGCACTGAGAGGGGTGTGTGCAGCTGGACTTTAAACATGGCAGCCGGTGTGATGAAGCGGTGAGGTGATGGTGTGGCAGGCAAATGAGAGCCTGCCCACCTTGGAAACGGCGTGTTTCCCGGGAATGCCTGATCAATCTGGCGGGTTTGGGACGATACAGCGTGAGAAGCCGCCATTGCAGCCGGTGGGTAAAACAGCGTTTTACTCACCCACTACTACACTTAGTGCAAATCTGGGACGATTCCATCCTATTTATTCAACAGTAGGGCTCCAGATGAAAAAGATTCTATTGATTAGAAAGTGAGTACATTAACACAGCTCACCGAATCCTGGGAATTTAGGCAACTAAAAGATGATCTCATTAGAGACAGGATTGGCTTAGGCATGAGATTCTGCAGTGAGCACAGTCCCACTGAGAGGAGAAACTTTCACTCAAGAAAGTGATCGGCATGTGCAGAAGCGCAGAGGATATAAAACATCAGCTAGAGCATATTCATTGCAGAACAGAGCAGAGGATACATTATTGCTGAACGAGCAGACCAATCACAGACAGAGGGCTGGATGCAAATACTGCAGAGGTCATCACAATAAGGAAAAGAAGGCTTGTTTACCATGGGGAAAGCAACGCTTTAACTTCAAGAAGTCAAATTATTTCACACACGTGAAAGAAGCAAAATGAGCCTCTACAGACGGCCACTGGAGACATATCAGCCAAAAAGTCTGATTAAGCAATATCCACCATACAACAGATTGGCTCCATTAAGTCTATAGGTGTTAAATGGTTTGTGGCTGTTAGAACGATGACTGCAGAAGGAGAGCATCCAGTGAACAAGAAGCATCAGTCAGACACTGGTGTGTCATGCAACATCATGACCTTCACAGACCTGTGTGAAGTGGCTCAACATGGCCATCCAAAGACGAAGCCGTCAAAATTAAGGTTGAGGCGATATGATGACACGATACTCATACCGAAATGAAAGATTAGCCTGAGAGCCCAATGCAATGGCAAGGATGAAGATCCGGAGTTCCGGATCATAGATGGTACACAAAAGCCACTCGTCTCAGCTGGAGCAAGGCCTAGAGCTCGGATTGGTAACTGTGAAGGTGCAAAAAGAGATTTACAATGTGTGGCAGCACAGCACACTAAACCATTGACTGCTGAACAGATCCCAGAGAACTGTGTACAGGGTTGAGATGGCTACCTGGTGAATATCATCTCAAAGTAAGTGAGAAAGTGAGACTAATTCAGCATCGGCCGAGAAGAGTTCCAGCTGCCCTCAAACCAAACCTGAAAAAAGGTAGCAGAACTGGAAAAGGGAGTAATCAAAGTGACAACTCTGATAGACAGGAGTAGCAGCTTGGTAGCAGTAAAACAACTAGGAAAGCTATGAGTATGCTTAGACCCAAAGGATCTAAATAAAGCCCTGAAAAGATCTCACTCACCATGCTAATCATTGAAGGAATTTTGTCACAATTTGCCAAGGCAGTGATCTTTACTACCCTAGATGTGAAGGAAGGTCACTGGATGAAAGCAGCAGATTTCTAACTACATTCTGGACGCCACTCGGGAGATGCAGGTTGTGCATTTCCACAGCTCCAGAAGAATATGGACACAGAGGACATGAGGTAATCAGTGATCTTCCCAGAGTGGAAGTCATAGTGGGTGATCTGCCAGTCTGTGGATGTGGAAACAGATGGAAGAAGCCATTGCTGACCATGATCAGAATTTTATACAACTGTTAGAGAGAGCTCGCCAGATAAACCTGAAACTGAACAAGAGAAAATTGCAACTGGAGATGCCTGATGACAAGTGCATGGATCATGGACTAAAAGTGAAAGGTCTTCACCCGGATCTTGATAAGGTTTCTATCCTGAGAATATAAAGAAGGTAGGAAGAAACTTAAGCAAGGAGTCAGGAGGGCTAAAAGGGGTCATGAAAAGTCATTGGCAACCAGGATTAAGGAAAATCCCAAGGCCTTTTATACATATGTAAAAAGCAAGAGGGTAGCCAGGGAAAGGGTTGGCTCACTCAGGGACAGAGGTGGGAATCTGTGTGTGGAGCCAGAAGAAATGGGAGAGATACTAAATGAATACTTCTCATCAGTATTCACCAAAGAGAAGGACTTAGTGGTCGATTTGTCTAGTGAAGAGTATGTAGATAGCCTGGATCATGTTGAGATCACAAAAGAGGAGGTGTTAGGCACCTTGAAGAATGTTAAGGTGGATAAGTCCCCAGGGCCAGATGGGATCTACCCCAGAGTACTGAAGGAGGCAAGGGAGGAGACTGCTGGGGCCTTGACAGAAATCTTTATATCCTCACTGGCTACGGGTGAGGTCCCAGAGGACTGGAGAATGGCCAATGTTGTTCCATTGTTTAAGAAGGGTAGCAGGGATAATCCAGGAAATTACAGGCTGGTGAGCCTTACGTCAGTGGTAGGGAAATTATTGGAGAAGATTCTTCGTGACAGGATTTACTACCATTTGGAAGCAAATAGGTGTATTAGTGAGAGGCAGCATGGTTTTGTGAAGGGGAGGTGGTGTCTCACTAACTTGATTGAGTTTTTCGAGGGAGTGACAAAGATGATCAACGATGGAAGGGCAGTGGATGTTATATACATGGATTTCAGTAAGGCCTTTGACAAGGTCCCTCATAGCAGACTGGTACAGAAGGTAAAGTCGCACGGGATCAAAGGTGAGCTGGCAAGATGGATACAGAATTGGCTTGGTCATAGAAGACAGAGGGTAGCAGTGGAAGGGTGCTTTGCTGAATGGAGAGCTGTGTCTAGTGGTGTTCCGCAGGGATCAGTGCTGGACCTTTGCTGTTTGTAGTATACATAAATGATTTGGAGGAAAATGTAACTGGGCTAATTAGTAAGTTTGCAGATGACACTAAGGTTGGAGGAGTTGCAGATAATGAAGAGGATTGTCAAAGGATACAACGAGATACAGATCAGTTGGAGACTTGGGCGGAGAAATGGCAGATGGAGCTTAATCCGGACAAATGCGAGGTAATGCATTTTGGAAGGTCTAATACAGGCAGGAATTACACAATAAATGGCAGAACCCTTAAGTGCATCGACAGGCAGAGGGATCTGGGTGTACAGGTCCACAGGTCACTGAAAGTGGCAACGCAGGTGGATAAGGTAGTCAGGAAGGCATATGGCATGCTTGCCTTCATTGGCAGGGGTATTGAGTATAAAAGCTGGGAAGTCATGATGCAGCTGTATAGAACCTTGGTTAGGTCACACTTGGAATATTGCGTGCAATTCTGGTCACCACATTACCAGAAGGATATGGAGGTGTTGGAGAGGGTGCAGAGGAAGTTTACCAGGATGATGCCTGGTCTGGAGGTTATTAGCTATGAGGAGAGGTTGGAGAAACTTGGATTGTTCTCACTAGAGTGACGGAGATTGAGGGACGACTTGATAGAAGTTTACAAAATTATGAGTGGCATGGACAGAGTAAACAGTCAGAAGCTTTTTCCCAGGGTGGAAGAGTCAATTACTAGGGGACATAGATTTAAGGTGAGAGGAGAAAACTTTAGAGGAGATGTGCAGGGCAAGTTTTTTAAGCAGAGGGTAGTGCGTGTCTGGAATTCGCTGCCAGAGGAGGTGGTGGAAGCGGGTACGATAGTGATGTTTAAGAGGCAGCTTGACAAATACATGAATAGGATGGGAATAGAGGGATACAGACCCCAGAAGTACAAAATGCTTTAGTTGACGGGCAATAATGATCGACGCAGGCTTGGAAGGCTGAAGGGCCTGTTCCTGTGATGTACTTTTCTTTGTTCTTTGTTCTTTAGCAGCGATGCAGCGACCAACAGATGTGAAAGCAGTGTAATGAATTTTTGGATTCGTGAAGTATTTAGCAAAACTCTTTTGCCTTATTTGTCACTGTGAACCATTGCGCAAGCTCACTGCCTAGGATGTGCAATGGTATTGGGGAACAGAACATGAAGCAACGGTTGCTAAAATCAAACAACTAGTGATGATAACGGCAGTGCTGAAGTACTGTGACATCAATGATGAAGTCACTTTGCAGTGTGTTGCCAGCGAGATGGGTCCCGGAGCAATCCTAGTTGCATTTGCATCCAGGGCATTAACGTAAACTGAACGTCGCTACATTCAGATCAAAAACGAGGGCCTGAGTATTGTCTTTGCCTGTGAGCATTTTCATCAATCGCTGCTTGGGAGAGACAGAGTAACAATGGAGTCTGACCACCAGTCACTTCAAAGCGTTTTTCTCAAACTGTTACTACCTGCTCCAAAGCTTCTGCAGAAAATGTGACTTTGTTTACATATCATCTGGACGTGACATACAAGACGGGAAACAGATGTACGTTGCTTACATTGCTTTCCAGAGCAGCACTCCCAATGAAGAAAGCTGAGCTACAACAGAATGGAACTTTCCAGATTCAACATGAAGCAACAACTTGACATGCTCTGGAAGTCATCAACTGAGCAGAGACATTGAATCTGACAGACAAGCACTTGCTTAAATTAAGTGAACTATCCAAAAAGATGCAACTCTCCTAGTGCTGCAAGAGGAAGTGATGAAAGGACGGCCTGAGCATCAAGGGTATACCCAAATGAAGTGGCCACCCCAGCTGGCATCTTATACAAAGGAAATAGAATCATCATCCCTAAGAAGATGAGAGGAGAGATATTGAAGCACATCCATGTGAGCCATCAAGGAATTCAGTCAAGCTTGAAGAAGGCAATGGAAGTGCTCTACTGGCTGAACATGAGCAATGAAATGAAGGGCATCAGCCAGTGCGGTGCTTGGAACAAGTACTAGCTAAACAAGCTAGAGAGCCACTGCTGATGCATGACATCCCAGACAGATAATGGATGAAGCTGGGAGTACACTCCTCCCTCTAGCAAGAACTATTATCTTGTCACTGTTGACTACTATTCTGACTACTGGGGGTTAGGCCAGCTGACTTCGACAAGGACCACTGAGAGTAGAATACCTGAAAGCACACTTCAAGCATTACAGCATTCCAGCCATTGTGATGAGTGACAAGGGCCCTCAGTTCACAAGTGAAGAATTCAACCATTTCACAAAGGATTGGGAAATTCAACATCACACATCACTTCCACACCATCCCCAACGAAATGGAAAGGCTGAGGTGGCAGTGAACAGGTGTGTGTGAAACTGCAGAAGACCAGATTTTATTTTGACAATGCTGCCAAACCATTGCCAGAATTCAGCAGTCAAGGCACAAACCTTCAATAATCTCAACAGGAGTCACCCCATGTGCAAATTGGAATGTGCTTTGAGCAGTTGTCACCTTGACTGTATGCAGTGGACTTGAATAGCTAAACATACCAGCACAACAACAGGCATATACGCACAACTAGAGAAGCTGTTACTCTGCTGCAGACTGCTGATCATGAAGCTGTGATCTCACCGGCCGCACAGAGTACAGAACAACTATCACTCCCAGAGGTCCACCGGTCCCCAACGATGGAAATGGAACAATAATAGTTAGCATGACAGCAATGACATTTCCCAAAGAGGGACCATCACCCAGACTAGCAGCCAATGACAATGCAACATAAAGAGTCCACAAGATTTAATGATTATGTATGCAATGCACATGCAGAGATTGACTAGAATAGAAAACAGCTTGTTAAGACATGAGAACAGTTGTGGTATAGTGGGTAACTTGCGTGGCCCCCTGTTACACATGATTTGAAAAGGGAGATGTTTGTATTGAGAATTATAATCATGTACTAAAGATCCTGCCTTGTTTGCTGTAGTCATGTGACCTCTGCCACAAGGCATTCTTACTGGAGGCAGCATGTTACATTCAGCTCAAATAAAGACATTGTACTAGAAGCAACATAGTCTTTGAGCTCATAATAAAGGGAATCACACCTCAAAGATTGGGGCTCCAATGATAATCAGTTGTTTAGTTTACTAAGTCAAACAGATTTGTTTACTTCTATCTCTTGCAAAGCTTCTGTCGCTGTTTTGCTGCATCTTGATATGTGATTGAATATGTATTTATTCTGATGAATATTAAGATACAGGGCAGGACAATTGTGATGCGAAAAAAGAACAAAGTGTTCCTGAAACTATGCAATGTCATACTTGGTGCATCCTTCTAGGAACATGAATGAGTGAAATTACGTACGACATGAATGAGAAGAAATAACACATTGGACTATTTGTTACTCACATTATTTCTCCTCGGTTGTATTTGTAAGTTGAGGACAGCGTCTAACTAAAACAAAACACAGGGAAGAATGCATAGATTTAAACACTTAAATACTTTTACTCTTTTATTAAGTAGTTTTATTTCTATAGGCAACCTCTCCTCTCAAAGTGGTTTGGTTAAATAACCATTCAATAAGATAAAATATCATTGCAAGGAGTGCGAAGCTGCTGGTTCCTCGACATCCAACAGTGCATCTCTGACTGTCCCAAGGAAGCGAATGTTGTTTTACACAGATCATTGGCTCTGCTCCCAGAATCGATGGGGCGCCGTCTGGAATAGAATGGATGGGGTGAATTCTGGAATTGAGGAGAGATCTGGTTTGTATGACTAGTTACTTACTAGAAATATCATAGATGTAATGTTATTGTAACGATTTTTGAGTTTCCCTATGTTTGGCTTAATTGTATCATTGTTAATATTTATTCATCAATGTTAACAGTTTTATGATTGGATAAGTGGTGAATTAATTCAGAAATACAGATTTTCAAAGTATAATTAGACTAAAATAAAAGCAAAATACTGAAAATCTGAAATAGAAGCAGAAAATAATTTGCTCTGAGGAACTCACACGAACTCGAAATATTAACTCTGTTTCTCTCTCCACAGATGCTGCCAGAACTGTTTTTGCAGCGGTTTCTGTTATAGTGCTTGCTCTCATATTTTGTTTCAATCAATTCCCATTATAAATCCCCCTGTTCATACCCATGGAGATGGGAAGCCCACACCAATCGGCAAGGTCGACAGATATACAGGCAGCAAGAGGGGGAGAACCGTGGGCCCATGACAAGCACCCCCCAGGTTGTTACACCCTCCTTTAACCTTTCAAATGAGGTCCCACCCCACTCATCACCCTTGGCAGCACCAGCCAACCTGACCCCAGTTAGACCCCAAGCTGTGGACTTAACTGGATTTGCAACATGGTGGGAGGGGAATGGGCAGAAATCCCACCTCCAACCACTTAACCACATAAAACTGTTAACAAGGATGAATAAACAAACCATACAAACCAGATCTCTCCTCAGTTCCAGAATTCACCAAATCCATTCTATTCCAGAGGCCACCCCATCAATCCTGGGAGGAGAGCCAATGATCTGTGTAAACCAACATTCACTTTCTTGAGACAGTCAGAGGTGCACTGGTGGATGTCGAGGAACCATTAATGTTAATTCGCGGAGGAGCAGCTTTCAGCATCCTGGATAGATTTCCCATTGAGCTTTTAGCCACGGAGTGGGTTGGGTCTACAGTGCCAGATTAAATCCAGCCCCCGGCATATTATCAGCAGCCTCAACTCTGAATGGGATTGGCTCCTGCTTTAGGCCCTGGCAGCAGGATTCGAGTATCTCTGAAAGTCATTAAACTTTAGTATATAAATCAGTTGTATAAATGAGTTGTAGATATAAATCAGTTGTGTATATAAATTACTTGTATAAATTAGATGTGTATATAAAACACGTGTATAAATGAGTTGTGTATATAAATCAATTGTATGAATTAGATGTGTATATAAATCACATGTATAAATGAGTTGTGTATATAAATCACTTGTATAAATGAGTTGTGTATATAAATGAGTTGAATAAATGAGTTGTGTATATAAATCATTGTATAAATGAGTTGTGTATATAAATCATTTCTATAAATGAGTTGTGCATATAAATCAGTTGTATAAACAAGTTGCGTATATAAATCACTGGTATAAATAAGTTGTGTATCTAGATCAGTTGTATAAACGAGTAGTGTATATAAATCACTTGTATAAATGAGTTGTGTATATAAATCACATGTATAAATGAGTTGTGTATATAAATCACTTGTATAAATGAGTTGTGTATATAAATCACATGTATAAATGAGTTGGGTATAGAAATCACATGTATAAATGAGTTGTGTATATAAAGCAGTTGTATAAATGAGTTGTGTATATAAATCACTTGTATAAATGAGTTGTGTATCTGAATCACTTGTATAAATGAGTTGTGTATATAAATCACATGTATAAATTAATTGTGTATATAAATCAGTTGTATAAATGAGTTGTGTATAAATCAGTAGTATAAATGAGTTGTATGTATAAATCAGTTGTATAAATGAGTTGTGTATATAATTCACTGTATAAATGAGTTGTGCATATAAATCACATGTATAAACGAGTTGTGTATATAAATCAGTTGTATAAATGGGTTGTGTATATAAATCAGTTGTATAAATGAGTTGTGTATATAATTCACTTGTGTAAATGAGTTGTGTATATAAATCACTTGTACAAATGAGTTGTTTATTTAGATCAGTTGTATAAATGAGTTGTGTATATAAATCAATTGTATAAATTAGTTGTGTATATAAATCAGTTGTATAAATGAGTTGTGTATAAATCAGTAGTATAAATGAGTTGTATGTATAAATCAGTTGTATAAATGAGTTGTGTATATAATTCACTGTATAAATGAGTTGTGCATATAAATCACTTGTATAAATGAGTTGTGTATATAAACCAGTTGTACAAATGAGTTGTGTATATAAATCAGTTGTATTAATGAGTTGTGTATATAAATCAGTTGTATAAAAGTGTTGTGTATATAAATCAGTTGTATAAATGAGTTGTGTATATAAATCACTTGTACAAATGAGTTGTTCATTTAGATCAGTTGCATAAATGAGTTGTGTATTTAAATCAGTTGTATAAATTTGATGTGTACATAAATCAATTTTATAAATGAGTTGTGCATATAAATCACTTGTAATAAATAAGTTGTGTAGATAATTCATTCGTATAAATGAGTTGTGTAAATAAATCACTTGTATAAATGAGTTGTGTATATAAATTACTTGTATAAATGAGTTGTGTATATAAATCACTTGTAAAAATGGGTTGTGTATATAAAGCAGTTGTATAAATGAGTTGTCTATATAAATCACTTGTATAAATGAGTTGTGTATGCACATCACTTGTATAAATGAGTTGTGTATATGAACCAGTTGCATAAATCAGTTGCGTATATAAATCAGTTGCATAAACGGGTTGTGTATATAATCACTTATATAAAAGAGTTGTGTATATAAATCACTTGTAGAAATGAGTTGTGTAAATACATCACTTATATTAATGAGTTGTGTGTATAAACCAGTTGTATAAATGAGTTGTATATATAAATCAGTTGTATAATATAGTTGTGTATATAAATCAATTGTAAAAATGAGTTGTGTATAAAAATTAGTTGGATAAATTAGTTGCATATATAAATCAGTTGTATAAATTAGTTGTGTATATAAAACACTTGTATAAATGAGTTGCGTATATAAATCTTTTGTATAAATGAGTTGTGAATATAAATCAGATGTATAAATGAGTTGTGTATATAAATCAGTTGTATAAATGAGAAGTGTATATAAATCACTTGTATAAATGAATTGTGTTTATAAATCAGTTGTATCAACGAGTTGTGAATATAAATCACTTATATAAAAGAGTTGCTTATGTAAATCATTTGTATAAATGAGTTGTGTATATAAATCAGTTGTATAAATAAGATGTGTATATAAATCAGTTGTATACATTAGTTGTGTATATAAATCACTTGTATAAGTGAGATGTGTATATAAACCAGTTGTATAAATGAGTTGTATATATAAATCAGTTGTATAATATAGTTGTGTATATAAATCAGTTGTAAAAATGAGTTGTGTATAAAAATTAGTTGGATAAATTAGTTGCATATATAAATCAGTTGTATAAATTAGTTGTGTATATAAAACACTTGTATAAATGAGTTGCGTATATAAATCATTTGTATAAATGAATTGTGTATATAAATCAGTTGCATAAATGAGTTGTGTATATGAATCAGTTTGTATAAATTAGTTGTGTATATAAATCATTGTATAAATAAGTTGTGTATATAAATCACTTGTATAAATGAGTTGTGTATATAAATGAGTTGTATATAAAAGTTGTATAAATGAGTTGTGTATATAAAGCAGTTGTAGAAATGAGTTATGTATATAAAGCAGGTGTATAAATGAATTGTGTACATAAATCAGTTGTATAAATTTGATGTGTATATAAATCAGTTGTATAAATGAGTTGTGTATATAAATCACTTGTATAAATGAGTTGTGTATATAAATCAGTTGTATAAATGAGTTTTGCATATAAACCAGTCGTATAAATGAGTTGTGTATATAAATCAGTTGTATAAATTTGTTGTGTATATAAATCAGTTGTATAAATTAGTTGTGTATATAAATTAGATGTACATATAAATCAGTTGTATAAATGAGTTGTGTATATAAATCAGTTGCATAAATGAGTTGCGTATATACATCACTTGTATAAAAGAGGTGTGTATATAAATCAGTTGTATAAATGAGTTGTGTATATAAATCACTTGTAATAAATGAGTTTTGCATATAAATCACTCGTATGAATGAGTTGTGTATATAAATCAGTTGTATAAATTAGTTGTGTATATAAATCACGTGTATAAATGAGTTGTGTATATAAATCAGTTGTATAAATTAGTTGTGTATAATAATCAGTTGTATAAATTAATTGTGTATATAAATTAGTTGTACATATAAATCAGTTGTATAAATGAGTTGTGTATATAAATCAGTTGTATAAATGGGTTGTGTACATAAATCCGTTGTATAAACGAGTTGTGTATATAAACCACTTGTACAAATGAGTTGTATATATAAATCAGTAATATAAATGAGTTGTGTATATAAATCACTTGTACAAATGAGGTGCGTATATGAATCACTTGTATAAATGAGTTGCGTATATGAATCAGTTGTATAAATTAGTTGTGTATTAAAATCCCTCGTATAAATGATCTGTGTATATAAATCAGTTGTATAAATGAGTTGTGTATATAAATCACTTGTATAAATGAGTTGTGTATATAAATGAGTTGTATATAAAAGTTGTATAAATGAGTTGTGTATATAAAGCAGTTGAGAAATGAGATATGTATATAAATCAGGTGTATAAATGAATTGTGTGCATAAATCAGTTGTATAAATGAGTTGTGTATATAAACCAGTTGTATAAATGAGTTGTGCATATCACTCAGTTGTATAAATTAGTTGAGTATATAAATCAGTTGTATAAATGAGTTGTGTATAAAAATCAGTTGTATAAATGAGTTGTGTATATAAATCACTTGTATAAAAGAGTTGCGTATATAAACCAGTTGTATAAATGAGTTGTGTATATAAATCAGTTGCATAAATGAGTTGTGTATATAAATCTCTTGCATAAATGAGTTATGTATATAAATCAGAAATATAAATGAGTTGTGTATATAAATCAGTTGTATAAATGAGTTGTGTATATAAATCAGTTGTATAAATGAGTTGTGTATATAAATCACTTGTATAAATGTGTTGTGTATATAAATCAGTTGTATTAATTTGATGTGTATATAAATCAGTTGTATAAATGAGTTGTGTATATAAATCGCTTGTATAAAAGAGTTGCGTATATAAACCACTTGTATAAATGAGTAGTGTATATAAATCAGTTGCATAAATGAGTTGTGTATATACATCTCTTGCATAAGTGAGTTATGTATATAAATCAGTTGTATAAATGAGTTGTGTATATAAACCAGTTGTATAAACAGGTAGTGTATATAAATCACTTGTATAAATGAGTTGTGTATATAAATCACATGTATAAATGAGTTGTGTATATAAATCACTTGTATAAATGAGTTGTGTATATAAATCACATGTATAAATGAGTTGGGTATAGAAATCACACGTATAAATGAGTTGTGTATATAAAGCAGTTGTATAAATGAGTTGTGTATATAAATCACTTGTATAAATGAGTTGTGTATATAAATCACATGTATAAACGAGTTGTGTATATAAATCACTTAAATAAATAAGTTGTGTATAAAAATCAGTTGTATAAATGAGTTGTGTATATAAATCAGTTGTATAAATGGGTTGTGTATATAAATCAGTTGTATAAATGAGTTGTGTATATAATTCACTTGTGTAAATGAGTTGTGTATATAAATCACTTGTACAAATGAGTTGTTTATTTAGATCAGTTGTATAAATGAGTTGTGTATATAAATCAGTTGTATAAATTAGTTGTGTATATAAATCAGTTGTATAAATGAGTTGTGTATAAATCAGTAGTATAAATGAGTTGTGTATATAATTCACTGTATAAATGAGTTGTGCATATAAATCACTTGTATAAATGAGTTGTGTATATAAACCAGTTGTACAAATGAGTTGTGTATATAAATCAGTTGTATAAATGAGTTGTGTATATAAATCAGTTGTATAAAAGTGTTGTGTATATAAATCAGTTGTATAAATGAGTTGTGTATATAAATCACTTGTATAAATGAGTTGTGTATATAAATCACTTGTACAAATGAGTTGTTCATTTAGATCAGTTGCATAAATGAGTTGTGTATTTAAATCAGTTGTATAAATTTGATGTGTACATAAATCAATTTTATAAATGAGTTGTGCATATAAATCACTTGTAATAAATAAGTTGTGTAGATAATTCATTCGTATAAATGAGTTGTGTAAATAAATCACTTGTATAAATGAGTTGTGTATATAAATTACTTGTATATATGAGTTGTGTATATAAATCACTTGTAAAAATGGGTTGTGTATATAAAGCAGTTGTATAAAAGAGTTGTCTATATAAATCACTTGTATAAATGAGTTGTGTATGCACATCACTTGTATAAATGAGTTGTGTATATTAACCAGTTGAGTAAATCAGTTGCGTATATAAATCAGTTGCATAAATGGGTTGTGTACATAATCACTTATATAAAAGAGTTGTGTATATAAATCACTTGTAGAAATGAGTTGTGTAAATACATCACTTATATTAATGAGTTGTGTATATAAACCAGTTGTATAAATGAGTTGTATATATAAATCAGTTGTATAATATAGTTGTGTATATAAATCAATTGTAAAAATGAGTTGTGTATAAAAATTAGTTGGATAAATTAGTTGCATATATAAATCAGTTGTATAAATTAGTTGTGTATATAAAACACTTGTATAAATGAGTTGCGTATATAAATCATTTGTATAAATGAGTTGTGTATATAAATCAGTTGTATAAATGAGAAGTGTATATAAATCACTTGTATAAATGAATTGTGTTTATAAATCAGTTGTATCAACGAGATGTGTATATAAATCACTTATATAAATAGTTGCTTATGTAAATCATTTGTATAAATGAGTTGTGTATATAAATCAGTTGTATAAATAAGATGTGTATATAAATCAGTTGTATAAATTAGTTGTATATATAAAACACTTGCATAAATGAGTTGTGTATCTAAAGCAGTTGTATAAATGAGTTGTGTATATAAATCAGTTGTATAAATGAGTTGTGTATATAAATGAGTTGTGTATATAAATCACTTATATAAATGAGTTGTGTATATAATTCAGTTGTATAAATGAGTTGTGTATATAAATCACGTGTATTAATGTGTTGTGTATATAAACCACATGTATAAACAAGTTGTGTATATAAATCAGTTGCATAAATGAGGTGTGTATATAAATCTCTTGCATAAATGAGTTGTGTATATGAATCAGTTCGTATAAATTAGTTGTGTATATAAATCATTGTATAAATAAGTTGTGTATATAAATCACTTATATAAATGAGTCGTGTATATAAATGAGTTGTATATAAAAGTTGTATAAATGAGTTGTGTATATAAAGCAGTTGTAGAAATGAGTTATGTATATAAAGCAGGTGTATAAATGAATTGTGTACATAAATCAGTTGTATAAATTTGATGTATATAAATCAGTTGTATAAATGAGTTGTGTATATAAATCACTTGTATAAATGAGTTGTGTATATAAATCAGTTGTATAAATGAGTTTTGTAGATAAACCAGTTGTATAAATGAGTTGTGTATATAAATCAGTTGTATAAATTTGTTGTGTATATAAATCAGTTGTATAAATTAGTTGTATATATAAATTAGATGTACATATAAATCAGTTGTATAAATGAGTTGTGTATATAAATCAGTTGTATAAATGAGTTGCGTGTATACATCACTTGTATAAAAGAGGTGTGTATATAAATCAGTTGTATAAATAAGTTGTGTATATAAATCACTTGTAATAAATGAGTTTTGCATATAAATCACTCGTATGAATGAGTTGTGTATATAAATCAGTTGTATAAATTAGTTGTGTATATAAATCACGTGTATAAATGAGTTGTGTATATAAATCAGTTGTATAAATTAGTTGTGTATAATAATCAGTTGTATGAATTAGTTGTGTATATAAATTAGTTGTACATATAAATCAGTTGTATAAATGAGTTGTGTATATAAATCAGTTGTATAAATGGGTTGTGTACATAAATCCGTTGTATAAACGAGTTGTGTATATAAACCACTTGTATAAATGAGTTGTATATATAAATCAGTCGTACAAATGAGTTGTGTATATAAATCACTTGTATAAATGAGGTGCGTATATGAATCACTTGTATAAATGAGTTGCGTATATGAATCAGTTGTATAAATTAGTTGTGTATAAAAATCCCTCGTATAAATGATCTGTGTATATAAATCAGTTGTATAAATGAGTTGTGTATATAAATCACTTGTATAAATGAGTTGTGTATATAAATGAGTTGTATATAAAAGTTGTATAAATGAGTTGTGTATATAAATCAGTTGTATAAATGGGTTGAGTATATAAATCAGTTGCATAAATGAGTTGTGTGTATAAATCAGTTGTATAAATGAGTTGAGTATATAATTCACTTGTATAAATGAGTTGAGTATATAATTCACTTGTATAAATGAGTTGTGTATATAACTCACTCGTATAAATGAGTTGTGTAGGTAAATCAGTTGTATAAATTAGATGTATATATAGATCAGTTGTATAAACGAGTTGTGTATAAAAATCAGTTGTACAAATGGGTTGTGTATATAAATCACTTGTACAAATGAGTTGTTTATTTAGATCAGTTGTATAAATGAGTTGTGTATATAAATCAGTTGTATAAATTAGGTGTGTATATAAATCAGTTGTATAAATGAATTGTGTTTATAAATCAGTTGTATAAATGAGTTGTGTATAAATGAGTTGTATAAATGAGTTGTATGTATAAATCAGTTGTATAAATGAGTTGTGTATATAATTCTCTGTATAAATGAGTTGTGCATATATAACACTTGTATAAATGAGTTGTGTATATAAACCAGTTGTACAAATGAGTTGTGTATATAAATCAGTTGTATAAATGAGTTGTGCATATAACTCAGTTGTATAAATTAGTTGTGTACATAAATCAGTTGTATAAATGAGTTGTGTATTTAAAGCAGTTGTATAAATTTGATGTGTATATAAATCAGTTGTATAAATGAGTTGTGTATATAAATCACTTGTAATAAAGGAGTTGTGCATATAAATCACTCGTATAAATGAGTTGTGTTAATAAATCACTTGTATAAAAGAGTTGTGTATATAAATCAGTTGTACAAATGAGTTGTTCATTTAGATCAGTTGCATAAATGAGTTGTGTATTTAAATCAGTTGTATAAATTTGATGTGTACATAAATCAATTTTATAAATGAGTTGTGCATATAAATCACTTGTAATAAATAAGTTGTGTAGATAATTCATTCGTATAAATGAGTTGTGTAAATAAATCACTTGTATAAATGAGTTGTGTATATAAATTACTTGTATATATGAGTTGTGTATATAAATCACTTGTAAAAATGGGTTGTGTATATAAAGCAGTTGTATAAAAGAGTTGTCTATATAAATCACTTGTATAAATGAGTTGTGTATGCACATCACTTGTATAAATGAGTTGTGTATATTAACCAGTTGAGTAAATCAGTTGCGTATATAAATCAGTTGCATAAATGGGTTGTGTACATAATCACTTATATAAAAGAGTTGTGTATATAAATCACTTGTAGAAATGAGTTGTGTAAATACATCACTTATATTAATGAGTTGTGTATATAAACCAGTTGTATAAATGAGTTGTATATATAAATCAGTTGTATAATATAGTTGTGTATATAAATCAATTGTAAAAATGAGTTGTGTATAAAAATTAGTTGGATAAATTAGTTGCATATATAAATCAGTTGTATAAATTAGTTGTGTATATAAAACACTTGTATAAATGAGTTGCGTATATAAATCATTTGTATAAATGAGTTGTGTATATAAATCAGTTGTATAAATGAGAAGTGTATATAAATCACTTGTATAAATGAATTGTGTTTATAAATCAGTTGTATCAACGAGATGTGTATATAAATCACTTATATAAATAGTTGCTTATGTAAATCATTTGTATAAATGAGTTGTGTATATAAATCAGTTGTATAAATAAGATGTGTATATAAATCAGTTGTATAAATTAGTTGTATATATAAAACACTTGCATAAATGAGTTGTGTATCTAAAGCAGTTGTATAAATGAGTTGTGTATATAAATCAGTTGTATAAATGAGTTGTGTATATAAATGAGTTGTGTATATAAATCACTTATATAAATGAGTTGTGTATATAATTCAGTTGTATAAATGAGTTGTGTATATAAATCACGTGTATTAATGTGTTGTGTATATAAACCACATGTATAAACAAGTTGTGTATATAAATCAGTTGCATAAATGAGGTGTGTATATAAATCTCTTGCATAAATGAGTTGTGTATATGAATCAGTTCGTATAAATTAGTTGTGTATATAAATCATTGTATAAATAAGTTGTGTATATAAATCACTTATATAAATGAGTCGTGTATATAAATGAGTTGTATATAAAAGTTGTATAAATGAGTTGTGTATATAAAGCAGTTGTAGAAATGAGTTATGTATATAAAGCAGGTGTATAAATGAATTGTGTACATAAATCAGTTGTATAAATTTGATGTATATAAATCAGTTGTATAAATGAGTTGTGTATATAAATCACTTGTATAAATGAGTTGTGTATATAAATCAGTTGTATAAATGAGTTTTGTAGATAAACCAGTTGTATAAATGAGTTGTGTATATAAATCAGTTGTATAAATTTGTTGTGTATATAAATCAGTTGTATAAATTAGTTGTATATATAAATTAGATGTACATATAAATCAGTTGTATAAATGAGTTGTGTATATAAATCAGTTGTATAAATGAGTTGCGTGTATACATCACTTGTATAAAAGAGGTGTGTATATAAATCAGTTGTATAAATAAGTTGTGTATATAAATCACTTGTAATAAATGAGTTTTGCATATAAATCACTCGTATGAATGAGTTGTGTATATAAATCAGTTGTATAAATTAGTTGTGTATATAAATCACGTGTATAAATGAGTTGTGTATATAAATCAGTTGTATAAATTAGTTGTGTATAATAATCAGTTGTATGAATTAGTTGTGTATATAAATTAGTTGTACATATAAATCAGTTGTATAAATGAGTTGTGTATATAAATCAGTTGTATAAATGGGTTGTGTACATAAATCCGTTGTATAAACGAGTTGTGTATATAAACCACTTGTATAAATGAGTTGTATATATAAATCAGTCGTACAAATGAGTTGTGTATATAAATCACTTGTATAAATGAGGTGCGTATATGAATCACTTGTATAAATGAGTTGCGTATATGAATCAGTTGTATAAATTAGTTGTGTATAAAAATCCCTCGTATAAATGATCTGTGTATATAAATCAGTTGTATAAATGAGTTGTGTATATAAATCACTTGTATAAATGAGTTGTGTATATAAATGAGTTGTATATAAAAGTTGTATAAATGAGTTGTGTATATAAAGCAGTTGTGAAATGAGATATGTATATAAATCAGGTGTATAAATGAATTGTGTACATAAATCAGTTGTATAAATGAGTTGTGTATATAAACCAGTTGTATAAATGAGTTATGTATACCACTCAGTTGTATAAATTAGTTGAGTATATAAATCAGTTGTATTATTGAGTTGTGTATAAAAATCAGTTGTATAAATGAGTTGTGTACATAAATCAGTTGCATAAATGAGTTGTGTATATAAATCTCTTGCATAAATGACTTCTGTATATAAATCAGAAATATAAATGAGTTGTGTATATAAATCAGTTGTATAAATGAGTTGTGTATATAAATCAGTTGTATAAATGAGCTGTGTATATAAATCACTTGTATAAATGAGTTGTGTAGATAAATCACTTGTATAAATGAGTTGTGTATATAAATCAGTTGTCTAAATGAGTTGTGTATATAAATCAGTTGTATAAATGAGTTGTTTATATAAATCAGTTGTATAAATGAGTTGTGTATATAAATCAGTTGTATAAATTAGTTGTGTATATAAATTAGTTGTACATATAAATCAGCTGTGTAAACGAGTTGTGTATATAAATCACTTGTATAAAAGAGTTGTGTATCTAAGTCAGTTGTACAAGCTAGTTGCGTATATAAACCACTTGTATAAATGAGTTGTATATATAAATCAGTTGTATAAATAAGTTGAGTATATACATCACTTGTATAAATGAGGTGGGTATATAAATCACTTGTATAAATGAGTTGTCTATATTAATCACTTGTATAAATGAGTTGCGTACATAAATCATTTGTATAATTGAGTTGCGTATCTCAATCACTTGTTAAAATGAGTTGTGTATATAAATCAGTTGTATAAATTAGTTGTGTATATAAATTAGTTGTACATATAAATCAGTTGTATAAATGAGTTGTGTATATAAATCAGTTGTATAAATGGGTTGAGTATATAAATCAGTTGCATAAATGAGTTGTGTGTATAAATCAGTTGTATAAATGAGTTGAGTATATAATTCACTTGTATAAATGAGTTGAGTATATAATTCACTTGTATAAATGAGTTGTGTATATAACTCACTCGTATAAATGAGTTGTGTAGGTAAATCAGTTGTATAAATTAGATGTATATATAGATCAGTTGTATAAACGAGTTGTGTATAAAAATCAGTTGTACAAATGGGTTGTGTATATAAATCACTTGTACAAATGAGTTGTTTATTTAGATCAGTTGTATAAATGAGTTGTGTATATAAATCAGTTGTATAAATTAGGTGTGTATATAAATCAGTTGTATAAATGAATTGTGTTTATAAATCAGTTGTATAAATGAGTTGTGTATAAATGAGTTGTATAAATGAGTTGTATGTATAAATCAGTTGTATAAATGAGTTGTGTATATAATTCTCTGTATAAATGAGTTGTGCATATATAACACTTGTATAAATGAGTTGTGTATATAAACCAGTTGTACAAATGAGTTGTGTATATAAATCAGTTGTATAAATGAGTTGTGCATATAACTCAGTTGTATAAATTAGTTGTGTACATAAATCAGTTGTATAAATGAGTTGTGTATTTAAAGCAGTTGTATAAATTTGATGTGTATATAAATCAGTTGTATAAATGAGTTGTGTATATAAATCACTTGTAATAAAGGAGTTGTGCATATAAATCACTCGTATAAATGAGTTGTGTTAATAAATCACTTGTATAAAAGAGTTGTGTATATAAATCAGTTGTATAAATTAGTTGTGTATATAAATCATTTGCATAAATTATATGTGCATATGAATCAGTTGTATAAACGAGTTGTGTATATAAATCAGTTGTTTAAACGAGTTGTGTATATAAAGTACTTGTATAAATGAGTTGTGTATCTAAAACATTTGTATAAATTGGTTGTGTATATAAATCAAATGTACAAATAAGTTGTTCATTTAGATTAGTTGTATAAATGAGTTGTGTATATAAATCACTTGTATAAATAAGTTGTGTATATAAATCAGTTGTATAAATGAGTTTTGTATATAAAACAGTTGTATAAATGAGTTGTGTATATAAATCAGTTGTATAAATTTGTTGTGTATATAAATCAGTTGTATAAATTAGTTGTGTATATAAATTAGATGTACATATAAATCAGTTGTATAAATGAGTTGTGCATATAAATCAGTTGTATAAATGAGTTGCGTATATACATCACTTGTATAAATAAGGTGTGTATATAAATCAGTTGTATAAATGAGTTGAGTATATAAATCACTTGTAATAAATGAGTTTTGCATATAAATCACTTGTATGAATGAGTTTTGTATATAAATCAGTTGTATAAATTAGTTGTGTATATTAATCACGTGTATAAATGCGTTGGGTATATAAGTCAGTTGTATAAATTAGTTGTGTATATAAATTAGTTGTACATATAAATCAGTTGTATAAATGGGTTGTGTACATAAATCCGTTGTATAAACGAGTTGTGTATATAAACCACTTGTAGAAATGAGTTGTATATATAAATCAGTCGTATAAATGAGTTGTGTATACAAATCACTTGTATAAATGAGGTGCGTATATGAATCACTTGGTAAATGAGTTGTGTATATAAATCAGTTGTATAAATTAGTTTTGTATATAAATTAGCTGTACATATAAATCAGTTGTGTAAATGAGTTGTGTATATAAACCAGTTGTATAAATGGGTTGTGTATATAAATCAGTTGTAGAAATGAGTTGTGTGTATACATCAGTTGTGTAAATGAGTTGTGTATATAATTCACTTGTATAAATGAGTTGTGTATATAAATCACTTGTATAAATGTGTTGTGTGTATAAATCACTTGTATACATGAGTTGTGTATGTAAATCAGTTGAATAAATTAGATGTGTATATAAATCAGTTGTATAAACGAGTTGTGTATTTAAATCAGTTGTATAAATGGGTTGTGTATATAAATCACTTGTACAAATGAGTTGTTTATTTAGATCAATTGTAAAAATGAGTTGTGTATATAAATCAGTTGTATAAATTAGGTGTGTATATAAATCAGTTGTATAAATGAGTTGTGTATATAAATCAGCTGTATAAATGAGTTGTGTATAAATCAGTTGTATAAATGAGTTGTATGTATAAATCAGTTGTACAAATGAGTTGTGTATATAATTCACTGTATAAATGAGTTGTGTATATACATCACTTGTATAAATGAGTTGTGTATATAAACCAGTTGTACAAATGAGTTGTGTATATAAATCAGTTGTAGAAATGAGTTGTGCATATAAATCAGTTGTATAAATGAGTTGTGTATATAAATCAGTTGTATAATCGAGTTGTGAATATAGATCATTGTATAAATGATTTGTGTATCTAAATCACTTATATAAATGAATAGTGAATATAAAAAACATGTATAAATGAGTTGTGTATATAAATCAATTGTATAAATGAGTTGTATATAGAAATAACTTGTATAAATGAGTTGTGTATATAAATCAGGTGTATAAATGAATTGTGTATATAAATCACATGTATCAATGAGTTGTGTATATAAATTAATTGTATAAATAGGTTGTGTATATAAATCACATGTATAAACGTGTTGTGTATATAAATGACTTGCATAAATGAGTTGTGTATACAAATCACTTGTATAAATGGGCTGTGAATATAAAGCAGTTGTATAAATGAGTTGTGTATATAAATCAGTTGTATAAATGAGTTGTGTATATACATCACTTGTATAAATGAGGTGTGTATATAAATCAGTTGTATAAATGAGTTGTGTATCTAAATCATTTGTATAAATGGGTTGTGTATATAAACCAGTTGTATAAATCATTTGTGTATATAAATCACTTTTATAAATGAGTTGTGTATATAAATCAGTTGTATGAACGAGTTGTGTATATAAGTCACTTGTATAAATGAGTTGTGTATATAAATCACATGTATAAATGAGTTGTGTATATACATCACTTGTATAAATGAGGTGTGTATATAAATCACTTGTATAAATGAATTGTGTATATAAATCAATTGTATAAATGAGGTGCGTATATAAATCACTTGAATAAATGAGTTGCGTATATAATCGATTGTATAAATGATTTGCGTATACAAATTACTTGTATAAATGAGTTGTGTATAAAGATCACTTGTATAAATGAGTTGTATATCTAAATCACTTGTATAAATGAATTGTGTATATAAATCACATGTATAAATGAGTTGTGTATATAAATCACTTTTATAAATGAGTTGTATAGATAAATCACTTGCATAAATGAGATGTTTATATAAAGCTGTTGTATAAATGAGTTGTGTATATAAATCACATGTATAGACAAGTTGTGTATATAAATCAGTTGTATAAATGAGTTGTGTATATAAATCACTTGTATAAATGAGTTGTGTATATAAAGCCGTTGGAGAAATGAGTTGTGTATATAAATCAGTTGTATAAATTTGTTGTGTATATAAATCAGTTGTATAATTTAGTTGTGTATATAAATTAGATGTACATATAAATCAGTTGTATAAATGAGTTGTGTATATAAATCAGTTGTATAAATGAGTTGCGTATATACATCACTTGTATAAATAAGGTGTGTATATAAATCAGTTGTATAAATGAGTTGTGTATCTAAATCACTTGTAATAAATGAGTTTTGCATATAAATCACTTGTATGAATGAGTTGTGTACATAAATCAGTTGTATAAATTAGTTGTGTATATTAATCACGTGTATAAATGCGTTGGGTATATAAGTCAGTTGTATAAATTAGTTGTGTATAATAATCAGTTGTATAAATTAGTTGTGTATATAAATTAGTTGTACATATAAATCAATTGTATAAATGAGTAGTGTATATAAATCAGTTGTATAAATGGGTTGTGTACATAAGTCCGTTGTATAAACGAGTTGTGTATATAAACCACTTGTAGAAATGAGTTGTATATATAAATCAGTCGTATCAATGAGTTGTGTATATAAATCACTTGTATAAATGAGTTGTGTATATAAATCACATGTATAAATGAGTTGTGTATATACATCACTTGTATTAATGAGGTGTGTATATAAATCACTTGTATTAATGAGGTGTGTATATAAATCACTTGTGTAAATGAATTGTGTATATAAATCAATTGTATAAATGAGGTGCGTATATAAATCACTTGTATAAATGAGTTGCGTATATAATCAATTGTATAAATGATTTGCGTATACAAATCACTTGTATAAATGAGTTGTGTATATAAATCAGTTGTATAAACGAGTTGTGTATATAGATCACTTGTATAAATGAGTTGTATATCTAAATCACTTGTATAAATGAATTGTGTATATAAATCACATGTATAAATGAGTTGTGTATATAAATCACTTTTATAAATGAGTTGTATAGATAAATCACTTGCATAAATGAGATGTTTATATAAAGCTGTTGTATAAATGAGTTGTGTATATAAATCACATGTATAGACGAGTTGTGTATATAAATCAGTTGTATAAATAAGTTGTGTATATAAATCACTTGTATAAATGAGTTGTGTATATAAAGCCGTTGGAGAAATGAGTTTCGTATATAAATCAGTTGTATAAATGAGTTTTGTAAATAAATCAGTTGTATAAATGAGTTGTGTATATAAATCAGTTGTATAAATTTGTTGTGTATATAAATCAGTTGTATAATTTAGTTGTGTATATAAATTAGATGTACATATAAATCAGTTGTATAAATGAGTTGTGTATATAAATCAGTTGTATAAATGAGTTGCGTATATACATCACTTGTATAAATAAAGTGTGTATATAAATCAGTTGTATAAATGAGTTGTGTATATAAATCACTTGTAATAAATGAGTTTTGCATATAAATCACTTGTATGAATGAGTTGTGTACATAAATCAGTTGTATAAATTAGTTGTGTATATTAATCACGTGTATAAATGCGTTGGGTATATAAGTCAGTTGTATAAATTAGTTGTGTATAATAATCAGTTGTATAAATTAGTTGTGTATATAAAGTAGTTGTACATATAAATCAATTGTATAAATGAGTAGTGTATATAAATCAGTTGTATAAATGGCTTGTGTACATAAATCCGTTGTATAAACCAGTTGTGTATATAAACCATTTGTAGAAATGAGTTGTTTATATAAATCAGTCGAATAAATGAGTTGTGTATATAAATCACTTGTATAAATGAGGTGCGTATATGAATCACTTGTATAAATGAGTTGTGTATCTAAATCATTTGTATAAATGGGTTGTGTATATAAACCAGTTGTATAAATCATTTGTGTATATAAATCACTTTTATAAATGAGTTGTGTATATAAATCAGTTGTATGAACGAGTTGTGTATATAAGTCACTTGTATAAATGAGTTGTGTATATAAATCACATGTATAAATGAGTTGTGTATATACATCACTTGTATAAATGAGGTGTGTATATAAATCACTTGTATAAATGAATTGTGTATATAAATCAATTGTATAAATGAGGTGCGTATATAAATCACTTGAATAAATGAGTTGCGTATATAATCGATTGTATAAATGATTTGTGTATACAAATTACTTGTATAAATGAGTTGTGAATATAGATCACTTGTATAAATGAGTTGTATATCTAAATCACTTGTATAAATGAATTGTGTATATAAATCACATGTATAAATGAGTTGTGTATATAAATCACTTTTATAAATGAGTTGTATAGATAAATCACTTGCATAAATGAGATGTTTATATAAAGCTGTTGTATAAATGAGTTGTGTATATAAATCACATGTATAGACGAGTTGTGTATATAAATCAGTTGTATAAATGAGTTGTGTATATAAATCACTTGTATAAATGAGTTGTGTATATAAAGCCGTTGGAGAAATGAGTTGTGTATATAAATCAGTTGTATAAATGAGTTTTGTATATAAATCAGTTGTATAAATGAGTTGTGTATATAAATCAGTTGTATAAATTTGTTGTGTATATAAATCAGTTGTATAATTTAGTTGTGTATATAAATTAGATGTACATATAAATCAGTTGTATAAATGAGTTGTGTATATAAATCAGTTGTATAAATGAGTTGCGTATATACATCACTTGTATAAATAAGGTGTGTATATAAATCAGTTGTATAAATGAGTTGTGTATATAAATCACTTGTAATAAATGAGTTTTGCATATAAATCACTTGTATGAATGAGTTGTGTACATAAATCAGTTGTATAAATTAGTTGTGTATATTAATCACGTGTATAAATGCGTTGGGTATATAAGTCAGTTGTATAAATTAGTTGTGTATAATAATCAGTTGTATAAATTAGTTGTGTATATAAATTAGTTGTACATATAAATCAATTGTATAAATGAGTAGTGTATATAAATCAGTTGTATAAATGGGTTGTGTACATAAGTCCGTTGTATAAACGAGTTGTGTATATAAACCACTTGTAGAAATGAGTTGTATATATAAATCAGTCGTATCAATGAGTTGTGTATATAAATCACTTGTATAAATGAGTTGTGTATATAAATCACATGTATAAATGAGTTGTGTATATACATCACTTGTATTAATGAGGTGTGTATATAAATCACTTGTGTAAATGAATTGTGTATATAAATCAATTGTATAAATGAGGTGCGTATATAAATCACTTGTATAAATGAGTTGTGTATATAATCAATTGTATAAATGATTTGCGTATACAAATCACTTGTATAAATGAGTTGTGTATATAAATCAGTTGTATAAACGAGTTGTGTATATAGATCACTTGTATCAATGAGTTGTATATCTAAATCACTTGTATAAATGAATTGTGTATATAAATCACATGTATAAATGAGTTGTGTATATAAATCACTTTTATAAATGAGTTGTATAGATAAATCACTTGCATAAATGAGATGTTTATATAAAGCTGTTGTATAAATGAGTTGTGTATATAAATCACATGTATAGACGAGTTGTGTATATAAATCAGTTGTATAAATAAGTTGTGTATATAAATCACTTGTATAAATGAGTTGTGTATATAAAGCCGTTGGAGAAATGAGTTTTGTAAAAAATCAGTTGTATAAATGAGTTTTGTAAATAAATCAGTTGTATAAATGAGTTGTGTATATAAATCAGTTGTATAAATTTGTTGTGTATATAAATCAGTTGTATAATTTAGTTGTGTATATAAATTAGATGTACATATAAATCAGTTGTATAAATGAGTTGTGTATATAAATCAGTTGTATAAATGAGTTGCGTATATACATCACTTGTATAAATAAAGTGTGTATATAAATCAGTTGTATAAATGAGTTGTGTATATAAATCACTTGTAATAAATGAGTTTTGCATATAAATCACTTGTATGAATGAGTTGTGTACATAAATCAGTTGTATAAATTAGTTGTGTATATTAATCACGTGTATAAATGCGTTGGGTATATAAGTCAGTTGTATAAATTAGTTGTGTATAATAATCAGTTGTATAAATTAGTTGTGTATATAAAGTAGTTGTACATATAAATCAATTGTATAAATGAGTAGTGTATATAAATCAGTTGTATAAATGGCTTGTGTACATAAATCCGTTGTATAAACCAGTTGTGTATATAAACCATTTGTAGAAATGAGTTGTTTATATAAATCAGTCGAATAAATGAGTTGTGTATATAAATCACTTGTATAAATGAGGTGCGTATATGAATCACTTGTATAAATGAGTTGCGTATATAAATCATTTGTATAAATGAGTTGCGTATCTCAATCACTTGTTTAAATGAGCTGTGTATATAAATCAGTTGTATAAATTAGTTTTGTATATAAATTAGCTGTACATACAAATCAGTTGTGTAAATGAGTTGTGTATATAAACCAGTTGTATAAATGGGTTGTGTATATAAATCAGTTGTAGAAATGAGTTGTGTGTATACATCAGTTGTGTAAATGAGTTGTGTATATAATTCACTTGTATAAATGAGTTGTGTAAATAAATCACTTGTATAAATGTGTTGTGTGTATAAATCACTTGTATACATGAGTTGTGTATGTAAATCAGTTGAATAAATTAGATGTATATATAAATCAGTTGTATAAACGAGTTGTGTATTTAAATCAGTTGTATAAATGGGTTGTGTATATAAATCACTTGTACAAATGAGTTGTTTATATAGATCAATTGTAAAAATGAGTTGTGTATATAAATCAGTTGTATAAATTAGGTGTGTATATAAATCAGTTGTATAAATGAGTTGTGTATATAGATCAGCTGTATAAATGAGTTGTTTATAAATCAGTTGTATAAATGAGTTGTATGTATAAATCAGTTGTACAAATGAGTTGTGTATATAATTCACTGTATAAATGAGTTGTGTATATACATCACTTGTATAAATGAGTTGTGTATATAAACCAGTTGTACAAATGAGTTGTGTATATAAATCAGTTGTAGAAATGAGTTGTGCATATAAATCAGTTGTATAAATGAGTTGTGTATGTAAATCAGTTGTATAAACGAGTTGTGAATATAGATCATTGTATAAATGATTTGTGTATCTAAATCACTTATATAAATGAATAGTGAATATAAAAAACATGTATAAATGAGATGTGTATATAAATCAATTGTATAAATGAGTTGTATATAGAAATCACTTGTATAAATGAGTTGTGTATATAAAGCAGGTGTATAAATGAGTTGTGTATAGAAATCACATGTATCAATGAGTTGTGTATATAAATTAATTGTATAAATAGGTTGTGTATATAAATCACATGTATAAACGTGTTGTGTATATAAATGACTAGTATAAATGAGTTATGTATATAAATCACATGTATAAATGGGTTGTGTATATAAATGACTTGTATAAATGAGTTGTGTATACAAATCACTTGTATAAATGGGTTGTGAATATAAAGCAGTTGTATAAATGAGTTGTGTATATAAATCAGTTGTATAAATGAGTTGCGTATATACATCACTTGTATAAATGAGGTGTGTATATAAATCAGTTGTATAAATGAGTTGTGTATCTGAATCATTTGTATAAATGGGTTGTGTATATAAACCAGTTGTATAAATCATTTGTGTATATAAATCACTTTTATAAATGAGTTGTGTATATAAATCAGTTGTATGAACGAGTTGTGTATATAAGTCACTTGTATAAATGAGTTGTGTACATAAATCACATGTATAAATGAGTTGTGTATATACATCACTTGTATAAATGAGGTGTGTATATAAATCACTTGTATAAATGAATTGTGTATATAAATCAATTGTATAAATGAGGTGCGTATATAAATCACTTGTATAAATGAGTTGCGTATATAATCAATTGTATAAATGATTTGCGTATACAAATCACTTGTATAAATGAGTTGTGTATATAAATCAGTTGTATGAACGAGTTGTGTATATAAGTCACTTGTATAAATGAGTTGTGTACATAAATCACATGTATAAATGAGTTGTGTATATACATCACTTGTATAAATGAGGTGTGTATATAAATCACTTGTATAAATGAATTGTGTATATAAATCAATTGTATAAATGAGGTGCGTATATAAATCACTTGTATAAATGAGTTGCGTATATAATCAATTGTATAAATGATTTGCGTATACAAATCACTTGTATAAATGAGTTGTGTATATAAATCAGTTGTATAAACGAGTTGTGTATATAGATCACTTGCATAAATGAGTTGTATATCTAAATCAATTGTATAAATGAATTGTGTATATAAATCACATGTACAAATGAGTTGTGTATATAAATCATTTTATAAATGAGTTGTATATATAAATCACTTGCATAAATGAGATGTGTATATAAAGCAGTTGTATAAATGAGTTGTGCATGTAAATCACATGTATAAATGAGTTGTGTATATACATCAATTGTATAAATGATGTGTGTAAATAAATCACTTGTATAAATGAATTGTATATGTAAATCACTTGTATAAATGAGGTGCGTATATAAATCACTTGTATAAATGAGTTGCGTATATAATCAATTGTACAAATGAGTTGCGTATACAAATCACTTGTATAAATGAGTTGTGTATATAAATCATTTTATAAATGAGTTGTGTATATAAATCAGCTGTATAAATAAGTTGTGTATATAAATCACTTGTATAAATGAGTTGTGTATATAAAGCCATTGGAGAAATGAGTTGTGTATATAATTCTCTTGTAATAAATGAGTTTTGGATATAAAGCAGTTGTATAAATGAGTTGTGTATATAAATCACTTGCATAAATGAGTTGCGTATATAAATCAGTTGTACAAATTAGTTGTGTATATTAATCAGTTGTATAAATTAGTTGTGTATATAAATTAGTTGTACATTTAAATCAGTTGTATAAATGAGTTGTGTATATAAATCAGTTGTATAAATGGGTTGTGTACATAAATCAGTTGTATAAATGAGTGGTGTTTATAAATCACTTGTATAAATGAGTTGTGTATCTAAATCCGTTGTATAAACGAGTTGTGTATATAAACCACTTGTATAAATGAGTTGTATATATTAATCATTCGTATAAATGAGTTGTGTATATAAATCACTTCCATAAATGAGGTGCGTATATAAATCACTTGTATAAATGGGTTGCGTATATAGATCATTTGTATAAATGAGTTGTGTATCTCAATCACTTGTATAAAAGAGTTGTGTATATAAATCAGTTGTATAAATTAGTTTTGTATATAAATTAGCTGTACATATAAATCAGTTGTGTAAATGAGTTGTGTATATAAATCAGTTGTATAAATGGGTTGTGTATATAAATCAGTTGTAGAAATGAGTTGTGTGTATACATCAGTTGTATAAGTGAGTTGTGTATATAATTCACTTGTATAAATGACTTGTGTATATATATCACTTGTATAAATAGTTTTGTGTATAAATCACTTCTATAAATGAGTTGTGTATGTAAATCAGTTGAATAAATTAGATGTGTATATAAATCAGTTGTATAAACGAGTTGCGTATTTAAATTAGTTGTATAAATGGGTTGTGTATACAAATCACTTGTACAAATGACTTGTTTATTTAGATCAGTTGTATAAATGTGTTGTGTATATAAATCAGTTGTATAAATTAGGTGTGTATATAAATCAGTTGTATAAATGAGTTGTGTATATAAATCAGCTGTATAAATGAGTTGTGGATATAAACCAGTTGTACAAATGAGTTGTGTCTATAAATCAGTTATATAAATGTGTTCTGCATGTAAAACAGTTGTATAAATTAGTTGTGTATATAAATCAGTTGTATAAAAGAGCAGTGCATATATATCAGTTGTATAAATGAGTTGTGTATATAAATCACTTGTATAAATGAGTTCTGTACGTAAATCAGTTTTATTAATTATGGGTACCCGCATGGGCCCCAGCTATGCCTGTCTCTTTATGGGGTATGTGGAACATTCCTTTCTCCGGTACACCGGTGATTACTTCGGTGCCACTTTATGCTCTCGTCAGGACTTGGAAAAATTTATTAATTTTGCTTCCAATCTCCACCCCTCCATCATTTTCACGTGGTCCATCTCTGACACTTCCCTTCCCTTCCTTGACCTCTCTGTCTCAATCTCTGGTGATAGACTGTCCACCAATATCCATTACAAACCCACCGACTCCCACAGCTATCTCGACTACAGCTCCTCACACCCCGCTTCCTGTAAGGACTCCATCCCATTCTCTCAGTTCCTTCGCCTCCGTCGCATCTGTTCCGATGATGCTACATTCAAAAACAGTTCCTCTGACATGTCCTCCTTCTTCCTTAACCGAGGTTTTCCACCCACGGTCGTTGACAGGGCCCTCAACCGTGTCCGGCCCATCTCCCGCGCATCCGCCCTCACGCCTTCTCCTCCCTCCCAGAAACATGATAGGGTCCCCCTTGTCCTCACTTATCACCCCACCAGCCTCCGCATTCAAAGGATCATCCTCCGCCATTTCCGCCAACTCCAGCATGATGCCACCACCAAACACATCTTCCCTTCACCCCCCTTATCGGCATTCCGTAGGGATCGCTCCCTCCGGGACACCCTGGTCCACTCCTCCATCACCCCCTACTCCTCAACCCCCTCCTATGGCACCACCCCATGCCCATGCAAAAGATGCAACACCTGCCCCTTCACTTCCTCTCTCCTCACCGTCCAAGGACCCAAACACTCCTTTCAAGTGAAGCAGCATTTCACTTGCATTTCCCCCAACTTAGTCTACTGCATTCGTTGCTCCCAATGTGGTCTCCTCTACATTGGAGAGACCAAACGTAAACTGGGCGACCGCTTTGCAGAACACCTGCGGTCTGTCCGCAAGAATGACCCAAACCTCCCTGTCGCTTGCCATTTCAACACTCCACCCTGCTCTCTTGCCCACATGTCTGTCCTTGGCTTGCTGCATTGTTCCAGTGAAGCCCAACGCAAACTGGAGGAACAACACCTCATCTTCCGACTAGGCACTTTACAGCCTTCCGGACTGAATATTGAATTCAACAACTTTAGGTCGTAAGCTCCCTCCCCCATCCCCACCCCCTTTCTGTTTCCCCCTTCCCTTTTTTTTCCAATAAATTATAAAGATTTTCCTTTTCCCACCTATTTCCATTATATAAAAAAAACCCACTAGAGCTATACCTTGAGTGCCCTACCATCCATTCCTAATTAGCACATTCGTTTAGATAATATCACCAACTTTAATTTTAACACCTATGTGTTCTATTGTACTATTGTCGTTGACATCTTTTGACGATCTGCTTCTATCACAGCTTGTTTGTCCCTACAACCACACCCCCCCTCCACCTCTTTGTCTCTCTATCTCTCCGCCCCCCACACACACACCTTAAACCAGCTTATATTTCAACTCTTTCTTGGACTCAAACGCAAGTTCTGTCGAAGGGTCATGAGCACTCGAAACGTCAACTCTTTTCTTCTCCGCCGATGCTGCCAGACCTGCTGAGTTTTTCCAGGTAATTCTGTTTTTGTTGTGTATATAAATCAGTTGTATAAATGAGTTGTGTATACAAATCACTTGTATAAATGAGTTGTGTATCTAAATCAGTTGTATAAACGAGTTCTGTATATAAACCACTTGTATAAATGAGTTGTGTATTTCAATCAGTTGTATAAATGAGATGTGTATTTACATCACTTGTATAAATGAGTTGTGTATATAAATCACTTGTATAAATGAGTTGTGCATATAAATCACTTGTATAAATAAGGTGCGTATATAAATCACTTGTATCAATGAGTTGTGTATATAAATCATTTGTATAAATGTGTTGCGTATATAAGTCACTTGTATAAATGAGTTGTGTATATAAATCAGTTGTATAAACGAGTTGTGAATATAGATCATTGTATAAATGAGTTGTGTATCGAAATCACTTGTATAAATGAATAGTGAATATTATAAACATGTATAAATGAGTTGTGTATATAAATCAATTCTATAAATGAGTTGTATATATAAATCACTTGTATAAATGAGTTGTGTATATAAAGCAGTTGTATAAATGAGTTGTGTATATAAATCACATGTATCAATGAGTTGTGTATATAAATCAATTGTATAAATAGGTTGTGTATATAAATCACATGTATAAACGTGTTGTGCATATAAATGACTAGTATAAATGAGTTATGTATATAAATCACATGTATAAATGAGTTGTGTATATAAATGACATGTATAAATGAGTTGTGTATACAAATCACTTGTATAAATGGGTTGTGTATATAAAGCAGTTGTATAAATGAGTTGTGTATATAAATCACTTGTATAAATGATTTGTGTATGTATATCACTTGTATAAATGAGTTGAGTATATAAACCAGTTGTATAAATCATTTGTGTATATAAATCACTTTTATAAATGAGTTGTGTATATAAATCAATTCTATGAACGAGTTGTGTATATAAGTCACTTGTATAAATGAGTTGTGCATATAAATCACATGTATAAATAAGTTGTGTATATACATCACTTGTATAAATGAGGTGTGTATATAAATCACTTGTATAAATGAGTTGTGTATATAAATCACTTGTATAAATGAGGTGCGTATATAAGACACTTGTATAAATGAGTTGCGTATATAATCAATTGTACAAATGAGTTGCGTATATAAATCACTTATATAAATGAGTTGTGTATCTAATTCACTTGTATAAATTAATTGTGTATATAAATAACATGTATAAATGAGTTGTGGATATAAATCACTTTCATAAATGAGTTGTATATATAAATCACTTGAATAAATGAGATGTGTATATAAAGCAGTTGTATAAATGAGTTGTGTATATAAATCACATGTATCAATGAGTTGTGTATATAAAGCAGTTGTATAAATGAGTTGTCTATATAAAGCAGTTGTATAAATGAGTTGTGTATATAAACGACTTAGATAAATGAGTTGTGTATATAAAGCAGTTGTATAAATGATTTGTGTGTATAGATCACTTGTATAAATGAGTTGTGTATCTAAACCACTTGTATAAATGAATTGTGAATATAAAAAACATGTATAAATGAGTTGTGTATATAAATCAATTGTTTAATTGAGTTATATATATAATTCACTTGTATAATTGAGTTGTGTATATAAAGCAGTTGTATAAATGAGTTGTGTATATAAATCACATGTATCAATGAGTTGTGTATCTAAATCAATTGTATAAATGGGTTGTGTATATAAATCACATGTATAAATGAGTTGTGTATATAAATGACTAGTTTAAATGAGTTGTGTATATAAATCACATGTATAAATGAGTTTTGTATATAAATGACTTGTATAAATGAGTTGTGTATACAAATCACTTGTATAAATGAATTGTGCATATAAATCACTTTTATAAATGAGTTGTATATATAAATGACTAGCATAAATGAGATGTGTATATAAAGCAGTTGTATAAATGAGTTGTGTATATAAATCACATGTATCAATGAGTTGTGTATATAAATCACATGTATAAATGAGATGTGTATATCAATCAGTTGTATAAATAAGGTGTGTATATAAATCACTTGTATAAATGAGTTGTGTATATAAAGCAGTTGTATAAATAAGTTGTGTTCATCAGTCATTTGTATAAATGTGTTGTGTATATAAATGAGTTGTGTACATAAATCACTTATATAAATGAGTTGTGTATATAAAGCAGTTGCATAAATGATTTGTGTATATAAATCATGGGTATAAATGAGTTGTGTATATAAATCACATATATAAATGAGTTGTGTATATAAATCAGTTGTATAAATGAGTTGTGTATATAAATCAGTTGTATAAATTAGTTGTGTATATAAATCACTTGTATAAATGAGTTATGTATATAATTGAGTTGTGTAAATGAAAGTTGTATAAATGAGTTGTGTATATAAATCACTTGTATAAATGAGTGGTGTATATAAATCAGTTGTGTAAATGAGTTGTGTATATAAATCACTGGTATAAATGAGTTCTGTATATAAATCACTTCTATAAATTAGTTGTGTATATAAATCAATTGTATAAATTAGTGGAGTATATAAATCATTTGTATAAATTTGTTGTGTATATAAGTCACTTGTATAAATGCGTTGTCTATATAAATCAGTTGTATAAAAGAGTTGTGTATATAAATCACTTGTATAAATGAGTTGTGTAACTAAATAAGTTGTATAAACGAGTTGTGTATATTAACCACTTGTATAAATGAGTTGTACATATAAATTAGTTGTATAAATGAGTTGTGTATATATATCACTTGTATAAATGGGCTGTGTATATAAATAACTTGTATAAATGAGGTGCGTATATAAATCACTTGTATAAATGAGTTGCGTATATAAATCAATTGTATAAATGAGTTGCGTATATAAATCACTTGTATAAATGAGTTGTGTATATAAATCAGTTGTATAAACGAGTTGTGTATATAGATCAGTTGTATAAATTTGATGTGTATATAAATCAGTTGTATAAATGAGTTGTGTATCTAAATCACTTGTATAAATGAATTGTGTATATAAATCACATGTATAAATGAGTTCTGTATATAAATCACTTGTATAAATGAGTTGTATATATAAATCACTTGAATAAATGAGATGTGTATATAAAGCAGTTGTAAAAATGAGGTGTGTATATAAATCACATGTATCAATGAGCTGTGTATATAAATCAGTTGTATAAATGGGTTGTGTGTATAAATCACATGTATAAACGAGTTGTGTATATAAATCAGTTGTATAAGTAAGTTGTGTATATAAATCAATTATATAAATGAGTTGTGTATATAATGCAGTTGTATAAATGAGTTGTGCATATAATCACTTGTATAAATGAGTTTTTTATATAACTCACTTATATAAATGAGTTGTGTATATAAAGCAGTTGTATAAATGATTTTTGTATATAAATCACGTGTATAAATGAGTTGTGTATATAAATCACATATATAAACCAGTTGTGTATATAAATCAGTTTTATAAATGAGTTGTGAAAATAAATCAGTTGTATAAATTAGTTGTGTATATAAATCACTTGCATAAATCAGTTGTGTATATAAATCAGTTGTATAAATGAGATGTGTATTTAAATCACTTGTGTAAATGAGTAGTGTATATAAATGAGTTGTGTATATAAAAGTTGTATAAATGAGTTGTGTGGATAAAGCAGTTGTATAAATGAGTTATGTATATAAATCAGTTGTATAAATTAATTGTGTACATAAATGAGTTGTATAATAAACCAGTTGTATAATCGAGTTGTGTATATAAACCAGTTGTATAAATGAGTTGTGCATATAAATCAGTTGTATAAATTAGTTGTGTATATAAATCTGTTGTATAAATGAGTTGTGTATATAAATCACATATATAAACCAGTTGTGTATATAAATCAGATTTATAAATGATTTGTGTATAGAAATCAGTTGTATAAATGAGTTGTGCATATAAATCACTTGTATAAATGATTTGCGTATATAAACCAGTTGTATAAATGAGTTGTGTATATAAATCACTTGTTTAAATGAGATGTGTATAATAATCAGTTGCATAAATGAGTTGTGTATATAAATCAGTTGTATAAATGAATTGTGTATATAAAGCACATGTATAAATGAGATGTGTATATCAATCAGTTGTATAAATTTGATTTGTATATAAATCAGTTGTATAAATGAATTGTGTATATAAATCACTTGTATAAATGAGTTGTGTATATAAATGAGTTTTATAAATGAGTTGTGTATATAAATCAGTTGTATAAATGGGTTGTGTATATAAATCATTTGTATAAATTAGTTGTTTATATAAAGCAGTTGTATAAATTGGTTGTGTATATAAATCATTTGTATCACTTAGTTGTGTATATAAATCAGTTGTATAAATGAGTTGTGTATATAAATCAGTTGTATAAACGAGTTGTGTATATAAATCACTTGTATAAATGAGTTGTGTATCTAAATCAGTTGTATAAAAGAGTTGCATATATAAAACACTTGTATAAATGAGTTGTCTATATAAATCAGTTGTATAAATGAGTTGTCTATATACATCAGTTGTATAAATGAGGTGTGTATATAAATCACTTGTATAAATGAGTTGTGTATATAAATCACTTCTATAAATGAGTTGCATAATTAAATCACTTGTATAAATGAGTTGCATATATAAATCATTTGCATAAATGAGTTGCGTATATAAATAACTTGTATAAATGAGTTGTGTATATTAATCAGTTGTATAAACGAGTTGTGTATATAGAACACTTGTATAAATGAGTTGTGTATCTAAGTCACTTGTATAAATGAATTGTGTATATAAATCACATGTATAAATGTGTTCTGTATATAAATCACTTGTATAAATGAGTTGTGTATATAAATCACTTGTATAATGAGTTGTGTATATATATCACTTGCATAAATAGGTTGTTTATATTAATCACATGTATAAATGAGTTGTGTATATAAATCACTTGTATAAATGAGTTGTGTATATAAATCACTTGTATAAGTGAATTGCGTATATAAATCACATGTATAAATGAGTTCTGTATATAAATCACTTGTATAAATGAGTTGTGTATATAAATCACTTGTATAATGAGTTGTGTATATATATCACTTGTATAAAAGGGTTGTGTATATTAATCACATGTATAAACGAGTTGTGTATATAAATCACTTGTATAAATGAGTTTTATATATAAATCAATGTATAAAATGGTTGTGTATATGAAGCAGTTGTATAAATGAGTTGTGTATATAGATCACTTGTATAAATGAGTTGTGTATGTACATCACTTGTATAAATTAGTTGTGTATATAAATCAGTTGTGTATATAATCAGTTGTATAAACATTTTGTGTATATAAATCAGTTGTATAAAGGAGTTGTGTATAAAAATAACTTATATAAATGAGTTGTGTATATAAATCACTTGTATAAATGAGTTATGTATATACAACAATTAAATTAATGAGTTGTGTATATAAATCAGTTGTATAAATGAGTTGTATATATAAATCAGTTGTATAAATTATTTGCGTATATAAATCACTTGTATAAATGAGTTGTGTATATAAATTTGTTGTATAAATTAGTTGCGTATATAAATCAGTTGTATAAATGAGTTGCATATATAAATCACTTGTATAAATGAGTTGCTTATATAAATCATTTGCATAAAAGAGTTGAGAATATAAATCAGATGAATAAATGAGTTGTGTATATAAATCAGTTGTATAAATGAGTTTTTTATATAACTCACTTGTATAAATGAATTGTGTTTATAAATCAGTTGTATAAACGAGTTGTGTTTATAAATCTCTTATATAAAAGATTTGCTTATGTAAATCATTTTTATAAATGAGTTGTGTATATAAATCAGTTGTATAAACGAGTTGTGTATATAAATCACTTGTATAAATGCATTGTGTGTAAAAATCACATGTATAAACGAGTTGTGTATATAAATCAGTTGTTTAAATGAGTTGTGTATATAAAGCAGTTGTATAAATGAGTTGTGTATATAAATCACTTGTATAAATGAGTTGTGTATATAAAGCAGTTGTATAAATGAGTTGTGTATATAAATCACTTGTATAAATGAGTTGTGTATATAAATCTGTTGTGTATATAAATCACTTATATAAATGAGTTGTGTATATAAAGCAGTTGTAAAAATGATTTGTTTATATAAATCACGTGTATAAATGAGTTGTGTATATAAATCACATGTATAAACGAGTTGTGTATATAAATCAGTTATATAAATGAGTTGTGTATATAAATCAGTTGTATAAATTAGTTGTGTATATAAATCACTTGTAAAAATGAGTTGTGTATATAAAGCAGTTGTAAAAATGAGGTGTGTATATAAATCACATGTATCAATGAGTTGTGTATATAAATCACTTGTATAAATGGGTTGTGTGTATAAATCACATGTATAAACGAGTTGTGTATATAAATCAGTTGTATAAGTAAGTTGTGTATATAAATCAATTATATAAATGAGCTGTTTATATAATGCAGTTGTATAAATGAGTAGTGTATATAATCACTTGTATAAATGAGTTCTTTATATAACTCACTTATAGAAATGAGTTGTGTATATAAAGCAGTTGTATAAATGATTTTTGTATATAAATCACGTGTATAAATGAGTTGTGTATATAAATCACATATATAAACCAGTTGTGTATATAAATCAGTTTTATAAATGATTTGTGTATATAAATCAGTTGTATAAATTAGTTGTGTATATAAATCACTTGTATAAATCAGTTGTGTATATAAATCAGTTGTATAAATGAGATGTGTATTTAAATCACTTGTATAAATGAGTTGTGTATATAAATGAGTTGTGTATATAAAAGTTGTATAAATGAGTTGTGTAGATAAATTAGTTGTATAAATGAGTTATGTATATAAATCAGTTGTATAAATTAATTGTGTACATAACTGAGTTGTATAAATGAGCTGTGTAATAAACCAGTTGTATACTCGAGTTGTGTATATAAACCAGTTGTATAAATGAGTTGTGCATATAAATCAGTTGTATAAATTAGTTGTGTATATAAATCTGTTGTATAAATGAGTTGTGTATATAAATCACATATATAAACCAGTTGTGTATATAAATCTGATTTATAAATGATTTGTGTATAGAAATCAGTTGTATAAATGAGTTGTGCATATAAATCACTTGTATAAATGATTTGCGTATATAAACCAGTTGTATAAATGAGTTGTGTATATAAATCACTTGTTTAAATGAGATGTGTATAATAATCAGTTGCATAAATGAGTTGTGTATGTAAATCAGTTGTATAAATGAATTGTGTATATAAATCACATGTATAAATGAGATGTGTATATCAATCAGTTGTATAAATTTGATTTGTATATAAATCAGTTGTATAAATGAATTGTGTATATAAATCACTTGTATAAATGAGTTGTGTATCTAAATCAGTTGTATAAAAGAGTTGTGTATATAAAACACTTGTAGAAATGAGTTGTCTATATAAATCAATTGTATAAATGAGTTGTCTATATACATCACTTGTATAAATGAGGTGTGTATATAAATCACTTGTATATATGACTTGTGTATATAAATCACTTCTATAAATGAGGTGCGTAAATAAATCACTTGTATAAATGAGTTGCATGTATAAATCATTTGCATAAATGAGTTGCGTATATAAATAACTTGTATAATTGAGTTGTGTATATTAATCAGTTGTATAAACGAGTTGTGTATATAGAACACTTGTATAAATGAGTTGTGTATCTAAGTCACTTGTATAAATGAATTGTGTATATAAATCACATGTATAAATGTGTTCTGTATATAAATCACTTGTATAAATGAGTTGTGTATATAAATCACTTGTATAATGAGTTGTGTATATATATCACTTGCATAAATGGGTTGTTTATATTAATCACATGTATAAACGAGTTGTGTATATAAATCACTTGTATAAATGAGTTGTGTATATAAGTGACTTGTATAAGTGAATTTTGTATATAAATCACATGTATAAATGAGTTCTGTATATAAATCACTTGTATAAATGAGTTGTGTATATAAATCACTTGTATAATGAGTTGTGTATATATATCACTTGTATAAATGGGTTGTGTATATTAATCACATGTATAAACGAGTTGTGTATATAAATCACTTGTATAAATGAGTTGTGTATATAAATCAATGTATAAAATGGTTGTGTATATGAAGCAGTTGTATAAATGAGTTGTGTATATAGATCACTTGTATAAATGAGTTGTGTATGTACATCACTTGTATAAATTAGTTGTGCATATAAATCAGTTGTGTATATAAGTCTGTTGTATAAACATTTTGTGTATATAAATCAGTTGTTTAAAGGAGTTGTGTATATAAATAACTTATATAAATGAGTTGTGTATATAAATCACTTGTATAAATGAGTTATGTATATACAACAATTAAATTAATGGGTTGTGTATATAAACCAGTTGTATAAATGAGTTGTATATATAAATCAGTTGTATAATTTATTTGCGTATATAAATTACTTGTATAAATGATTTGTGTATATAAATTTGTTGTATAAATTAGTTGCGTATATAAATCAGTTGTATAAATGAGTTGCATAAATAAATCACTTGTATAAATGAGTTGCGTATATAAATCATTTGCATAAAAGAGTTGAGAATATAAATCAGATGAATAAATGAGTTGTGTATATAAATCAGTTGTATAAATGAGTTTTTTATATAACTCACTTGTATAAATGAATTGTGTTTATAAATCAGTTGTATAAACGAGCTGTTTTTATAAATCTCTTATATAAAAGAGTTGCTTATGTAAATCATTTTTATAAATGAGTTGTGTATATAAATCAGTTGTATAAACGAGTTGTGTATATAAATCACTTGTATAATTGCATTGTGTATAAAAATCACATGTATAAACGAGTTGTGTATATAAATCAGTTGTTTAAATGAGTTGTGTATATAAAGCAGTTGTATAAATGAGTTGTGTATTTAAATCACTTGTATAAATGAGTTGTGTATATAAAGCAGTTGTAAAAATGATTTGTTTATATAAATCACGTGTATAAATGAGTTGTGTATATAAATCACTTGTATAAATGAGTTGTGTATATAAAGCAGTTGTACAAATGAGTTGTGTATATAAAACACTTGTATAAATGAGTTTTCTATATAATGAGTTGTGTATATAAAAGTTGTATCAATGAGTTGTGTATATAAATCAGTTGTATAAATTAATTGTGTACGTAAATCAGTTGTATAAATGAGTTGTGTATATAAACCAATTTTATAAATGGGTTGGCTATATAAACCAGTTGTATAAATGAGTTGTGCATATAAATCAGTGTATAAATTAGTTGTGTATATAAATCAGATGTATAAATGAGTTGTGCATATAAATCTAAATCAGTTGTATAAATGAGTTGTTTATATAAATCACTTGTATAAATGAGTTGCATATATAAACCAGTTCTATAAATGGGTTGTGTATATAAATCAGTTGTATAAATGAGTTGTGTATCTAAATCCGTTGCAACAATGAGTTGTGTATATAAATCACTTGCATAAATGAGTTGTGTATATAAATCAGTTGTATAAATGAGTTGTGTATATAAATCAATTGTATAAATTAGTTGTGTATATAAATCAGTTGTATAAATGAGTTGTGTATATAAATCACTTGTATAAATGATTTATGTATATAAATCATGTGTATAAATTAGTTTTTTTAATAAATCAGTTGTATAAATTAGTTGTGTATATAAATCATTTGTATGAATTAGTTGTGTATATAAATCAGTTGTATAAACAAGTTGTGTGTATAAATCAGTTGTATAAACTAGTTGTGTATATAAATCAATTGTATAAATGAGTTGTGTATCTTAATCAGTTGTATAAACGAGTTGTGCATATAAACCACTTTTATAAATGATTTGTATATATTAATCAGTTGTAGAAATGAGTTGTGTATATACATCACTTGTATAAATGAGGTGTGTATATAAATCACTTGTGTAAATGAGTTGTGTATATAAATCACTTGAATAAATGAGGTGCGTATATAAATCACTTGTATAAATGAGATGCGTATATAAATCATTTGTGTAAATGAGTTGCATATATAAATCACTTGTATAAATGAGTTGTGCATATAAATCAGTTGGATAAACGAGTTGTGTATATAGATCAATTGTATAAATGAGTTGTGTATCTTAATCACTTGTATAAATGAATTGTGCATATAAATAACATGTATAAATGAGTTCTGTATATAAATCAATTGCATAAATGAGTTGCATATATAAATCAATTGTATAAATGAGTTGTGTATATAAAGCAGTTGTATAAATGAGTTGTGTATATAAATTACTTGTATAAAGGAGTTGTGTGTATAAATCATTTCTAGAAATGAGTTGTGTATATACATCACTTATATTAATGAGTTGTGTATATAAATCACTAATATAAAAGAGTTCTTTATGTAAATCACTGGTAGAAATGAGTTGTGTATATAAATCAGTTGTATAATTTAGGTGTGTATATAAATCAGTTGTAGAAATGAGTTGTGTATAAAAATTAGTTGGATAAATTAGTTGCGTATATAAATCAGTTGTATAAATTACTTGTGTCTATAAATCACGTGTATAAATGAGTTGCGTATATAAATCATTTGTATAAATGAGTTGTCAATATAAATCGGTTGTATAAATGAGTTGTGTATATAAATCAGTTGTATAAATGAGATGCTAATATAAATCACTTGTAAAAATGAATTGTGTTTATTAATCAGTTTTATAAACGAGTTGTGTATATAAATCACTAATATAAAAGAGTTGCTTATGTAAATCACTTGTATAAATGAGTTGTGTATATAAATCAGTTGTATAAATAAGTTTTATATATAAATCAGTTGTATAATTTAGGTGTGTATATAAATCAGTTGTAGAAATGAGTTGTGCATAAAAATTAGTTGGATAAATTAGATGCGCATTTAAATCAGTTGTATAAATTAGTTGTGTATATAAATCTCGTGTATAAATGAGTTGCGTATATAAATCTGTTTTATAAACGAGTTGTGTATATAAATCACTAATATAAAAGAGTTGCTTATGTAAATCACTTGTATAAATGAGTTGTGTATATAAATCACTTGTATAAATGAGTTGTATATATAAATCAATTGTATAAATGAGTTGTGTATATAAAACTGTTGTATAAATGAGTTGAGTATATAAATCACATGTATCAATGAGTTGTGTATATAAATCACTTCTATAAATGGATTGTGTATATAAATCACATGTATAAACGAGTGGTGTATATAAATCAATTGTATAAATGAGTTGTGTATATAAATCACAAGTATAAACGAGTTGTGTATATGATTTACTTGTATAAATGAGTTGTTTATATAAATCACTTGTATAAATGGGTTGTGTACATAAAGCAGTTGTATAAATGAGTTGTGTACATAAATCGCTTGTATAAATGAGTTGTGTATGTAAATCAATTGTATAAATGAGTTGTGTATATAAACCAGTTGTATAAATCAGTTGTGTATATAAATCAGTTGTGTATGTAAATCAGTTGTATAAACGAGTTGTTTACATAAATCACTTATATAAATGAGTTGTGTGTATAAACCAGGTGTACAAATGTGTTGTATAAATAAATCAGTTGTTTAATTTAGTTGTGTATATAAATCAGTTGTATAAATGATTGTGTATCTAAATTAGTTTTATAAATTAGTTGCGTATATAAATCACTTTTATAATTTAGTTGTGTATATAAATCACTTATATAAAACAGCTGCTTATGCAAATCATTTGTATAAATGAGTTGTGTATATAAAAGTTGTATAAATGAGTTGTATATATAAAGCATTTGTATAAATGAGTTATGTATATAAATCATTTGTATAAATTAATTGTGTACATAAATCATTTGTATAAATGAGTTGTGTATATAAACCAGTTGTATAAATGAGTTGTGTATATAAACCAGTTGTATAAATGAGTTGTGTATATAAATCAGTTGTATAAATTAGTTGTTTATGTAAATGATTTGTATAAATGTGTTGTGTATAAAGATCAGTTGTACAAATGAGTTGTGACAATAAATCAGTTGTATAAATGAGCTGTGCATATAAATCACTTGTATAAATGAGTTGCGTATATAAAACACTTGTATAAGTGAGTTGTGTA